>NW_026622886.1:40178803-40481833 GCF_023065955.2 Ursus arctos | reverse complement strand
CTTGCTTTCCTTGTTTTGCATAGCACCTAACACCTTCTAACATGCATGCAATTTACTAACATTTTATGCATTTGGTTTATTATCTGTCTCCCCCTTGCTAAATTTTCAAGTTTTCCAAGGGCAGGGACTTTGTCTGTTTTGTTCCTGATGGTATCTCAGTGCCTAGAACATCAGAAGGCATAGTTGCTCCAATAAATATTTCTTGAGTGAAAGAATGAACTTTCACCACAATATTATGAGGAAGGCACAATTATTCTTTTTTATCACATGAGGAAACTAGAACTTGGAATCCATTAAAAGTTACACTACCTGTAATGGCAGGACTAAGATTCCAATCCAGGCCTCTCTCTTTAGAGCTCACACTCACTATTTCATACCCAATGGTATTTGCCCAAGGTAGACATAAGAGATGGGGGATACCTAGGTAAAGGATGCAACAGGGAGTTGAGGGAGTGGTAGAAATAAATCTTTGAGGGCCAAACTAAACAATTTGGACTACTTTCCATGGCAGAATCTCTGAAGTAAATGGTAACATGATTAAATTTATATTTTGGAAAGGTAACTCAAACAGCTGTCAGATGGAGTGGGGGAGGCAACAAATTGCCAGTGGAGAGAAACACCACATTTCGGGCTTCATTCAATTCTAAGATTTCCACAGCTAAAAAATAACTTTCTTCCTATTAACTCATTAGAGTGTAGTTCATTTACCCCAGTCCTCACCTGGAAAAAGTCTGACACAGCACAAGTCATTATGAAATTTTGCTTTATTCATATATATTAAATATTGATAAACTAAACAAATCAATTACTTTCCATTTGAGTACAGTCATAGTTGTCAGTGGTATTCTGAAGCACCAGGCATGAGAAGAAGTGCTATGTTCTTAATCAGGAGACAAGTTGTATCACCTGACACATTCAAGTGGTGTCTGACATGCCATTAGAGCAGTGGCTCATTACACAGGCATGTTCCCAAATAGGCAGGGACTGGATGGCACTGTTGCCTTTGTAAGTGCTCAGTGTATTAAGTGACATAAATGCACAACCCACAGGGTCTTACTTCAGTTGGCTGCCTACTTGGTCCCTGAGATTAAGCCTTGAAATCACAGTCTTGCCTAGTCGGTCAGGAAAAAAAGGGAGGGGATTGAGTGAAATAGTCACAGGATACAGGAATTATAAATAATACATATATTAATAATCATTTTCATTACATAAAAGTTGCTATTATAAATACTTTGATTGATGAGTCTAAAAATATATTCTTCATATAAATAATGTAAAATATTAAATATTAATAAATAGATTTAGATTTAAAAATTCAAATATTGCAGGCAGGATGAACATTATTTCGATGCTCTGCGGCCTCGAAACAGATTCTGACTCCTTTTCCGCTTCCTCAGGTTAGATCTTGGTGAGAGATCATTCATCACTTTGATGAGTTCATTTATCGCTTTGCGCTGAACCTGCATATCATTCACCTATTGGGAAAGAAAGCAGCAAAATTAATTCCAGGCATACAAACCATCAGGATATTACGCTGTTAATATCATGAAAATGGAAGTATTCCTTCAAAACAAATGATTTTCACTGGCAATACATTACCTTAATATACAATGGTGGTTTCTTCACTTATTAAGACTAAAATTATAATTAAATTGCTAGTTGTGCTGTAATATGATGGGGTGCATGATATATCCTTAAGTTTACTGCCATAGAATCCTCAAAATTATATAGTGGAAAGAGCCTTGAAGTGGAGTGACAAAAAAAGGTAGGTTTGAATCCTGTGTGTAATAACTCTGACTTTGAACCAGTCACTCGACCTCCCTGAACCTCTGTTTTCTTATCGAAACAATGAGGAGATAATTGCAATCATCTCTAGACTCCCTACCAATTCTACCCACCTTGTACTTTAATTGATGTAAGTATAAGATGAGTTACTATAGGTCAATGGTTCTCACCTTTGGTGTGTAGCAGAATAACCTGGAGACCTAATGAGGAACTCAGAGACCCAGATGCATGAAGTGAGAGAAGACCCAGGCAGTTGTATGGTCACTAAGCTCTACAGGTGACTCTGTTACTCACCAAAGTTTGAGAATCACCAATATAGGTTCAGTACTTTGTAAACACCAAGTCTAAGACAGATGAATACTGTAATTTCTCATTTCCCCCCAATTTGGTCAGTTTCATCATTTCCACAATGGGATAAAAAAAAAACACTAATCATATTCATATGGCAATAAGCAATTACTGCCATTAACTTTTAAAATCAGGAATTGCAGCAAATTTCCCAGCACCTTTCCATCCCAGCAAATTGAAATATTTCCTCACTCTAACTCACAGGACCATTTAGGTGAATTCACGTTTAATAAAATGGGGACCATTTACTTTCATCTTGGCTCTGCCACTATGTTTCTTTCTAATACTGGAAACACTGTGACCACCTTGCTACACTTCTGAATAACTAGAGGGATTCTAGGCTTCGGGACTAATTATTAAAAAGCATAACATTCTTATATATTAGCAAGTGAGCCAAAGGGGAGGGGACGATGGTTGAGAGCTCACTCAAAATCACCCATCATGAAGCAGGAGGCTTGCAGCTTCCAGAAGGATGGGACCACAGATTTTTTTCATGGCCCAGTTACAGCAGAGTCAGAAAAAGTTTCTACCAGCTGTGTTTGCCAGTGATACATTCTACTTTCCAGTGTTCTGGGTATCACCAAGAAACCAAAAGACTCATCTAGGACTGTACGGCAAGCCAGGGGCAGCCCTGGGTCAGGAACAAGTGCTTTTTCAGCGTCTAGCCTGGGGCCAGAGGGGATCCACTGACCATTGGAAAACACTATCAGTGGAACATGGTAATGGTTTTAATGATTTTCCAAACTACTTTTGTACCATCTAACATACTCGAGACTAGAGAAATCCTGAAGAACAAGCACTTATCTGATCTGAGAGGGGTGAGAGGCAGGGCAGGGAAAAATGATAGCTGCCACACATCCTGAGAGGACAAGTCATCACAGGACCCCACCCTTTCTCATTCAAATTTTGTACATCAAAGCCAAACCCAAAGGATCCAGTGGCCCTTGTCTCCTAGATAAAATTTTGGAAAATGTGATTTATCTTTATGTTTCAAAGTTAACTTTCAGCTTCTAGAAACCATAACTTTAAACACGCAAGGCAGTTTCATGAGATAAGGCTTGAGAACCTAAGGATTTCTCCAGCTAAGATAGCTAAGGATGCAAAAGTTGATAGAACAATTTCTTCATAAGATATAAATTCTATTTTCTTCTCTAAGAACAAACACTCTTGCTGCTACTTAGGCAGTACCATATGAGAGGTTGACCAGAGCCAGGCAAGAGAATGCGCCCAGTGCCTTTTCAAAGACCAGAGCCTTTGCTATCTCATTCTCTCTTTCTATCCATGGCACTGTGTAATTTTAGAGCAAAGGAGACCATAGAAATTAGAGTGACCCCAAAAGCCTCCTTTCGGGATGAGGAAACTGAGCCCTAGCCAAGCCTGTGATTCATCTGGGGTCACAAGGTTCCTTGGTGGCCAAGGTGGGAGGAGGGCACAAATCCTCTCCATTCCCACCCACCCCTGCTCTTTCCATTAAGACCTGCAGTCTACTGTGGAGGCAGGAGAATTTCCATCACACAAACAAGGAACGATGAGAGAAATGCTTCTCAATACTCCCCCCACCCCAGGCTCCTTCACTACTTCCTCCTCACTGGATTTGTCCATTCACCTGTCTCTGCACAATAAACATAACACCAGCATTTCCCCCCAAATCACAAAATTAAATGATTTCCATACTGACTTGGCAAAGTCACCCAAAAGCACAAATGGAATTACTAAGGAGGAGTTTTGGCCATGGGTTCATTTCATAGTTTTAACAACTGTACCCAGCAGCTGACCTACTTTCTGGAAAATCAGTATTTTACAAGAGCCTCTGCAATGAAACCAAAGAAAGAATTAAGATCAACTCACGGGAATTTGAATCAGCTTAAGGAAGTCACTCCGCTTACTGGTACTGCTGTTGAAGAACTTGAAAAGCATGTCCTCCTTGATGGTGTCCATGCTCCTTTGAATGACCTGGTTATCTTTAAAGTTTTCGAACAGTTTCAAGTAGAAGGAGACGATTTGGCTTTGAATGATCGTTTTGTCACTCTCCTTGGAAGAAAAGAGCACAAAGAAAGTTTCTATGAATTTATGCATCAGAAAATAAGCAACAGGAAAATCAGCCAAATGGAAATATTCAGCTTACCTCTCTCCAGTTCTTCAAAATATCTAAGAAAAGAGGGCCACCATCTGCTACATCTGGATTACTTGCATTCTTAAAAAAAATGAAAGAAAAATGGTTTTCAATTAGTCCATTAATTTCCCTAAAAATGTACTTAAAGTTTTATTGTTGACAATATCCGCTGATTTTCTTTTCAACACTATTTAGTAAAGCTGGTATGTTGATTATAACCAAAGACTATCATGCCATTTTAACTTCTTATTTTCTAGGATATCCCTTAAGTTGCAATATTACAAAAGAACTCAACAAGCCCAGTGATACTTCGATTGTCCTAAATAACTATAGTGAGGAAAAGGAAGTATTTTCAAGCCTAGTAAAAAAATCAGCAAAATCATCTCACTATAAAATACTGCCCCCCTATGGTACTGGTCTCCATAACATCTACTCGTGACCTCCTATATGGTATTATCAGCTTTAAAAGACAGTTCCAAATGTGTGCATGTGAGAGAGGGTTTTGACGATGTGAGAATAAAATAACTTCTGAATGCTTGAATATAACAGCTCCAATTATAATAGCTACATTTTGGACAAATGATAAAATATTT
This sequence comes from Ursus arctos, assembly GCF_023065955.2. Taxonomy (NCBI): domain Eukaryota; kingdom Metazoa; phylum Chordata; class Mammalia; order Carnivora; family Ursidae; genus Ursus; species Ursus arctos. The sequence goes on along the minus strand of NW_026622886.1, from coordinate 40,476,994 downwards.
AAAATGAAAAAATGATTTTAATTAACCATAAATAACATTTTTAAAGCTCGTGAAACAAAGCAAACAAACAAAATATAGGCCTGACTAGAACACCGACAAAATCTCAGCAAGTGACTGAGTTCGAGAGTAATTCATAGACAACATAGACAGGGCAGTAGGACTTTAAAACCACTTTTTGGAAAAACACCTGTAATTTTTTAAGCCAAAACTCGAAGGACCTCACACTGTTTAATTGATCATTTCAGATTACCATATTTAATGCTAATCTTGACCTTTTATTGTCACCCCCGTAGTACTCTGAGAAGTCAAAAACTAATAGCCAGTCATTGTTTCAATATACGTACTACTTGACATCACAATTGAATGGATTCTCACCACAAAATTATCAACATCATCGTGCTTTATACCCCTATCAATCCCATCTTTTGGAAGATACGCAAAAGCCCCCTCGGTCTCTATAGCAAGTTGAGCAGAAGGTAAAAGCAATATCTAGATCATTTAGTTAAAAAATACATCTAGTAAACAGTCAAAATAACACCAAGTCTTCTCAAGATGACTGTGGCCTCGAGATGGCAGCGTATCAGAAAGACAACTCCCAGTCAACATTCAGTCATTTCAACCACAGCAAGTGTTATTAAAAGGTCATACTTACAAAATATTCCTTCAGGTTTTCTATTTCTTTAAAAAACATGGCCTGACAGTAATAGCCAGAAGAACACAAAATCACACAAAGCTGGAAAGCTAAGATATAGCTTGTATAATTCATCGTGTCGTAGTTCGGCCGAAGTAGTTGAAATCAGTAGCTCCCGGGTTACGCTGATCAGGTCCAAAGGACTTAGCTGATCTTTCTTTTCTAATAGCCGACCTACAGACAATCAGAAAAATGTACTGCATCTCCTTCTGCTGCTGGTATTTATACCCAGCTGAAGTCCTCAGGATTACGTATTTTCACAAGTTTTTTTTAGATGAGATGGTGACAGATAGGCGGAGATGCTAGTTTGTATTAATAACTATGGTTTTGTGGCATTTTGGTGTTGTAGTTAGAGTTTCCTTTCAACTCCTTGGGTCTTTTGACGATGAGACAGACCCATTATGCCCACCTGTGCCATTCTTGTGGGATCCTTTGAAAGCACTTTTACTTCACACCATTCAGGGATTGGAAACTTTTTGCACCTCCATCCTTTACCCTTGTAAATTGTTGAGTCGTTATCCACAGAGCGCATTGATCATTTGTTTGTGGTCAGGAGCAGGTAAAAAAGGAAATTCTAGGGGAGCTCGAACCTTTACAAAGGGGGGTGCCTTTTAAAATTTTTCTTGCAAATGACCAGAAAGCAAGGAAAGACTGTGGTTAAAAGACCAAGGTGGTAAGGAAGTTCTTCATCAAAGTTGGTTAGTAAAATGTCTACCACAACTTTGCATTGCCCTGGACAAATACTGCCCAATAGAAATATAACGTCAGCTAAATAGGTAAGAAGAAGAAGAAGAAGAAGAAGAAGAAGAAGAAGAAGAAGAAGAAGAGGAAGAAGAAGAGGAAGAAGAAGAGGAAGAAGAAGAGGAAGAAGAAGAAGAAGAAGAAGAAGAAGAAGAAGAAGAAGAAGAAGAAGAAAAGAAGAAGAAGAAGAAGAAGAAGAAGAAGAAGAAGAAGAAGAAGAAGAAGAAGAAGAAGAAGAAAAGAAGAAGAAGAAGAAGAAGAAGAAGAAGAAGAGGAAGAGGAAGAAGAAGAAGAAGAAGAAGAAGAAGAAGAAGAAGGAGAAGAAAAGTAGAAAGAAACAGGTAAAAATAATTTTTAAAATATGTTGTATTTAATCCAATATATCCAAAATATCATTTTAATATGTATCAAACACACAAAATTATTAGTAAGGTATTTTACCTTTCTTTGTCATACCGAATCCTAGAAATCCAGCACGGATTTTATACCTACCGCACATCTCAATTTGGACTAGTCATGTTTCAAATGCTCAATAACCACATGTGGCCGGAGGCTACCCTATTCAAAAGGGTAGCTCGGATGATCAATTGTTCCAAATAACCATTAATAATGGAGAGTCTTTTTCTTTTCTTTTTTATTTCTTTTCCTTCCACATACCAAAAAATAAAAAAAGTAGGATTCTTTCTCCTCCCTCAGTATTCATTTATGAAGTAGAACACTTCAGGATGGCACAGAAGGCTCTCCCCTCTTTGGTTCCAACCCACATTGCACTTCAACCCGCACTCTGTACACACTGGAGTGTTGTGTTATGGGCGCAAACTTGAATCCTGGCTCCATGACTATCTGGCTATGTGATTTTGAGGAAGCATCTTAACTCTTCTGTGACTCAGTTTCCTTGTCTTTAAAATGGGACTAATAGTAGTTCTTCTTCCAGACTTCAGTTGAAAGTTAAATCACTTGATACACATGAATTTTGCTGGACATGCAGTAAACACTCAGTAAGTTATCTGTTGCTATGTGGGCAGGTTAGATGACCAGTCGTTCCTAAACAGAACACACCCTGAACCTTTGCTTATGCTATTCCTTTGGCCTTGAGTTCCCTTCCCCCTCATCTGCCCCTCGGAGTGGTACCCATCCATTCAAGCCCAGGCTAAAAACCATTATCTCCATAAGTTCTCCCCAAATTCCCTTATTAAAATTAACACCATATCCTCCATTCAGGCCTAGCACTTGCTTCATACTTTTTAAAGAGCCCTGGCCCCTCGTTCTCAGGTTACTCAGGTATTATCTCCCCTGCTAGACCGAGTTCCTTAAAACCAGAAATTGTTGTATTGCTTATGTAACCTTCTTTTGTTCCCTAAAAGCATTTCAACATGGAGATGTACCCATAGACAGCTCTGAATAAATGTGAATCTGAATGCTCATCTGAAGATCTACTCTGAGTTCTTTTCCCTCAAGTTCTCATCATAACGCTGTCAGACCTAACCTGTAGGAAACTGGTTTTTAATTAAATGTGATTTATGGTCAATGTTGGAAACACGGTGCTATGCCTCTTTAGCCAACTCTTGCTTACTGGGATAATCCCATGTATTATTTTATGTGCAAAAGGCTAGAAAACTCTTTGAGGGGCTATCTTCCCAGAGAATAAACAAGATAAAAACCTATCTGTGGGACAAAAGCCTCATGTTAAACAAGTAAAAAGTATAGAAATTACAGTGCTGGCCGTAAAGCTCCATTGTAGCTCTCCTCAAGAAAAAAAATACAGATAATGTGCTCACAGAGTGACGTAGTGGCAAGAAAGCCTTATCAGAACCTTGAAACACTCTGTAGGCACTCACCACCATCTAGGAAACCAAGGGCCAAACTTCTAGATCTAGGTACTGGAAGGAATATTCCCAACTTTCTCAAAAGGAGTAAGGATTGGTCTTGCTCATCCCTTGATTTATCCACTGAAATATGGTGTTGGGGGTGAGGAGTTAAGAGCAGTAGGGGCCATAATTGGGAATTATATATTATCTGGGTGTTTGTAAATTGGGTATGCCTATTCAAAATACAGATATATATTAAGAATATGTTTACAATATGGTCAGGTGTTTGGTATTAGTAACTACATGACTAAAATCCAAGTTCTAATAACTTGATAACATACCAAGCACAGCACAGAATTATGGAATTAGGGAGATTATCTATGGTCTATTCCCTCACTTTTTAGATTTGTAAATCAAGATCCAGAAAAACAAAGTGATGTGCTTAAATTCATTCAACTGGATAATGCAGAGCCAAGTCTAGAACCAAGATCTTTTCCCTAATCTACCTGTCCCCCAATCAGTCAATATCCATTAAGATTATTGCATATGTCTATAACTGTGTTAGGTATGTGAATTCAAATAATTACATCCTATCAGGCTTTGGTTTCTGGGATTGTTTTTTTTTTTTCTGTAGAATTTTTGAGATAATAGTCATTCTTTAATTTCTTGAAAGATAGTAAGACTGTAAATAAACGTTTTAAAATTCTCAGTTAGACATCCCATCAGGTCCAACATCATGGGCATGAGACCACATGGACATGAGACACAATCTATCAAGATTCTGTACTTGAAACAGCCTACATTTAGTTTTAAATGCTCTTTTGTTACTTTTTTAAAATTCCTAATAATTTTTTAACAAGGGGCTCCATTTTCATTTCACACTGGTTTCTATAAATTATGTAACTGGTCCTGTATCCCAGGCTAGAATTGAATCACATTTAATTAGATTTTTATCTTTCAACATATGATTCCTTGGTTCAGAATGTTGTCACTACAATAGTATTTCCTTTTGTGATCTTTTCCTGTCTTGTCAACTTTACCAAAGAAGACATTTCTCTCTCTTTTCTGCCTGTAAAACACCTTATGTTACACATGCAAACTAGAGGTTTCACACCTTGTTTGTTCAGCCAACACTGAGACTGCAGAATAATTCGCCACCAAGATATCCTTTAAAAGTTTTACAAACCCACCAGAAGCCCAAGTGTGACCATATTACTAAAACAAAGGGGCTGAAAACTTTCTTTTTTCTTTTCAGCTAGACTTTCTTTCTGAAAACTGGCTATGGTTATGCATTAGGCGTCAGCAAGATTTTTGATCGTATCTCATGCTATCCTCATTCTTTACTGAGTAGGTAATCGTAAGACAAAATTTACACCTTGGTTACCCTTTTTCCTCTGTGATCAGCAGTCATATCCCTAGTGCTCACAACCAAATTATCTCATCCAGACTTTGGTGTAGATTTCTTCCACCGAGTATGAGTCAATATTGGATCTATGCCCCCACGCTATTTTGACTCCCGGAACTCCTGACATCACGCAAAGTGAGCCTACGGAAGAAGAATGACATACAGAATGGAAGTCCATGCGGAGTCAGATTTTCCCCGCAATTTGACTCATAAAATCCCGTATGTTAGAGCTTTTCATGCCATCTACGCAACTTTGAGAGGTGATTCAAAGAATATAGAAGACACTAATGTAACACAGTCATCGGCTCGCAATATTCTCAATTGTAAATCAGATGGGACTGAGTATTGATAAACTAGAGATTAAGGCCATGCTTGGAAGGTCATGTTTTTATTCCACAAGGAATTTTAAAGCACTTATTAAGTGTTAAGGACTATGATTGGCATGGGAAATCAAAGAAAGATAGGAGAGCTCTGTTGTGAAAGTATGTTATATCCTAATTTCAATCAATTAGGAAGTCCTTATTGAGCACCTACTACATGCCTATAGTTTTAGGAATTACAAAGAAGTTAACAGGAAGACAATCTAGCAGGAGCATATGTCACTGCATTGGTAACTAGGACTGATTCCTCCATTCTGGATACTGAGTATGTATCCATATTCTCCTTCTTTTCTCCACGTGTATCCTTTCTGGGAGGGGATGGTTCATACACTAGAAGAGGATTGGTCATTGTGCCATGCCTGACATATGCATTGCATTCTCTCCTCCTGTATCTATGGCAGGTGTCACTAGTCAATCATGGCATTCTTTTCTATGTCAAAGCTTAACTTTAACCTCTGAATCCTCTTCAACACTGAGGTCTATGTAGGTACTGCCAATTCATGAATGTTTCATTATCTATTTTCCTTCTAGGGGCTAAGATTTACTTGTTGCTATGCTTCTTACCTAGATTTGCTAGATGAATTCTTCCAAATTACAAAGAAGTAAAAGACATTATCTCTTGCTCTGAGAACATTAGTATTAGAGAAAATTATTACAACTCATGAAGTAATATAGGGTAAAGATCTTTGGCCTAACAGGAAGGAGTCTCAAGTTCTGGTCCTAGATAAGCTACTGGTATGATGTGGAATTTTAAGCAAAGACTTTGCCTGTGCCTACATGTCAGCCATATCATCTGTGAAAGAAGAGTTGGATCCAATGAACTGTGTTTTCTTCCATTTCTAACATTCTATTTTTCTACGACTATGGTTTACAAAGAATGTAAGACATTACTAAGAACTAAGGTAAATGAGGTACAAACTCCAACAAACTTAAGAATTCAAAGAGAAATAATTGTCTGAATAATGGGAAAGTTGAGGAATTTCATCAGTGGCTCATGTTCTGAATTTAAGGTGAATTTGAGCTTTGAATTTGAACTGAGCCTTGAAAGATATATAGAATTTGTAAGGTCGGATAAGGAATAACCCCCCCCCCCAGTTTGTAGTTAATCCTAAAGGCCATGTGCTTCTTTTCCCAATGATCCCACAAAGTGAGTTGTCCTCCAGATGGTCCCTAAAAATGGCAGTAAGCTTTGAAAACATGTGCATTTTTCCACAGGAGACATACCTTTCTATCTCTCATCATAAAAGTTCCATAAAGTACATTTAGATTTTCCCCAGGCTATGTGCAGGAGGAATTCTGCATCCATAACCATTTGATAAATAAGTATTTTAAATTAGGGTTTGATAAGTCATTATTACTGTGTCCTCAATCCATGAACCAATTCTTGAAGTACCTGAACCACATTCCTATCTATATGTTTTTCAATGGAAAGTTGTGGGTTTTTTTGTTTTGTTTTGTTTTTAAAGATTTTATTTATTTATTTGACAGAGAGAGACAGCCAGCGAGAGAGGGAACACAAGCAGGGGGAGTGGGAGAGGAAGAAGCAGGCTCCCAGTGGAGGAGCCCGATGCGGGGCTCGATCCTAGAGCACCGGGATCATGCCCTGAGCTGAAGGCAGACGTTTAACGCCTGTGCCACTCAGGCGCCCCAAAGTTTTCCATCCTTATAAAATTAAGTGGGATCTTTTAAATAAAAAACCAGACAACCCAGAAGAGCACAAGAAAAGAAAAAATCATCTATGAATTTACTGCCCATAAGCAAATACTGTTAGCACTTTGGTACAGATTCTTTCATAATTTTTTCTATATACTTATCGCTGTGTCTGGCACAAAATTATTCCTCAATAAACTAATGTGGATTAATTAAATATGAAGAAAAACAACGCAGTGTTTAAGCCCAAAGGCTCCGGAGTCAGGCTGTTGGGTTCAGTCATGACTTTGCTCCTCACTCTCTATTACGTTGAAGTGAGTTACTTAATTTCTCTGTGCTTTGTTTCCTCGTATATAAAAAGGTGATTTAAATTGTCGCTGTCTTGAAGGATTTCACGAGTATAAATTAATATGTGTAAGGGTACAATACCCGACATACAGTAAGAGCTGGATAAATGTTAGTCAACCCCACTTACATCTTCCAATACCCTGATCTAGTCTTCTTCCTGACACATGGGACACTTCACAGCCTCTTGCCATTAAATGCGATCTTGTGACTTTTCCTGGACAGTCTGTTTTAAGTCTATGTGTGTTATTTCTGGGCCAAAGGCTGAGCCCCTGGGAAGACTTCTAGTTCTCTCTTCCCTTGCTATGGTGGAAATCATATGTTTTATGGAGATGAAACACAGAAGATCAAATACATATGTTACTTCTACTTTCTTTCAGAATGCCTAGAATAATAATAATAATATAAAGGAATAAAAAGTTTATAAAGCCTAAAAGACAGAAAGAACAAGACACCAGCAGATGAGAAATGCCAATAAAGTTATAAAAGATGGACAGAGGTTGAGCATATGATAATTGCCTTCAACTTTAGGTTTCTCCACTGTGACAAATAACAGGAAGCAGAGGAATTGAACAAGATGAAAATCAGTTCACATTGTAAAAGTGCAGAAGATTCAAGACTTGGTCTATCAACAATCTTTGAAACAGGAAGTTCAGGGTAGGATTGAAAACAGGACAACTAGTTGAAATACATGTAAGACGTAGTTAGATCCCTTCCAGCCCACTCAGTCAAGCCACTACCCCTGCTACCCCTTGTTTGAAAACTGAACATTTGCTTTCCAGAAAGGTCCTAGATATCTAGCAGAGCTGAGAAGGAATTGTCTTGATAAGATTAAGATTTAATTGAAAGCCATCACACTGAACAATAAGACAGTTAGAGTTCCAAAATGCTTACTGTCAAGCTTATAACTGCCAGGCAAGTGATTAAAAGATTTGTCTTTAAGAAAATTGATTAGCCCAAAGGAAAAGACATACTGACAGTTAGGGTTTCCTCTAATGAAATATGACAGTTTCAAGCATCACCTGCTAGGATACTTGTAAGTCAGGAAGCTCTATCTATGCAAATAAGGTACCCATTCCAATAACTGGGACCTTATTATTAAACACGAAAACACAAATGACCATAAAGCACTTCAGAAAACACTGTAGGGTAAAGACAAAGTTCCAAAAACCAAATAGAAAAAAATAATAAAGTCAGAGGAAAAAGAGACAAAGCAGAGTTTTTAAAAAATGAGAAAAAGATCAAAAAGTAAGAGAAGATTCATGAAACAAGAACATTTACAGACTAATAACCTCTTAGAACTTACAAATACAGAAACAGAAGTTTAAAAAGCAATAGAAGGGCTGTAAGATAAAGTTGAAGAATTCCTCGAGAAAGGGCAAAATGACTGAGAACTGGAAAAATACTAAGAAAATTACGAAAACTGAGCAGTTGATTCAGGAAGTTCAACACCTAAGTAATAGGAGCTCCAGAAAGAAGCAGGAAAACATCAAAGGAAGAAAATTATCAAGGACATTACTTAAAAAATTTCTCCATAACTAAAAAACATTAGCTTCCAAAATGAAAAGCCTAATGAATTCCCAGCAAAGTGAGTAAAAACAGACGGATCCAGGCTACGTTATTACATTTCAGAGAATCCTGGATTCAGAGAAGATCCTCAAGGCTCAAGAAAGAAAAGCAGGGGCGCCTGGGTGGCGCAGTCGTTAAGCGTCTGCCTTCGGCTCAGGGCGTGATCCCGGCGTTATGGGATCGAGCCCCACATCAGGCTCCTCCGCTATGAGCCTCCTTCTTCCTCTCCCACTCCCCCCGCTTGTGTTCCCTCTCTCGCTGGCTGTCTCTATCTCTGTCAAATAAATAAATAAAATCTTTAAAAAGAAAGAAGGAAAAAAAGAAAGAAAGAAGAAAGAAAGAAAGAAAGAAAGAAAGAAAGAAAGAAAGAAAAGCAGATTACATACAAAGGATGAGGAAATAGAATGTCATCTTACTTCTCAATAGCAATTCTGGAAGCTGGAGCAGGAGCAATACCTTCAAAGACATGATTAAATCTGAATAAGTAATGTCCAGACTAGAATTTCATATTCAGCCAATCAATCAACTGTTAGGTTAAGGACTTTTTAAAATTCGTTTCAGATCTCATAGCTTTATTTCCCATGTACCCTTTCTCAGGAAGGATTTTAAGAAAGTTGAGAAAATGTTTAACTAAAATGAAAAATCAATTAAAGAAGAAGACCTGGACTCCAAGAAACAGAGAATCCAACACAGGGAAGAAGCCTGAAGATTTTCCAGCAAGTTATGAAGGTAGTCCCAAGAAGACAGTTGTGTAGCAGGGCTACCGAGTAACCAGCACTGGTTGGAACCAAAGGACTGAGGAGAACCAGAGGATATTTCCAAGAAAAAAGTAATTAAGGGGCACCTGGGTGGCTCAATGGGCTAAGTGTCTGCCTTCAGCTCAGGTCATGATCCTGGGGTCCTAGGATAGAGCCTCACGTCGGGCTCCGTCTGCTTCTCACTCTGTCGCTCCCTCTGTGCTCTCATGTTCACTCTCTCTCTCTCAAATAAATAAATAAAAATTCTTTTAAAAAAGCAATTAATATGTATTTGCCTGTCAAGCTTATAACTGCTTGATGAGAGAAATTTCATCCCTGTGAGAGACTGGGGCTGGGAGATGGTGAATTAATAAGGGGCGTGTAGAAAACTGAGAAAACCAACCAAATAACAGCAGACTCCAGGAAAAACAAATATCGTACAAGAAATAAATGCAAAACATACAACAAATAATGCGAACAATATTTACCTAATCATAATAATGCAAACTTTACTCCAAAAAACGTAAAATAGCTATAAAGGGAAGATAGGAGAGCGGGGAGGCTAAATATATGCATATACAGTAAAATAAGTAAATCATAATTTTTCATAGAAGGAAGGATATTGATGCTATCTAAAAATGGGAAAAATGCAATATAAGAAATGGTTAGTGAAATAGCTGAGAACTGAAGCTAAATGAACTGAAACTGCCTTAGAGAAGAGTGTTTCAGAAATGGAAATGCATGGATCAGGGACCTTATAGTATTATAAGCTTTGTTATAAGCTTTATAAGTATTTGCTAAGTTTTAGAGTCCCCAAGACCAGCCTCATTTCTGACACCAACTGCAAGTTCAGGGGTCCCCAGACCACCCTCAGTTTCAACAGTTTGTTAAAATGACTCACAGAGCACAGAAAAGGCATCATATCCATAGTTTATTATGCAAAAGATTAGGTTTCTTACAAGCAAAATTTTAATACAGACTAGAATCAGCAGAGGGAAGAGGCACAAAGGGCAGAGTCCAGAAAAGTTCCATGTTCAGAGCTTCATTTGTCCTCTCCCAGTGGAGCCGTGATCAGTGCAAACTTTTCCTAGTCGTGAGAGTGACAGTATGCACGGAGTTTTGTCCACCAGGGCAGGCACTCCAGCCTTAGTGTCAACACTTACACTGGGGCTTTTGTAGACTTAGTTGACTACCTGCGTGACTGACCTTCCATCACAGCCCTTCCAGAGGTCAAGCTGACACCCTGTGGCCCAAGGCCCCCGACATAAATCACATTGTTAGCATAGACTATCTGACATGGCCCAAGGCCCCAGGTAAACAATAATACTCATCGAACAGGGCTTAGAGGTTACCACCCAGCCGCTGAGGGGAAAGGCCACCTCTGTCTTTGGACAAGGTTAATCCATTACTGGGTAATACGATTTGGGTTTTTTTTTTCTTTTTATACAGTTTGTTCTGCTATAACATTACATATCATATATAATATGTATAATATAATCATACGTTAATGTATATTATATAATTACCTCATACCCAATTGATAAGAAAAGGATATTGATAAAATATGGAATTCACCTTGGTTCATCCTGAATTTTTCCCAGTTTTAAGGGAAAAGGCAGTTAAGTACAGCTTCTCTCACCCTTACGCAAGAAAACCTTTGTGATATTTGAAGACCTTAAGGAAAAAGTCAAAAAGTTACAGATGTGTTTTACGTTAGGGCAGGTGGTGATTGGTTTCATGGATTCAAGAATTGTTAGCTTTCCACTCTCTGGGAAGCAGGGAGTACAGAGGAAGAAACTGAAAAGATGTTCCTCCTATTTACAAACAATGGATAAATTAAAATGTTCGCACTCCAGGTAGGTTTTTACTTGGAGCAAAAATGCTTTCTATCAAAGGCAAACGTCCTCGGGCCCTACATCTCAAAAGCGGAAGCTGCAGCCAGATTTTTAAGGCTACAAAGGACTGTGATGCTAGGTGGAAACTTCTCTCGAGATTTAACAATCTTTGCGTGTTGATTCGAATTCTTGTTGTTTTTGTTAATGCTCTGAGTGTAAAGCTGGAGAGGTATTATATAGAGTGTCCCAAACCTACGTGTCCCCCCAAACCCCGTTATTTTTAGAGATTTTGCAGAACACGAAGTTTTCAAAATATGATGTGTTAAGCCAGCAAGGCCTCTACATGTATTACTTTGATAAAAATAGAAATTATTTTTAAAATGTTGTTTAAGCGATACATGTAGTCATTATTGGTACTTTGTTGTGGTTACTTAGGGTAAGCCTCCTGTGCATGGTACAGTATTTCTCAGATTAGCTGAGGCCGTTGTAAGTCAAAACAGAATGTAAATTGAAGGCTTCTAACCTCAGTGTGAAGACAGCAAAGTGCAAGAAAATCTCAGTAAATCTGTATTTAGCCTCAGGGAACTGAAACGAAGCGAGAAGAGCTTGTGCTGCCAAATATCTCTGCCAGGGAAGATGATGGCACCTAATGTGAGTAACGGCCACCCGTGGCCCGTACTTTATGTCCGTCATCTCGTGTTAATGGTGACAACTGTCTAGGAAAGACAAATTGATTTTCGTTCTATAGAGGAGAAGATGGAGGCTTTTAGAGAGGTTAAACAGCTCGTCCGAGGTCGCCGAGTTACTAAGTGACAAGGCTGTGTGGCTGAGTCCTCTGCGTTGCTGTTAACCACTCTGTGCGGCCGGGCCAGCTCTCGATCACAGAAAGCCTACGGCTCGCTGCTCCTTCACGAGGTCCTGAAAGCTTGACGCATTCTATATTATATCATTTCAGGTTCTTTGTTTACACCTATTAAAAAACAAATCTGCCTAATTTTAGCTAAAAGAGAGCACGTATTGAAGGCATATGGAGAAGCTCCCCGATGGACCACAAAGCTGAAGGACCATGTGTAAAACAGGTAAGCTGTACCTGGCGAGCCCACGTCTCAGCCCCAGAAACGACTCCACGCTTCTTCAGGGCACCTTGAAGGAATGAATCAGGAAACCAAAGCTTCTGTTCCTATCCTTACATCGAACCCTAACTAACCCTGAGCAAGTGGGTCATATTGGCTCATCCTGGGTCAGTTGATTGCCCCTTGACAGTCAATCCTACGGTGATGGGCGGGGGGAGAAAATCTGGTAGAAGGATCTTCCAGGTACCCCTTTGGATTTCATGATGAGGGTATAGGAAACCAGATTTACCAGCCTGACTACACCTATGATGAGGTGATGAGACTCTCCAAAAGGAAACAAGAGTGCCATTAGGAAGGGGGAAGATGTTTGGTGTCCACAAGAGGAAAAATGACCTCTCCAGGGACCTTCAGAGGACCTCATGGAATGGCAAGACCTTCAGTGGAATTTTGAAATGCCTTCCTTTTAACATTCTAGGACAATCCTTGAACCTTTCAACACGTGAATGAACAGAAGAGGCTCATCCCTGCAGTAACTGGTCAACACTGAAACAGCTTATGTACATTCCACTTGAGAAGACTTTGGGGACAGAAACTGGCTGGACGTTCACCAAACCTACCTCATCTTCCTGGCACAGAGCTCAAATTTCCAGCTTTCCTTGCAGTTACGTGTAGACATAGAGAGAGCTGAGTTCTAGGCCCTGGAGTGTGAGTGGAAGTGATGTTTGCCCCCCAAGGAAGTGCAATCTTCCTTGCTCCTTCTCTGTTTCCCAGCTTGATACAAATGTGCACAGTGACCTCACAGTCTAAGTATTGAAGATGGTGGAACCACAGAACGAAAGGGGCCTGGGCTCCTAAGAGGAAAGATACCCACTGCTCTGATACATCATTTTGGACTTTACATGACAAAGAAATGAGCTTCTATTAGGTTTTGGCCAGTAATACATTTTGGAGGCATTCACATTACTTTAACTAATACAGCTACCGAAGCCCCATACCTTGACTCCAGCTTTTACCTAAATAAAGATGTACGTGTATTTAGTATTTTAAAGGCTTTAAAGCAAATACTGTCACTAAGGTACTCAGATTATATTGCTCCTAAAACCCATTCTCTTCATATTTACTCTTGATGTTAAAGTATGTTTGTTCATAGACTTTCCTCCGAGGATTACCTCTTAAGACTTCTTATTTTTAAAGACTTTTTTAAAGATTTATTTAGAGAGAGAGAAAGGAAGCAGAAGGAGGGATAAAGAGAGAAGGAGAGAGAGAATCTGAAGCAAATTCCATGCTGAGTGCAGAGCCCAGAACTGGGGTTTGATCTCACCACCCAGAGATCAGGACCTGAGCCAAAATCAAGAGTCAGATGCCCAACCACCTGGGCCACTCAGGTGCCCCAAGACTTCTTCAGTTGGAAAAGTCTGTAAGGCCATTCTGTTTATTTGCTACTCACCGAACTTTTAAATTTTGTATCTTTACTTGCAATAGGTTTCTTGTTTTCTTCCTGTATTGTTTGTTTGCTTGCTCGTTCTAACTTTAGTTTCCCTCACTCCACAAAGGATTTGAAGGGATTGACATTTAAAGGTTTTGCCCATCCTTTAAATTTTGAAAGAAACGCCAAGAAAACTAAGTCCTCATCTTTATTCTTCTTCAGGTAAACTTGCTTCTTTTCCAATTATAGCAGATTCATTACTCCAGACGGCTCTAGGCATTTGTCAATGTCTTTAATTAAGGTTCAGCATCCTCAAACTGAATGATATATGATTTGCCCTTCTTGAAAATTAGAGACATCATTTGTTAATTGGAGTCATTGTTCATGACTTGTATGCTGGTCGCATTTGTACTTTCATTAGGAAACCTTTTACACACAGACACACACAGACACACACACACACACACACACACACACACAAATACCCTGCATTCTCTCAGATTATTTTCTTCCTAAAATGAAACACACACACACACACACACACACACACACACACAAAGAAACCCAAACAGCCGAAAAAGGGGAAATCTAAATCACATATTACAAAGCATTCAGTCTATACTTCCATTAGGAAAGTGAAAAGACTCAAGATGGAAATATTTGTCACTCCAGGTGAAGTTGAAGAAGTACTTTTCTAGTCTTTTTTTCAGCAATGCTAACGTCCCTTGGTTTTATAGGCCTGTGGTCGGGGGTTTCCCCCAAGGTGCCTTCCATCTCTTGGCAAAGAGCAGTGACTTGGCGAGGTAAGTTTTCTTTTCAGTCACCTGATAGGATTTCCCAGGACAGAGGTGTCAAGCCAGTTTGACCTGACTTCCCCTCTGTTTCCTGTGGGTCCCCCAAGAAAGAAGGAAATTGCTCTTATCCCCCTCCACTTCCTCTCCCTCTCCAGCACAGTGTCTGGCCCACTCACAGCCGCGTCAGCTTCTGCAAGCGACAGCGTGGCAGGGCCGCGTTCTCTGTCACCGAGTCAGGAGGCTGTTTGACTTCCTCTTAGTGGAAGAACGTTAAGAAAAACACCTGCAGAGCTGCCAGGGCTGCAAGAGTTTGTTTTGCATCTCCCCTCTTGTGAGGTAGTCACACCCACTGCCACGGCTGCAAGAGCTCAAGCCAAGGAAGAGACGCTGTGCGAACGCGTGTAAGTCCACACGAGCTCGGATGCTCCGAACAGCGGCACCTGAAGTTTCTCTCGTAAAAAAGAAAACAAAGTCCAAGTTATCCTTATGTGCCTGCCTCGCTCACTAGACGTGAAGGTCCTAGAAGCCATACTCTACATCTTAGCCTCCTCGTCGGTCGCAGAGCGGCCCGCTCAGTGCTACGCTCAGTGTCCGGTGGGTCTTGACCCCCAAGCCTGGAGGACGAAGCCAGCAAGGCCACTGGGCCAGGGCTGCAAGCCTGAAGACATCTCGATTTTTTAGCGGCAGCTCAGCGCCAGATCCATCTGGGTAACAGGGTGATACGTCATGATACGTGCTGATTTTTAGCTTTGTACTACACCTGCGCACTGTTTCCCTAAGAGCTCTATGACCCCAGTCACCGAGGCCGCTGCTCGCGCTCACTCAGTCACATGCTAACGACAAGCCGCTCTCATGAACAGCTGGGTAACCCGCGTGGGTTCAAGGAAAGTGTTCATGTCATAACTGCTCCTATTTATATGAGGACCCTCTCTTCCTTGAGATTATAGTGACCACAAATGTCATTAATTTTCTATGTATATATACGATATATATATACGTGTATATACAGATATATATGTATATATAACGTATATATAAATAACAGAAACCTATATATATGCTTATATATAAGCAATTTAATTGTGCATAATACTTGCATGATAGTATGGCATTTATGAACATCTGTTTTAAAAAATTACTTCTTCAATATAGTGTCATGGCTAACAGCACAGACACAGAAACCAGACTCATGTGAATCCTGGCTCCATCTTTTACCAGCTGTTGTAAAAGTGGGAAAGTTCCTTAAATTCTCTGAATTTAGCTGAAAATAACGGCAGCTACCTCACAGGGTTTTTGTGACAATCGAAAAGTTACACACGAAGCTCTCGGAACAATACTTGGCCTATAGTAAGAACGATGTGTGTTCACTATTTTTATTTTAGTTTCATGTTTTTTCATTTGTAAACTGATTTACAATAAGTTATATTCATACATTTCTTCCTTTTGTACTTATTTGTTCATGTTCAATGGAAATTTTTCTCTGTAGAAAACTATCTTAGGCTGAGTGACATCGGAGGCAGAGCTGAGCCAAGGGTCATTTGGGTGCCGGTGCCTGGAAGCAGGGACGGGGAGCAGCAGGGCGACTCAGGAGCGGAAGGAAGTCTGTGGAGGGAGGGGTTTACAAACGGGAGCCACTGTGGGCACCTGGGATTCACCCCACAATAGACCTCTAGACGATGGCGTAAAACACACCTCAAAGATGTCCTACCCAATGGGCGAGGAAGTGTGGGTATTTATTTTCCAACTCTCTTCCTCTTCCCCAGGGACATTGCCTTCCTTGCACTTCCAAAGAAACCCTCAGGAGCAGTAACTTGTTACAATTCAATGCAGTGGGTAAGGACAGCAAGGGAGCCTCCTGAGAAGACGGGGGCAAGGCACAGGCCACATCTACAATGGTGAATTCTCTGAACACTCTTTAAATTTATTCCCTAATGGGTTTTTTTTTCCCCATTTTCATTATGTCCTTTATTTTTGGGTAGTAGTGATAGTACACTGACAAGGTGCATTTTCCAGGGCTGCCTGCGTAGCACGCGATAGAAATCCCAGCTACACTATTTTAATCCGAGAGGAGTGTTTATCATGAGTAACAGAGGGAGAACCTCAGGGACAGCTGGAACCAGGGACTCCACTGCTGACAGGACTTGTCTCTCTGGCTCTCATCTCTGTTTCCCTTGATGAGATCATTTCAATCTTGCCTACACAGAGCACCATCCTTCACTTGGCTGTCAGGACATTCCTCCAAAGCTTCATATTTCACAGATTTTTGTCCCCCCCAAATAGACTTTCTTTTTTAATTCCAGTTTGAAACATTAAAACGAATTCATCAAATACTCATTGATGTCTAATCATTCGAGCACTGGGGATGCAGCAGTAATAAGGGAAGAGACAAAACCCCTGCCCCATGGATCCTGCATTCTGGTGGAGGAGACTGACACTACCTAAACACGCAGTTGAGCAATATCATGTCAGGTAGGGATTATTGTCTGAAAAACGAAAGTAGGAGAAGGAGATAGTGCTGTCTTATTCGTTTTTTTATTATGGCAAAACACACGACATAAAATTTACTATCCTAAGCATTTTTACGTGTAAATGCTTAACAGCAGCACTGAGTACATCCATATTGTTGTGAAGCCATCACCACTATCCATCTCCAGAACTCTTCATCTTGCAAAACTAAAACTCTGTACCCGTTAAACAATAACTCCCCATGACCTGCTACCCACCAGCTCCTGGCAACCACCCTTATACTTTCCTTTTTTTTTTTCCCCACCTTTCCCCTTCCTCCCAATTTCAATTAATCACCGTTCTACTCTCTGTCATTAGAAGTTTGGTTTTTTATTTTTATTTATCTATTTTTACTTTTTTTTTTTTTGCATTTGCCTTTTTAAAAATGTATTATTCCACATATAGGTGAGATCATGCAACATTGGTCTTTCTGTGTCTGGGTTATTTCACTTGACATAATATCCTCCAGGGTTGAGGACAACCTCTTTAGCCAGAGTTGAGTTATATCACGTGAGTGGTGTGGCTGGACCTGAAGGGAAATAGCCAGGGGTCAGATCACACTGCCACGGCAAGAATTTTGGATTTTATTCTAGCGGTAGTGGGATAGTCTCTGTTGGGTTTTGAGCAAGAGAGTGAAATGATATAACCTATGTTTTAACATGGTCAGGAAATTTGGCTCCAGTGAAGTGAAAGTAGAAACTGAGAGACCAATTAAGAGGCTACTGCAGTCATCCAGAAAAATCCAAGTAGGAGGCTTGAGTTGAACCTGAGTCAGGTGCCCACCCCAGAAACAATTAACTGTGGAGTCATCTAAAAATATGGTGATCCTCAGGGCACCTGGATGGCTCCGTTGGTTAAACATCTGGCTCTTGACTTCAGCTCAGGTCATGATCTCAGGGTCCTGGGACCAGGCCACATTGGGCTCCATGCTCAACGGGGAATCTGCTTGAAATTCTCCCTCTCCCTTTGCCCCTCCCCCCAACTCATGTGTGTGCATGCATTCTCTCTTCAGATAAATAAATAAATATTTTAAAAAATATATGGTGATCCTCAATAGACCATGTATATAACATAAGCCAGGCTCTGTGGAGGAAGACAAGATGATAGACAAATAAGAGGTGCTTATCACATACATTCAGTTGACAAATTACCTCAAAAACAGTGGTTATTTTAAACTTACAGGGCACCTGGGTGGCTTAGTCGGTTAAGCGTCTGCCTTTGGCTCAGGTTATGATCCCAGGGTCCCGGGATCGAGTCTTGGATCGGGCTCCCTGCTCAGCAGGGAGCCTGCTTGTCCCTCTGACTCTGCTGTTCCCCCTCCTTGTGCTCTCTCACTCTCTCTCTGTCAAATAAATAAATAAAATCTTTAAAAAAAAATAAATAAACTGAGATACTTACATCCTGTTAACTCAGGATTATATTTTAGCGTTAGCATGTAAACAAAATAAGTTATTACAGCTTTGAAATTTCTGTTTTTTGAACATAGGAATGTATCTTCTTCCTAAAATAAAAAATACATAAAATATTGCTTTCAAGATACTACCATTATGCTGTAGGTGTACATGTGAAAATTTAACTGTTAATTTTTTTTATAACCTAGGACCATAAAAATGCACAGCATTCTCAGAACAAAAATAAATAAAAGCACTAAGTTAAAAGTTATGATTATACTGGGGGAAAAAGTCTGAAATTAGAGTTTTTCATTCATTATCAAGTGCATGTCAAAAATCAAGGCTTGAGAAGCACTCTTGCAGGTAAACATTCTTTACTCTTAGCTTTTATCAAGTAAAAGCTATTTGTTTATTCATATACTTGTCTGTATTAGCCATTCTTCCAACTTCATCTCACACTACAGTTTTATTCATTTGTTCATAGAACACAGACTATCTTTTTTTTTGTACTAGCACTAAAATATTTTAAAGCTCCATTTATAACTCTTTTAATATCACATTGTCATTCACCTTTGAATAAAGAAACCATTGTCCGAGCTCCTCTATTCTTAGAGTTTTGTTACTTCTTTATGCTCAGGGCCCCTCAATCTACCTCCAGCAAAGAACTCTTTCCTGAATCTCTGATCCACCCATCCTACTTCCATGTGGACATCACTGATAGGATGCTATTTTGCTTAAGACTCTTATTTAGAAGGATTAGAAAACCATCTTGAGCTACCTTAAGCAACAAGATAAAAATAAAATTAAACATTACAAAAAAAGGTAATTTATTCTAAGGACCCAGGTTTTGCTCAGAGAATCCAAGGCAGAAGGTTCATTCATAGTTCAAGAGACCTTTAACTCAGTCTCGCTTTCTCCGACTAGAGGCTACGTGAGTTTTCACCTCTCCCTTTCTGTGCACATTTACTTCATTCTTTCTCTTCCACAAAATGGATTTTGTCTGCTTCTCCCCCCACAGGACAAAGGGTGGCCATCTCACAGCTCTGGAGTTTCTACTTGTCCTGTGGATCCAGCCAGAGGCAGAGACTCGACTGTCTCTGAATCATAAATCAGGATTTCCAATGTAATTAACTGATCCATCCAAGCCTCCTCCTCTGTGATCTCTTTCTATGGTGCTGGCCATAGCTACTCAGTCCCCCAAAAGGACAGTCATGGTAGTCAATTACAGTCCCCTGCCAATTACCTATTATAAAGTAGTAGGAACACCACCTCTTCTCTAAAAAGAAATTGTGATGACATTGTCACATTATTTAATGAATGCTTACTATATACCAGCTACATGTACTAAATCATTAATCCTCTGACAATTCTATGAAGTAGGTACTATTTTTTTTTAAATATTTTGTTTATTTATTCAACAGAGATAGAGACAGCCAGTGAGAGAGGGAACACAAGCAGGGGGAGTGGGAGAGGAAGAAGCAGGCTCATAGCAGAAGAGCCTGATGTAGGGCTCGATCCCATAACACCGGGATCACGCCCTGAGCCGAAGGCAGACGCTTAACCGCTGTGCCACCCAGGCGCCCCAAGTAGGTACTATTTTTATCCCATTTTGCAGATGATCAAACAGTCATAGAGAATCAAGATAGGGCAAATATCGCCATCACACAGGAAAACAAAAATTAAGAGAAAAAATTAAGATCCTTTGCATTTTGATAACTTAACAAGCGAAAGCTTCCATAGCCCTGAAACAGATCTCAGGGCAGAGGAGGGTGGTTGAGCTCCTGAAGGCTCAGATGCTAGAACCAGTTCTGAGGAAGTGCTGCTGGGCCTGGAGGAACCTGAGAGGTGGCCCGATGAGCTTTAAGAGAGCAAGGAGAACTGAGAGAGCAATAGAAGAGAGCAATGGAACTGAGCTTTAAGAGCAGCAAGGTTGGGAGCTGAAGTTGGGGCGTCTTGGGTAGTTCATCGTAGGGAGACTGAAATCACCTGCCTGCCTTGGACCCCTTCAATGGCCTTGCCCTTCATGCGGTGTAGGGTCACTCTTCATCAATGACACCAAGTGGCAGCAAAGGAAGTCGTCATTCAGAACCACTTCATTGTGCAACTACCTTTTTGGATTTAAGCCCGTAGGGCTTTTGTAAAGGGAAGTTTGAAGAACCTGTAAGAAGGAAATGCTAGATTTCTTGCTGTAAGGTGAGTGAATTTTAGAGTTCAATAACACCCAATAAATAGCATCCTTCTTTTCTTCCTGGCTCTGTGTCAGTTAAAAAATAAAACAAAAGTGGGGCCCCTGGGTAGAGCAGTCACTAAAGCATCTGACTCTTGGTTTTGGCTCAGGTGGTGATCTCAGGGGTGTGAGATCGAGCCCCACGTCTGCTCCGTGCTCTGCAGGGAGTCTGCTTGGAGTTTCTTTCTCTCTCTCCCTCAGCCCCTCCCCACTGTCTCTCTCACTCTTGCCCTAAAATAAATAAATAAATTTTTAAAAAATAAGACAAAAGAGGGAACAAATGGAAAAGCAAAATATTATCTTTTTGCTGATTGAACCAATATTAGTGAATGTGGCTTAAATCTCTAGGCAAGGGGGAATCCTAAAACTGAACCTCAGAGTTAGAGACTTACCCAGCCAGCATTGCTACACAGGACGGACACCCCCTCCAAGCCTCCGGGGAAGCAGAACAGAACTTCCCCACAGGAGGTCACTCCCAGGAGGAAAAGAAGAGAGAAGAGAAAGAATTGGGGATATGTTTGCTCTGTTTGTTCTCCTGAACAGGGCAGCCAGATGAGACACTCCACCCTCCAGGGCAGAGAGAGTGAGAGGACAGAGAGAGAGAGAAGGAGTGTTATACTCATGGAGATCCCCCAACAAGCATGGGAAGGAAAGTTCCATCCCTATAATGGGGGAAAATAGAGTAGAAAAACCATCATAAGATCTGCGCTGTGAGTTTGTAGAGCATTTCATGCTGGCTACACATTAAGGCGACTGTAAAAAGCCATCTTCAAAGCCTGTTAAAAGTACTTGGAGTGCTGGCTCCCTACATGGATTGCACTTAACATTCCTACATAAACACATCTACTTTTTCTTTTCTTTTTGGTTTTGGTTTTGATTTATGTTTTTTACCAAGTGAATCCTAAGTTGGGAGGCAATACGGGATAGCAATTAAGAGCCCAGACAGTAGAGCCAGCAAACAGTGGTTTAGGTCCTAACTCCATTACTCATTCATTATGTGACTTTGGGTAAGTTACTTAGCCTCTCAGGACCCTCCTTTCTTCAATTAAAAAATAGAGAAGTTAATAGCACCTATAAGAACAAACATATTGATGTTTTTAAAGGATTTAGAGCTCTGCCAGGCACAGAGTGAACTAAGATGTTGTTGATGATGATGATGGTGATCATTATTAATGGCACTTGCTAGCTTGACAGCTTTAGTTTCTAATGCAAGTTCTATCAAAAAGATAAATAATTCCCCTATAACCTGAGCTTTTGCCAGGAGAATATGATGAAGAGAAGAGCAAATGACAGACCAAGAAACATGAGAGAAGTAAATAAATGAAGGAGGTGAAGGACAATGAAAAGATGCTAGTATTAGTGGGTTTTCAATCTCATTGAAGCTGAGCAATTGCTGGAGTGGGAACTAGAGGGGAAGTCAGAGAGTAGGATTCGTGAAATTGTGATAATGTGGGAGTGAGGGCTGTTGTTATGTAATGGAGTTTGTGTGAGGAGGGGAGCTGGAGAGAATGACAGTGAACCTATAGGAAAAATCTTTCTAGAATGAGGAGGAATGACTGAAAGATCAGTATATGATGACCACCAGAGGACTAGTGAGTGACATAGTCTGATGACATGATACTTAAAGCAGGAGGAAACTAATGAGTTTGGGAAGAAGTGTGGAAGAATGGTGTGGATGTTTGTGATGAAACACAAAAGGACACCTAAACTCCTTCTACCTCCAGGAAAAGGAGAGAAAGCAGCCACTTCTAGAGAGGGCTGCAAGGAGGCCAGGTCACCAGGGGAGAGTCAGGTCAGTTACAGCAAGAAGGTGAAGTTCAGGGTCAGTGTTAAAGATACAAGGGATTTTTTTTGGTGACAGACAGTGAGTTCAGAGGACACAATGAAAGGGTTTCAAAAGTTGGAGATGAGGTCAGAGGAAAGGAAGTAAGAGCCATGGTAGGCATGAAGGTCTGAGGATGAGAGGTGACCTGGGAGTCCTGGCTTCTTGTGGCATCAGTCTTAAGCAGGGATAAAGTGCGCCGTGGGGTTATCTCTGGTGGTCTCACAGCCCAGAGTAGCAGAGAGGCTGGGAACATTGAGCATTCTACCAAGAACACAGAGATATGAGTCCCCTCTTCACTCCTGCCAATGATTACGTGGAAGTTGAGGAAGCCATGGTCTTATTTCCCAGAGGGACAGGAGCTCTAGGCTCCTTTTGGACCACCTGGGGAAGAGGATGTCACATCTCATTAATACCTACAGATGAAGTCATAGATCATAGAAAGAGAGGCCACCTAAGGACAGACATACAGGAAGGACAGTGTGCCTGGAACCAGTAAGAGATATTGAAGCTCTGAAGGAACTTAGGAGTGTCTGAATGAATGTTTTCTTTTCAGTGAGGAGGACACTAGAGTTCAGAGAAGTAGAGCAAACCAACCCTAAGTAGGGACCTATGTAATATATCTTGGGAAACTCACTTCAAAAATAATTATCCAAAAAGAAAATGATAGAGTATTGATTTATTATTTGGGGAATTCACTAATCGGAAATAGGCAAAACTTGTTTTAAAATGTTTGTCATAGGGGCACCTGGGTCACTTAAGCATCCATCTCTTGATCTCAGCTTAGGTCTTAATCTCAGGTTTGTTAATTCAAGCCGCATGTTTGGTTGCATGCTGGCTGTGACGCCTACTTGAAAAAAAAAGTTTATCATAATCCATTTAAAATTTCTGTTGACCGCATTAATATTAGCAGCTGCTTCAATGGTGCCACCAATAAATTCTCATTACGGGATAGTAGTAATTGATTTTTCTTGTACATTTGGTACTATAGTCACTAATTATGGGCCCTGAAGTAAAATGTTCTTTTACATGACAAATTTAAAATAATAAACTTTGGTGTTTACTATTACAACATTCTCAGAGAATATTCTTTGAAAAACTATTGATAAATTAAAAATCCAAGTGGATCATATGCTTAAAAGCTTTGTTTTAGCAATATTTCAGAAAAAAAGACATATCCTAAGATTTTTAGAAATTATACTTAACCAGTATAAAAATAGTTACAGAAAATGTGTATGATTCTCAAACATATTTTGTTTCAGTGATGTCTGTGAAATTTGACAAACCATTTCATAAATCCAGATTTTCTTGAAGGCTCCTATCTAAACGTTATTATTTCTTAGGACTTGATTTGGCTACTTTGATCATCTTAACTCTCCAATGCAGGCTTTTAGATTTCCAAATTGATACTTGGAGGCCCCACATTGTTTCCACCACAACTTGTTCACACCCCAGTTATGTGTTCTTGGCCAGGTCACACCAGGTCCAGCACTGGCTGCATGTCCACCCCGAGAGCCACCTGCCGGGAAGTAAATGTGCTTCTCTGTGCTGATGGCAAACTTGCTGTGTTCCCGGAAAAAGCCTGGACCATGTGTAAACATATAAAGATGGAATGCCCCACCAAATAAAAGGAAATTTTTGAAATAATTTTTGGAAAGCACAATTGATTCCATACCTTGAGCTTTTTTGAGTTATTTATAATTTACATATATGGTAATTTCTATAATTTATGTGTATATGCTTATTTATAACCAGATTTATCATACCCCTCAGGAAAATCAATCTGTATTTCAAGTGTGATAAGCAAATGGATCACCGAACTTTTGCCAAGGCTCACTCTTATCCATGGATTTGGAAACCTCATTCAAGAGAAACTTCTCTACCAAGAATTGGCCCTCTGATGCAGCAGCGAGGTGCCATTAACTATCATTTCCACCGACAGCTGAGGTTGTGGTTTTGCTTTCAGCACTTTTTTCCCTTGTGCGGAGTGTAGAACAAAAGATGTTACCAGTGTAGTAATGTGAGGAACCATCCGAACCTGTGGTTACCACTACCGTGAAAATTTTCTTTCTCAGTAGGAAAGTGTCATTGGCCATTCCCAAGATGTTACACACGAACAGAAAAAAAGTGAATAACATAGGCTCTTAGACTTTTGTCTAGGAAATAGAACTTAGTTCTTCACTTGCGGTTAAAGTCACTGTGGTGACACACACCATTTTTTCATTAGGAGATGAGCTAAGCAGGAAGCAGCAAGCTGAGGCTTGTCATCAGTGAGTTTTACATTTATGATATTCACTTTGCTTGATAATACAAATTAGCAAACATAAAAGTGAGTTTCTGTGTACGTATTACATTTTCTCCTTCTGTTGCTTTCTTAAGTGTTTTTCTTTTTCTTTGAAGAGAAATCCAATCGATTGTTTTTTTCTCTCCATCAATGGTACACTGATTCTTCTGTTTTTCTACTCAGTAGGTATCTATCTCAACATGACTATAAGGATGAACATATTTGCTTCTAGAACCAGGCTTTGCTCTGGGGCAGTGATAGAAAATTCAGTAACAATAAGTTGTATGGGGTTCAAATCAGGAGTCCTGTAAGTACATGGCTGCGAGGAAGAAATGACAGCCCGCACATCGGGCACCCTTAGATCTTTCCAGAGCTCCCTGAATCCAGCCTTCTCTCCATCTCCACTACCTCTTCTCTGGTCCATGTTGCCACCGTCTCTCACATGCACCACTTCAAGGGCCTTCCAATTGCTTCCCAAGCTTCCAGTCTTACAAGAAAGGCTGAGAGGATGTCTGTAGCCACGGTGGCTGGTCAAAACCCATGCCACACAGGCTGTGAAATATTTGTATTGCCACCCTTGTCCACAGTCCTTTGCCTCCTAATAGCCAAAGTGATCCCTATAGCATAAATCATGGTATTCTACTCCTCTGATCACAACGATTTTATCTGGATGACAACACCTGAAACCACTGATTTAACTTAACATCGAGAAAGAGAAACAATCAGACATTACGTGCTTTCTGAGTGATGCAAGAGGCAGTTGACAGCACCACCACCAAGTATTCTTGCCAAAAACATGAAACTGAATCTGATTATGCCCCCACATCTAATGACCGGTTTACAGGAAATTCTGGGGGAAGGTAGGCAGTTAAATGTCACCACAGGGATACCAGCAGCAAAATGCAAAGGTAGAAAATTCTATAGGACAAATGAGCTGGTTTCTTCACCAAATAAATGTTGAGAGAGAGAGAGAAGAATGTGGGTACCATTATAGATCAAGGAAATATATCTATCCATTTGTTTTGGATTCTGATTCAAACAAATCACCTTTAAAAAAAAACATTGGTGAGATTTTCTATTTTGATGATATTAATAAATTGATGTCAACTTTTTATGGAATAATGATATCCCAGTTGTGGTTTGTTTTCAGAGTCCTTATTTCTTAGGCTGACTGAAATATTTATGGATTAAACAATGATATCTGGAATTTTCTTTAAAATAATCTGGGGTGGAGAGTGGGAAATACAGGTGAACCAAGATGGCCAGATGTTGAGACTTTTTAAAGCTGAATGCTAGGTATATTAAAGTTTGTTTGTTTTTGTAAGTTTCAAGATTTTATAATAAAGAGATGAAAATATTCATAGAAAGAAAACCATTCAGAGATGTCCGTTTACTCTTCAAATAAAAATTAAACTCCTGAGCCTATCCTCCCGGTCCTACGTGATCTAATTCCTGCATGCTCCTCCAACACCATTTGTCCCATTCTAGCTGCTTATTGTGCTCCAGCTGCCCTCACCCCTGTCTTGCTCCTTGAACACTCCAGTCTTTCCCTCTTCAAAGTCCTTGCACTTCCTGTTCCCTCTACCTGGAGTCTCTCTACCCAGCAACTCACATGGCTGTCTTAACTTTGATCTTCCAAGTCTCAGCTTAAATATCAATGTCATTTTGTTCTGGAAATCTGTCCTGAGCACCCTTTCTAAAATAACCCTCCGCATACCCACCCACCCCAGCCAGTTATGTTTATCGTATTACCCTGGTAATTCCCTTTTTATCACATTCTTACCACATTCTGAAATCATCTCTTTTGTTGCTGTTGTTGTTGTTATTGTTGTTGTTTGTTTGCGTGTTTGTTTTCTGCTTCCCCAGTATATTCCAAGCCCCTGACGAAGTGGTATTGTCTCTTTTCATGGCTGTTCCCCAGTATTAGAATAATATCTAGCACTTAATAAGCACTCAATAAATATATATTACATAAACATTGAAATTTGGGGGGAATGAACCAATATCAGAGACCTTGAGCTAGCTAATCAATTGAGGACCTCTTCAAACGAAAAATTAGACAGTCAGAAGTGGAGTTATGACCCAGATTCCCTGGATGGAAATGATGCAGGAGCACAACCTCAGAGCATTCAAAGATACTCCTCTTAGTTGTCTCAGAGATGACTGTTGTCTAGAGAAATCTAGAGTTTCCAGAATACCAGGGTCATCATGTGGCCAGATCTGAGCAGCAGATGGTATCTAAATACACAAATGCTAACCCAGAACCTCACCACTTCAAAAGGTGCTACAGAAGGCACAGCATAGCTGCCCTCACACATTGCTCCTTCCCCAAATCTCTGCTCCTCGTAGACGTGAGTAAAATTGCAGGTCTCTAAGAGATTAAGATTCACAGACACCTGCACTCCTCCACTCAATGCTGTACCCGGATAGGAAGGTACAAGAGAAAGTGTCAACACATGACCATGGCAATAATTCCTGTTATTTTTATCCTTACAAATAATACTGGGTAAAATTTAAGGGAAGGTGAATCACAACTTCTTATTGATTCATTCCCCCAAATTGGTCTCTGTTCTAAAGTTGAGAGTATCTTCTTACCTGGGACTTGAAACACTGACTTGAGGATGATGACAGAGTCAGTCTTGATAAGATGACAATTCCCTGGCTTCCTGCTCCAAGAATGCCTTTCCCAAGGTCACAACTGGCTGGACAATTCTGGCACATTCGTGACAGACAGGACAACCATAGCAACATTCACAGATGGTGCTAGAACAATAAATCAAAGTAAGAACTATCACCCAAGTCACCAAAGGATTACATATCATGGGCTAGTCTCGTCAGATAAAATGAGAATGAGTGGATATAAACCCTAACAGCTCAGTAAAGCCCTTAAAGTAGATTAGATTATTTCTTCAATTCTTCACTTTGTCATTACATTAGAATTATTCTCCTATGCCTCTGTGCTATATCATGACTACCAGATAAAATGGAATTTATTTTCCTGCACCAGTGTTGTTGGGATTGGCCATATAACTGGGTTTGGCCAATAGAACCTTAACAGACATTATGCAAACAGAAGCTTAAAATATGCTTGCATGATATGGTTTGTCCTCTTGCACTTCCATCACCAGCCATGAGAAGGACATGCCCGTTGGCTGCAGAATGAAATGTGTGGAGTATATCTGAAACTAGACCAGCAGCCTGTAGCTGACCCAGAGGCCCACGAGTAAGACACCGTTTTAAGACACTGAGATTTGGGCAGTGTTATACAGCATTATCATAAGAAAATCCTCACATAGAACTTCAAAAATCAAAGCTCAGTGAAATTATTCCCTCTGTCGTCTTCATCATTGAACTTGTCATTGTTATTTGCATAATTGAGGAAGGTTTTGGCTAAGCCAGCAGCCCATAGTATGATGAACCAGGGCTCAGTCAATGAAAGTTCCCCAATTATCCAACTATAACAAATGCAGGTTATAAAACTCTGTCAAGAGACACTTGTGTCCTTTTTCCTTTGGGGGTTACTCTTATTTTCACATGAGGGAAGAGTCTGGAAAATTAACCTATCCCATCCCTGATTCACCTGATCAAGGATTTATTTTGGTGGTCTCAGGACAAGTTCTCACTGATGTTCCAATAACTTCAAAGCAATGTTGCATTAAAGTTCTCCTAAGAACCCTAGAGCGAGCTGATACTTTGTATTTGTGTCGAATTTGACTATTACTCAGAATGCAAGCCGTCCACGCCATCCACGCTCTCCAGTGCCCTCTTCACACCATCCACGCTCTCCAGTGCCCTCTTCCAGCACAACGCTCTTGCAGCCCTTGCAGATGGAGGCAAGTCATTGATACCTACTCTTACTTCACAGATTACTTCTTAGATGTAGCTTCCAAAACTGTTACTTCCTATTGTAGATGTTATTGGCCCCAATTCTTCATCCTATCTTTCAACACCCTTTGCCATGGTACTTTACCATTCTTCCCACTAAAGGGGCAGAAATATTGTCCTGTCACTTGTCTTTGGATTTGACTTGCGGTGGTCAATCACATAAAGAGGACATGCCAGTTTGGCAGTTCTGAGCCTGAACCTTAACAGCTTAGACCTTAAGAGACCTCACATTTTTACACTCACTCTCTTAGATCGTCAGACAAACAGAGAGGTACTAAAAGCAGAGCCAAGCCAACAACAGCAATGCCATCTAGCTAAGCCAAACCTTGGTCAATGGACTCCAGACAGTTTGTAGATCTGCGATCCAAATGAGTGTTTACGTGTGATGGTGTGATTTGGTGGGTGTTTGTTACACAGGATTTGGTGACCATAAAAAACTGATACGCATCCTTACCTGCCATTTTTAGAAAAAAAAAAAATCCTTCTAAGCTTATGTCATTGATATTTTTTTTTTGGAAAGGCCATTGTATTAGTTTTTTATTGCCGAATATCAAATTAAAACAAAGTTCGTGGCTTAAAACAACACAAATATTTTTGCTGATTTTTTAAAGTTTTAATTCAATTATATACAACTGATGAATCATTGAACACTACAGCTGAAACTAATGATGTACTATATGTTGGCTAATTGAATTGAATTATGTCATTTATCTATACCACTGTTTATACCTACTTGTTGATAAGACATTTTTAAATATTTAAGATATTAAATCTTTGCCATGATCTCTAAAAGAATCTTTTTCCAATATGGCTTTTATCTTTTAAATTCGCTAAACGGAGTTTTTTGAGTACAATTTTTAAAATTTGATTTAATAAGACCCGCTGATCATTCTTTATGATGTTGCTTATCTTTGTATTTACAAAATTGGTCATCAACCTCAGATCAGTTAATTGCCTCCACTTTGACTGGAAGATACTTAGTTCCATGGTCAGGTCCTTTATATACATTTGGAAAGTTATCTGCAGTTATGCCTTTGTGTATTGCTACCATTCCCAGAAGGACAGAGAAGTTCTTCTTTTGGAGTATCTGTATTTTTTAGGTCTTGTATTTGAGGACACAGAGGTATAATCCATGGATCCCATTCTATCCAGCCAAGATATTAATAAAATACAAGATTAGGTGGAAGAAATTTTGAATTAGGAGTCCTGAGAACAAGTAAAAATTATTTAGTTATTTGTGAAGTTACATGAATTTCCCTTTTCATTCATTATGTTTCTGTTCTGGCCTTTCTAGTGACACAGCTTCTTAAAGGACAAAGGCCTTGCCTAGAAACTTAGTATTCTGATCTACTCTTTTCTGATCAAAGTGAGAGGTTGCAAAGGCTTAGTAGAGGGGTGAAGAGCATGGGCCTGAAGCTAGAATGCCAAGACGACAGTAACTGCTGCTGGCCAGCCACTCTGTGACCTTGTGTACTTTACTTACACTCTCTGTGCTTCAGTTTCTTCATCTATAAAATGGGTACAATAATGGTATTATTATGGAAATTATATAGCTTGATATTCATAAAATGTTTAACATAGTGCCTGGCCCCTAGGATGCACCATGGAAGGATTTTTACCAAAAATTAATTAATTAATTAATTAAAAATAAAAATTAAAAAAATAGAAAATTGAAGGAGAAAAAAATGTGTTCTGCAGAGAGGGAAGAGAATGTTCTGACTCCCGGGGCTAATGCTTTCACACATTAATGGAGGCATGCCAGCTGTTTTCAATTTCCATTCTGATGGGCTGATGCTCAGGTTCTATGTTTCAACTCTGACCCTTGCAAATGTTCCTGACAAGAGGGAATTGAGAATCTAACGGACTAAAAGCAAGGACATTTCAGGGAAAGAGTGTTGCAAGATGAGGTTGAATGGGTGGTAAGGGCTAGCTATGGGGCCATTCAGGCTTCAAAAGCTGTCTCCTGGGACATACATAGCCCAGGATCCATGGCTGCCTGGGCACCAGCACCTAAACCAAGAACAGTTGTAAGCAGCCAGAGGGCCTTAGAAACTGGTCCCAGCACCTGGACATTGATGGCATAGCTGTCAAAAGAGAGGGCAGTAATATGGAAAAAGGGACAACAAAGGAATCTCTAAGAATAACTTAGAATCCCAAAAATTGTATCCAGGCCCACAGATCCCATGTCTGTGAGGGTTGAAATCTGAACTGTAGAGTTGGGAAGATTTGGGTTGCAAGTAACAAACTATTCTATTCAAATTGACCTAAAACAATGGAGGGGGTTAATTGTAATACTTGACTAAAACATAGGACAGGTTTGGGGCATCACTTAATTTAGAAGCCAGCTCCATTTCTTTGTGATTCTCTAAACTTTGGCCTCTTCATATTGGCTCCATTCTTAGGCTAAATTTCTTCATGGTTAACGAGATGCTTACAATAGTAACTGGTGTTACAATCTTATCATTCACATCAGGAAGGGATACTATTCCTCCTTTCGGTTATTGATCAAAATTTAAGAGCTTCAGAATGATTGGACTCTCTCTGAATGAATTTCTATAGCCGGGTTAATTCCACTGGTCCTGTGTTGATTGGTCCATTCACTGTGGCAAAGACATTGACCAACATTTATCTTCATCCTTCCTCACTCCCCATCTTCCTTCCTTGCTTTATTTTTACTCTATAGGTCTCATCATTCAACTTGTTATACACTTGTGTTTACTTGTTACCAATTTCCCGTTAAAAGAATTTAAGCCCTATGATGGTAGAGACTTTGTTTTGTTGCTTGTGCCTAGAAATGTGTCTGGCATTAATAACTATTTGTTGGATGGATGGATGACTGGATGGATGTTTGTAGAAGTGTGTATGGTGAATGTCTATTGAAGAACAAGAGGACAGCCATAGATCACTTTTGCAGGAAAGTTAGCTATAAGTGGAAAAAAATGATAGGGCTGTGGCTTGAGGTAGACAGCATGGGGCAAGGTTTCTTTTTGTAAGAAGAGAGCTTTCTACATAATCACATGCTAAGGAAAGAGATCCAGAAAGATAGTTTGAAGTGTGAACTGCACACCCTTTTCCTAATGTAATGTAACTGGAAAAACAAATTGACTTCTATTATTTAAGAAACAGAGCAAATCGGTTTTAACCCTTATTTTGTTTTCTTTGAGTGACATCTAGAGTTAGATCAGAAGAACTAAATCTTTTCTAACTCTGCCTCATCTCAAGATATCATTTGTGTGGATCAATGTTTCTCAAATTATTTTCTATGAAACAAAGACACAAACTGTTACTGAGTGATAAAGCTAACATATTCTTGGATCAAACAACTTCTGGAAACAGGTGAAACAAAGTTAAGGAGTTGTTTTAATATGGAACCCCTCCAAGTCTTTAATATTCCATTGTAAGATAGAATTCCTCAGATAGAAAATATAGTTTGCATCATTTTCCCAAACTTGCTAAATAAGAAAACACTTTTGTAAGTTAAAAAAAATATGTACATTAACATGTTGAGGAAATGCTAATACTCCATGGAACAGAGTGAGAAATACTGGTCTCTGTCACATTTGCTCTTTTCTTGGTAGCAAGGAACACCTTTGTGTTTAATGCTGTTAGGTCCAAAGGATCTGTACTATTACGGTGGCCACATATTCTTCATTTGGTGTCAACTTTAGTTACTTGGTCCCAAAGTCCCTCTAAGCATTTTAGAACTTTTCAGAATTTGTTTTCAAGTTTTGATTCAGAAAACACATTCACTATGACATACATAGAAAAACAGTTTGGTCAATCAAGACAATGTAGTTTTCAAGAAATTCCTTCTGCTGTTTGTTATAATTCATCAGATAACCTGAGAGAAACTAATGTACAAAAGGCAGCTCAGAGAAGTGTAAAGTCTTTGGGTTATGGTTTTAGTCCATTTCATAATAATATATGATCTTATTGAAAGTATTCAAGCCTCCGTTTCTATATCCACAAAAACACAAAATCAGTAATACCTTTGCTGTCTACTTGTCATTGGAAGGATCCTTCAAGCCTGTGCAAAAATGGTAACTCATCAGTGAGCCTTTTCCTGACGATACTCTTTTAGAAGAACCAACCTTCCCCTTGTCTCCATCCCTGATCCCCTTCCCACCTTGATTGTTCTTAACATTTGTCATCATCTGACATACTCTATTTTTACTTTTTTTGCAGCAAGAATATCTAACATGAGATTTACCCCCAAACATTGAAGTGTACAATATAGTTCGTAAACTATAGGCACACTGTTATACAGCAGATCTCTAGAATTTATTCACCTTGTATAACTGAAACTATATGCTCAGGACAGCAACTTCCCATTTCCTCCCTTCCTTCAGCCCCTGGCAACCACCATTCTACTTCCTGCTACTATAAATTTGACTATTTTAGATATCTCATGTAGGTGGAATCATGCAGTATTTGTCCTTCTGTGACTGGCTTATTTCACTTAACATAATGTCCTCCAAATTCACCCATGTTGTTGCATATGGCAGAATTTTCTTCTATATCATGGCTGAATAATGTTCCATTGTATGGATATACCACATTTTCTTAATGCATTCATCTGTTGATGGACATTCAGATTGTTTCCATATCTTGGCTATCATGAACAATGCAGCAATGAACACAGGAGTGCTGTCTCTCTGAGATCCTGATTTAAGTTCTTTTGGAGATATACGCAGAAATGGGAAATCCTGCATCATATGGTAGTCAGATTTATCATTTTCTGAGGAGCTTCCATATTATTTTCCATAGCAGCTGCACATTTTGCATTTCCACCAATAGGATGCAAAGCTTCCAATTTCTCCACATCCTCCCCAGCACTTGCGATCTTTTGGTTTTTTGATAATAACCATCCTCGCAGTTGTGAGGTGATATCTGATTGTGGTTTGGATTTGCATTTTCCTGATGGTTGAGCTGATGCTGAGCACCGTTTCATGTACTTATTGGCCATTTGTATGTCTTCTTTGGAAAAATATCTACTCAACTTCTTTGCCAATTTTTAAAGTGGATTATTTGGGTTTTTTTGTTACTGAGTTGTGTGAATTCTTTATGTATTTTGGATATTAACCCCTTAACATATATGTTCTTTGCAAATATTTTCTCCCATTCTATAAGTTACCTCTATATTTACTTCTTTGTTTATTGTTTGTATTCCCCCAACCAGAATGGTATTTTCACCTGTTTAACTTGTAAAACAGATTGACATATAACAAATAAAACAAATCAATCTTCAGTGGAATTAAAAAAAAAGCAATGTAGTCATATTTATATAAACCCTTGGAAAGTGACATTAGAATAAATCGGCAGAATTGGAAATAATATCAGTAAAATCAGGTACATATGAAAGTTCAATAAATATTTATAGCCAATTGTTGATAACATCAGGAAATTAATTGGTAGAAAATAGTCACTGTGGGCTAAGGTAGCCACAAAAGACTTCGTAGATCAGAGAGGATCATGAAGAAAACGTAGAATTTGACTGGAAATGGAAGGGTCAAGAGGGCATAGCAGGTAGACAAAGCAGAATATACAAGATCCTAAAAGCAGAAAAAGCTTGTCTTATATGGGGGAATTTTTTGAAAAATGGACCAATCTCAAGGGAAGCATACACGTCAAGGAATTGTGGGTGATGGATTTGTAAACTCCTTCAGTCACCTATTCAACAAATGCTTATTGAACACCTACTGCGTGCTGAACTTAGCATTAGGACTGGTGAGAGGAGAGGGCTTGATGATGGACTCTGAATGTGAGGCTAACAATTCAGAAAATGCTCCTGCTATGCCATGGGGTATTCTTAGGATTAACAAAATACTGTACTCAGAGTGCTCTGTAAGCCACTATACCCCCTGGTGAGATACATCTGTATCGTCACCCAGGTGCAGATTGATCTGATGAAAGCCTCATGTTAGATCATGTGTCTAACCAGGTGGCCACGAACAATATATTTCTGAAGATTACCCAGTGCATCAGAATTTAGAAAGCATCATCGTGGGGAAAGTCGAGAAGCTATAAAACAGATTAGATACCATCAGGAGAAACAGACCTGTTTTGTACTTTAAGAACAGAAACTGCTAGAAATAAATGACAGTCTTTCCCAGATTTCCCAGATTGGACCTGAAACATTCTTCTATTACTTCATTTGGAAGTTGCTGATTGGAGAACCACAAGTGACTTAAGGAAATAGATAGCTGTCCAAAAGATCCACCATCTACTCGAAAAATATAGACAAAGCAAACCTATGGCATGTCGCTATGTCCTTCAGTCATTCTGCCCAAATGGACCAGTTTAACAGTTTAACAGCAAGAATCATTTTCCATAAAACATCTTTTATTATGAGGATTATTACTTTTATCCTCAGAGAACTGACCACGTCTCTTTTCATTCTGATGAACTTGTCAAAACCTTTGCCCCATGTAATAAATAATGCCTCGTTCATTCATTCCTATGACTTTTTGAGCCCCTACTATGTTCTAGGCTCTCATTAGATGTTGGCAGTACAAAGACTAACAAGGCATAATCCCTACTCTTTTTATTTCATTGTGTTTTGGGGGGGGTGTTGTTGTTGTTGTTTATAATCCCCGCTCTTACTGAGCTCTTGGTGGGGTAAGAGAGCTGGACAAGGGAGTCAAAAGTCACAATATGGTGTGTTAAGTGACACAGCGTAAGTATCCTGGCAGCAAGAAGAATCCAGAGGAGGAATCTAACTAGTCCAGGGATGGAGGTAAAAATGAGAAGGGCCAACAATGAGTAGATAGGTAGAGTCCTAAACTATCTGGACAAGACCTCTGTTCTTGTGGAGATTGTCAGGAATGAATCTGGACAGAAGGGACCCTTGAGCTGAGACCTGAATGAAAGGAGCCAGCTGTGCAGATACCCGGAGGAGAGTACTCCAGGGAGAGGAGGGAGCAAGAAGGGTCCCAGACAGTGACCTTGAATGCTTCAAAAATAGGTCAGTCAAGAGATGAGGTCAGTGAGAAAGTCCAGGAAATTCACGTAGGACCTTCTAGGCCAGATGATACAATTTGTTCCAAATGCTAGGGAAGCCACCGAAAGGTATCACACAGGAAGGCATATGTTTTGGCTTACGCTTTTTAAGTTCTCTCTGAAGGCTATGACAAGGCTGGATTTGGGTGCAGGAGATGAGTGGAGACAATGATACCAGTCAGATGGGGGGCTTTTGCAGAGATGCCAGTGACATGGGCCAGGGTGACTAATGGGGGATTTGGGGTATGTTAGGGAGGTAAAACTAAAAGGACATGCTGATGAATTTGGTTGGGGTATGAGGAGAGAGGCCAACGATGACCCTAGATTGTGGGCTTTAGCAATAGAGTCGGTAATGATTTGTCATATCATAATAAGAACTCATGCTTTATAGTTTTTATTATGTGCCAGTCATGGCTCTAGCTATATTACATATATTACCTCATTTAATCCTCACAAACAACACTCAGAGTAGATACTATTTCCATCATCCCTACTGTACAGATGAGGGAAGGGCGGGATAGAGAGATGAAGCTCCCTCAGCCCTTAAATTCCAGCCAACATTTGAATGCAGGCACTGCTGGCTGCAGAGTTTGTGTGCCTAATGATGATGTCATTCTGTCTGGTACTTCCAGGCTGCTGAAGACTAAAGGATGAACTGATGCTAGAAGTGGAAACAAAATTTTTGCTTTTGACATTCTGTTTGAGATGCCTTACATGGAAATGTCAAGTACACAGCTGGATGTGTGAGTATGGAATTCAGGGGATAGGTCAGCCTGGAGACATCGATGGAGTCCTCAGCACACAGACAGTATTTCAAGCGATGGGGTGGAATTGGCTGTATCTCATAGCAATCTCTAACAAGGATTAGCAGAGGCCCAAAGCCAAGTCCTGGGTCCTCCAATTTGTCATTTGCAGATAGAAACTCACTGAGGGCCTGAGAAGCAGTATCCAAGTGAGGTGGAAAGAATGCCAGGGGAGTGTGGATTTCCAGAATCCAGGAGACTGAAGTGTTAGTTTGATTATCAGCTAGGCTCTGACCTCATGGTGGCAACGTGGCTGCTGTAGTTCAGCCTATAACCTTTCAAGCTTAAGGCTCATAAAGAAGAGAGAGACTCTCCCCCCACCCCCAAGCCCAGGGAGAGAATCCTGGAATTCACTCTGACTGGACCTTCTTGGATCATGGGCTTATTCCAGACTTCTCTATCAATCACTGTGACTAGGGAGCCCTAATACATGGATGAAAAGCTGGGACTCCATCATCCACTATCGCCTGTCATCCTCACCAGAACTTCAAAATCACCATGGCTAGAAAGTACTACAGGGACCTAATTTCTACGAAGAGAATAATACCTTCTCACCAGTGCCAAAGAGTTAAAAGATTACCTTACTCTGCAAAAGCTGCTGGCACTCGTGCCTGTACATATCAAGCCCCAAATCTGCCTTCTCTGTCTAAGCTACTCTAAGCGTGATCTGAACAGGGCAGGACTCGATCATACATGATATGGGTAAATGGAAAGTAGAAAATCACCAGAGCCTCATTTCAGATAAACTGCTTTGGAAACACAGTTCTGTTTAAAAGAAATGCAACCACATGGTTGGGAAGCCATTTCACCCACTCTCTTGCTGAGGTTCCTATCTTGTCAGAGAGGGTAAGGTTAGGAATCAGCCATGGTTAGGATTTCCAGCTTTCTCGGCAACAGGGCTACTTTGGCTCTTTGCCCTTATCTCTGAATACACCATTCACTCACTCATTTATTCACTCAACGCAGTGTATTGAGCACCTACTTGGATAAGGCACTGGTTAGGTACTGGGGACACAATAGTAAAAGAATCATACAAAAATCCCTCCTGTCATGAAACTTAAATTCTAGTAGAGGGAGGCGGGCAACACTAAATAGAAATAATATGGAAGTCATTTGTAGAGTATGTTAAAGGTGATACATACTATGGAGAAGGGGAAAAGGGGATGTGGAGTGCTGTGCTAGGAGGTGTGCAATTTTAAAGAGGATGGCCACTTCTCTTAGACACTTTTTTCAATGCCAGCTATCTTTATTAGTGAAGAATTTTTCCAACCAGTGATGCATGAAGACATTTAATGCAAGGGGAGAAGTGGGGTTCCAGGGGACATCAATGTACCATCCCTGGTCCTCAAAGGCTGCTGAGAGTACATGGATCAGAGTTCCTTCTTGAGAAAGTGGAACAAGCATGATTCATCCTAAATCATGGGATACAGGTTGTCTAGTTTTGAAGGGTGGGGAGCAGAAGGACTTGGAGGAAGCTTTGGATAGGATCTGGATAGGCAAATGGGGTCTCCTTCCCCCTGAAGGATTCTCAGTCCCTATCTCTACTTCCCACAGCAGATGCAAGCACCCGAGTTTAGAGTTGGGCTTCTCCCTCTCCCTGGAACACCCAGATCAGCAGGCAGCTGGGGTACAGCAGCCCCCCCGTCTCGCCTGGGGGCATGGGGAGAAGCCCATGTTGTTGTTGACTTTGGATGGGTGTAAGAAAGCACAACGTATTACCCAGGGCATGCTTCTCCCTATTAAATTATTTGAAATGTTAAAATCAATTACAGTGTACCATTTATAGTTAGACTTGGATAAGATTTCAAACTTATTATTAAATAAATGGCCCACAGGATGTTTTGAGGTACATACCTCACAAAAAGAAAATGTAAATGGAGTATACTTATGAAAAGATGCTCAATCTGGTAAGTTGTCAGGGAAATGCAAGCTATAACAGTGTGCTGCTGTTTTCAACCATCAGGCTGGCAAAAATGGAAAAATATTGACAATACCCAGTGCTAGCAAGAATTTGGGGGAAATTAACAATATAAGAATTATAAGAAATAATTTGGCAATATTTAGCATATCTTGTGACCCTGCAATCCTGCTTCTAGAAAGCATTCCTATAAAAATAAAAACATAGGATAAACATACAAGAACACTCATTACAGCCTGTTATGTATGGACTAAAAACCAAAATAGCAAACTGGAATGGCTGAATAAGTTATTCTGTACTCATTCTATAGAATATTCTACAGTTATTAAAATGAATACCTTTCCAAATTTTATATATATATATACACACACACACACACACACACACACACATACACAAACATACATGACCATGATGTGTTGAGTGGAAAAAGTTGAAGGGTACAATAAACAATGTGATACTTAATTTGTGATTCTTAAAAAAGGAAAGATATATATTTTTCATTGTTGTTGTTGACAAAAATAGAAAAAAAAAAAGGCAAAACCTCACAAACCACCATCATTGGCTCACCGGGAAGGTGGAGGTAGAGAGGCCGAGAAAGATGATGATTTTCTTTATATGCCTTGCTAGATATTATTTCAATTCTACAACAACATACAGTATTTTTATAATTTTTTAAAACTGTTACAAAGTATAAAAGAGAAAAGCAAGGGAATGATTGTGAGAAAACATGTCCCAAGAACCCAACAGGGATTCTTTAAGAACAGTTGGGAAAGCTTTTGGAAGAGAATAAGTCTCAGATACTGAAAGCACCCAAAACCATGCCACTGGAAAACAGGTGGGGAAATGTGAAGCCGTGTTGCCAGGAAAAGAGATTACGTGGAAAGAGATGATGAAGCTCAAGTGGAAACAGGAGGAAATGATTGCTGTTTGCAAGTGTTTCGTATGTGGGTATGTCACCCAATGTCCATTCTCCCCCACCCTCTCACAGGACAGAACGCTCGATTTTTAGCTGGCTGCCTGGCTGCCCCAAATGCAGACGGCATTTTCCACCTCCCTTGGAGTTGGGTGTGACTCTGTAAGTTTTGGCCCTCATCTGTTCACACACAGGCTGCATGTAACGTCCAGACTGAACCTTTAAAAGGAAGGGGCAGAGCCTCCTCTTCCCCAACATATCACCTAAGTTGGTGCCTGGGTGGCTCGGTCAGTTAAGCGTCTGCCTTTGGCTCAGGTCATGATCTCAGGGTCCTGGGATTGAGTTCCGCACTGGGCTCTCTGCTCAGCGGGGACCCTGCTTCTCCTTCTGGGCTCTCTCACTCTCTCTCTCTTACTCTCAAATAAAATCTTTAAAAAAAAAAACAAAACCTCCTAAGTAATCCACCTGTACCATGGAAGATGGGACAGAAGTACTGGAAATGGCAAATTTGGGAACTAGGAAAATAGATGAAAAGTTTTAAGAGGATTTCAGACCAATCTAAACACGTTGCTAATAGGCAGGATTGTTTAGAGATAGAGGGGGCTTTTCCAGGGAAGTATTTTGTCTTTCTTAAGTGCAAGCGCTCAAGCACATACTAGATGAGAACACTGTTATAAAGAAGGTTTTGGTATAAGATGCAAAATTGGACAATGTGGCCTGATGGGTCCTTTCAAATGATGAGATTCTGTACTCCTATGAAGTCCAAATTTCAAAGCATTTCTGTGTTTGGCCGAAAAGCGATGCTAGAAGCTCATTACAATGCATTTTTCTGAGTCCTCATTTACTACAAGTCAGTAGAAAATGTAAAGCCCAGAGTCATCCTAGACTACTTCCTCAGTACTGATCCCCCCTCAACAATTGATCTCCAAGTTCTATCCATTTTACCTCCTACATATCTCCCAAGCCATTTCCTCTCCTCCAGCCTCGCTGTCATTGTTTTTTCCCCAATGTTTCATTCCAAAAATAATTCCAGAATGACTGTTCTGTGACAAGCACCATGTTAAGCATGGGGACGCAACGCTGAATAAGACTCAGTCTGTGCCTTCAAAAAAGAAATAAGCAAGCAAACAAAAGTTATAATCTGATGTGCTAAATGCTACTCTGAAAATATGCTGCGCAAAGGGGCACAGCCTGGGAGTGGGGACTCAGAGGAGGGAATCAAGCAACGAAGGCTTGCTGGAAGAGGGGACATCTGAGCTGAGTCTTAAAGGATAAATCACCTCAGACTTCACCTCCTCAGTGCAGCATGTCCTGCCCTCCACCCCACTGCACTTCGTGTATTTCTCCATTTTGCTTTTATTTCCTCATGTGATTACTTTCTTACCTATCTCCCTTCCTAGGTCCTAACTTGCCAGAGAAACTGAGTTTTATTTATCCTTATTACCTCAGCCATGACCGTGTGACAAGCAGAGAGTATGCATTCAATCAGCGCTCATGGAATTGATTGGTTTTCATCGTAGTTAAATAACTCACAGCCCCGGTGAAGGACTCCGTTCTTGTGAATTCTTCTGATGGGTAGTAATTCACAGCACATTCCACGTCTGCTTTTGAGATCCTCTGCTCAGCCTGACTGCGCTTTCACTTTTTGTTCCTACCACCGTGTGTACATCTGAGCGCTCCAGAAGCCTCCCTAAGAGGAATTACAGTGGCTTTCCTCCCTGGGAAGCTGCATCCCCCAGGGCATCCACCAGAGCTCCCTGGGCGGACACCGCTCTCCCAAGAGGCTGCGGAAAGCAAGGCGGGCGCCATACTGCTATCCCAGCATCCTCTGCCGAGAGCCTCAGTCATAAGCCCCGCGGAATGACTGACTGGGTCCGTGTGCTTTCGTACCTCTCTCTCTGGAAACAATGACAGAAACTCTGAAACCAGTTTGAAACCTGAACGTCGTGGCTTGACTTTTTCTACGCTGGTATCTGTGGGCAGGTTGAAATGATCAAGTTCTAATTTCTAAGTTGGACCAGAATGAGGCAGTGGAAATTCATTATAATGCAGTGTTTCCCAATGTGTAAGACACATGCCACCTGGGGTTTGCAAGATGATTCTACATGGTATGCAAATGAACATATTGTAGTTAAGAATGTATCTGTTTAAGGGGCACCTGGGTGGCTCCAGCGGTTAAGCGTCTGCCTGCGGCTTGGGTCATGATCCCGGGGTCCTGGGATTGGGCCCCGCACCTGGGCTCCCTGCTCAGCGGGGAGTGGGCTTCTCCCTCTGCCTCTGCCCCTCGCCTTGCTCGCACTCACTCTCTCTCAAATAAATAGGTAAAAAAAAAAATTTAATGTATCTTTAAGTTTAGCAACCTATTTTAAGAGTAAATTTATTTACAGCTACACCTTTTATTGGGGGCAGGTAAAAAAGTAAGTTGATTTAAATCCATTGTTATGCAAATAATAGTATAGGTACTCATAGAGGACTCAAGTTGAGAAGCACTGTTATATTTCTCAAGATTCACACTGACCAGTAAAAATTAAGGCCGGAGATATGCCAGAGCCAGAAGAAAACTTGGAGGCTATCTAATTCAATTCAATACTTCATTCACTGAATATTCATTCAACAAATATTTATTGGGCACTTGCTATGTGTTAGGGTCTGGGTAGAACTGCAGTGAATCAGAGAGTCTAGTGAGAGAAGCAGATATACAGAGGAATTGTGATTATGATAGGTTCTGTGAAGAAGTAAAGCATGAATGAAAACATTAACAGCTGAATAATATTTGAATGAAATCTTAAAGGATCAGAAGAAATTAACCAGGCCACCTGGGGCTTGGGGGTGGTACTGGAGGCAGGTGGCAGGAAGAGAAGAGGGTGTGTGAGACCCAGAGGGAGCAGTGGAACTGGAGTAAGGGACAATCTCAGTTCCTCATTATGCAGACATTGGTACAGATCACCTGTGGTAGTTAATTTCAGTCAGGATCAATCCAGAAATGGAGGCCCAAGAGGCAAAGTGACCTGGCATTGGCCGCACATTCTAACAGCAGTGGGACCAAGACCTTAGTCCAGTCTTTCCTGGGTCCATACATTTACCACATGCTTAGGTAGAGTCCTGTATCTGGGTCCCGTTCTGGTTGCTGGGAATCCTCCAGGGGACAAAACAGAGCCTATATTCTGATATGGTGGAGACAGCCTATAAACAAGTCAATACAAGTGTGTCAATGGGAGAGAAGTGGTTTAGATCAGTGATGAGGGGTGAGGGGATGGCTTAGGAGGGGGTTGATATTTCCTATGGGTGACCTTCTGATGATATAGGCAGAGGCCTGAAGGAAGTTGGGACTAGTTGGGTCTCTTAACCTCACTGAGGGCTCTACCCACCACTCCACGCTGCTCACTGGTATTCAGGCTCCTTCTGCTCTACCCGTGCTAAGAGCAGATGTAACTCCTTTAGCTCTAATCATATGCTGGTGTACATATTTTCATAGGAAATTTAGTCTCCCAGGTATGATCCAGGAAGGATCTATCGGAAGAAATCTCCACCTATAAATGCTAAATGGCTTTAGGGTTCACAGAGCACCTTGTGGGTATTTGGGGGGTAGTGGCCATTTCCCAAATTATAACCATCTCTGGTTCTGATTAAGTCCAGAGTAAGAACTGTAAACTGAAGAGAAGTCTTCATCCAGAACTCAGTGACCCCACCAAACACTTTTTCTCACTGTGCATAAGGACACCAGCTTCTCTCTTCTTAGCTGCCTTTTCAATATACCAGTCTTTACTCAAACACACTAAAACCACACTTTTTCCTTGGTACTTAAAAAGTCTGTGAATAGGCACTACCATGTGAATATTTGTTTCTTACTGGGTGATGACCATCACATTCCTAGAGTGCTTCTGACTGAGTTTAGCACCCTTTGACTGTTCTGGGCAAACCAGAGATTTTGGGAAATAAACACACAAAAACATTGAATTCATTCACCAAAAATACTGGGGGG
The DNA here is from genome assembly GCF_023065955.2 of Ursus arctos. Taxonomy (NCBI): domain Eukaryota; kingdom Metazoa; phylum Chordata; class Mammalia; order Carnivora; family Ursidae; genus Ursus; species Ursus arctos. The sequence goes on along the minus strand of NW_026622886.1, from coordinate 40,433,808 downwards.
CACAAGTGAAATTTTATCCCTAAGGACCTAAAATTTGCTGACCAGCAAATGAATATTTCACAGCCCCTCCTGTGACTGAAGTCCCTAAGTAATGCGGCAGCTTAGGAATGGTTTGCAACCCAGACTGGAGACCTGGGCTCTGTGGAAGTGCAGCATAGTCAAACTGAACCATGAAGGCTTCTCTAGAAGACACAGGTGCCCTAAAAGTGAGACAATAAGGCCATGGGTACACCACCTTCTCTCAAGTCCATGGCAAAACCAGGGTGTATATTCCTGATCCCCAGGATCCCAGCTCTTCCAAATGTTCCCCAAGAAAGTAGGGTGCCCAGGGGCGCCTGGGTGGCTCAGTCAGTTAAGCATCTGACTCTTTTTTTTGGTTCAGGTCATGATCTCAGTGTTGTGAGATCAAGCCCTGAGTCAGGCTCCATGCTCAGCAGAGAGTGTGCTTGAGATTCTCTCTCTCCCCCTCTGCCCCGCCCCCTGCTCACACCTGTGTGCTCTCTCTCTCCAATAAATAAATAAATCTTAAAAAGAAAGAAAGAAAGAGAGAGAGAGAAAGAAAGAAAGAAAGAAAGAAAGAAAAGAAGGAAGAAAGGGGGTGCCCAATACAGAACCATAACTAAATACAGAGAACAAATTGATGGTTCCTAGAGGAGAGGGGTTGGGGGCTGGGCAAAATGGGTGAAGGGAAGTAGAAGGTACAGGTTTCCAGTTATGAAATGAGTAAGTCACGGGAATGAAAGGTACAACATAGGAAATAGAGTCAATGGTATTGTTATAGTGTGTGGTGATACAGATGGTAGCTACACTTGTGACGAGCATAGCATAAAGTATAGGCTTGTCAAATCACCTGAAACTAAGGTAACATTGTGTGTCAACTACACTTCAATATAAACAAATACACAAAGTAGGCTTCCCATAACTGATAACCTAGGAGCTGCACTGGGAAGCCCTAGTCAATAGTATGAGATGAAGAGAGTGCTCCAGTCTCCCGCTCGCCATTCCCCTCTGCTCTCCACACCTCTCCTTCCCTGTGGATTCGTCTAATAATGGAGTCCCGATACAGATAAAACATGGGACCACAGGGTGTTGATGGGGAAGGCAGAGAGGACAAGGAGCAGGGAACAAAGAAGTAATTTTGGAATATGAGATAATCCAAGAGAGGGTATCCGTAGGGAATAGGATAATCACCGTATGATTGAGAAGAAGAAATGGATAGTGGGAAAGCAATAAAGAAGAGGTGCCAGGGGTGCCTGGTTGGCTCAGTCGGTTAAGCGTCTGCCTTCAGCTCAGGTCATCCTGGGGATGACCTGGGATCGAACCCCGATCCTGAGGATCCTGGGATCGAACCCCGAATAGAGCCCTGCACCGGGTTTCCTGCACAGCGGGGAGTCTGCTTCTCTCTCTGCCTCTCCCTACTGCTCGCGTTCTCTCCCTCATGCTCTGTCTCAAATAAATAAAATCTTTAAAACATTTTTTTTCTAATTAAATTAAATTTAAATTTCATTAAATTAAAAAAAAGAAGAGGTGCCAAAATCCACACAGGCCTGGAGGAAGCCCTGCCTATTCATATCACAAAACACCGAATCATGATGCTGTCTGTATGCCGCGGGGGCACGAGGAATGCTTTGCGGAAGCGAACTGGCCATCACATACACTGCTCTCTTCAATGGCCCATGCCTTGCACACCATGGTTGAGAAGCCGAGTCCACGTAATGCAAAAACAAAGGTCAGGCCATGTTATTCATTTAACTGAAGGGCTGGCTGGGCAAGGAAGGCTTTTAAGCACTGACAGGTTTCCTGTAGGAGGAATCTGAGCGGCACTGAGGCTTTGATTTGGCCCTTATCGACTTTCCTAACTACACAGCCGCTGGAAAGAGCGTTATCAAGCTCCACATCATCTCAGCTTGGTAACTTGTGGTCTTTGTGGCTTGAGTTATCTGTCAGAGGCCTTCCTGGTAAACGATTCCAAGCAGTTCATTTACATGTCTGTCCTATGTGATCTGATCTGGTTGTCACCCATGGTACTCGATGAAATTCTAGCATGCTTTCATAGAAAGGACATCCAGGAGAAAGAAACACAGTTTATTTAATTAAAATAAAAATCTGTTAGGAGCTAAGTTCATACCAGGCATAATTAATAATCATCAAATCCTTAAGTAGGTAATAATCATATATATAGCATCTATGTAAGTCACAATAACATTATAACGTATCCCAGAAAGCTGTCCTTTTCCCTCTACCAATATTACGTGAGTTAATTCTGATTATACAGCTTTAAATTAAATTTATACAATGTACTTAGGAATAATAAAACATGTTCAGGATGAAAGTATTCTTTGAAAATAAAGAAAATGTACATATTAGTGACAATTTACAAATCTCCAGAACTTTATTATGTTAAATTCTCATCGTCTATTCTGCATCATCTAACTTGTACAAAAACTTTTTTAAAGAAATAGATTCTTACAAATGTATTTCTGGTGGTTTGCATTATATTTCAAAATAACAGTTCAATCCATGTACTCGGCTCCTTAAGTTACTGGATGCTTTCCAGGAATTGTTTAATCCAAGAAAGAAGAATATCCAGTTCACGGATGGCTTTGTAGATTCCTTTGTTTCCAATCTGCAGATAAAGTAGAGAGAGAAAAGCAGAAATTTCCCACATTTTAAGAAACAGAGTATTCAGAAACAATGACTTGAAATACTTACCCCATAAAATGTTCTTTTCATCCTGGTGATAGCTTTCATCTCTCTAGCTGAGGAAGCACAGGAAATCTAATAAATCAACAGAAAACACAGATTATATTATTGGAAACGCTTCTAATAATTCTTTTCCATCCATTCAATAAACATTTATTGAGCAGGTGTGTCCTGGGCATAGGTGTGCACTGGCAGGTAAATAATAGCTGGTTTCTGTCATCACAGAGCTTACAGTTTCACAGGAGAAGCAGGTAATCCATTTAAAAACAAAAAGTTACAAATTACGAACTACAATGAAATCAGTGTTTGTATTGCCAAGGACTCTGCGATAGTGATTTACGGGAATGACCTACTTTCAACGGGGTGGTCAGAGAAGGCTCTTTAGAAGAATGACATTTAAATTCAGATCTGAAAAATGAGAAGGAACCAGTTGTATGAGGAAGTGAAGAAAGGAAAGAGGGTGTCAGGGAGGATGCTCAGGAGAGAATAACTCAGGTAGAGGGGACGGCGTGCAAATGCCCTGAGGCAGAAAGATTTAGTGCTTCCTAGAAACTAAAAGAACAACAGCATGGCTAGGGCAATCCAAGCAGGGACATGTAGGAAACATGGAAGATGTGGGAACCGACAAGAAAAAATTCCCTTTTTGAAAAATCACCCTATCTGCTCTGTGTATTGCATAGTGCAATATTCAGGTGTTCATTGCCAGGAGAAGGGACCAGGAAACTAGTTTCTACAAAAGGAGAAAGAGCAGGTCAGCATTTTGAGAAGATGGCCAGTAGCCAGGCCAGGAGAAACTGCCAGTCTGCTTTATGGAGGTGAATTTCCAGTCCCTATCTGAGCACAGAAATTGCTTAGAAATCAAGTGGGAGGACATTAACTTTGTCCTCTATTCGCCCACACATTTCCATAGGGTTCAATAGAGAAAATGGAAGAAAAAGGTGAAAATGTCTAATTTATCTCTTTAGTTTTTACTCATAGAAGCTTAGTGCTGGAATAGACCAAGGATATTGTACAGGCCAGTTTTCTCCATTTACAGAAAAGGAAGCCAAGGCCTAAGTGCTTAAATCGCTTGCAGAAAGTGTCACGGGAGGTCCTATCTTAGTGATAAAATAGGGCTGGGCACATGAACAAAGATAATAATTAAAACTCATGAAATGGAAGCAGCTAAATGACAACATTTATTGAAACCATCAAAACATGGCCAACATCAACCAGCAGGTCCCTCGAGGCCAGAACATTAGGAGGAGGAGGGCGAGAAGAATGGGCAGCATGCAGGCTCCTTTTCTTATCAAGAGGAGATAACTGAGATGATTTGACAGCTATATCCCGAATGCTGTTACGGGGTGTGAAGGTGGTAATGGTGTCACAACTGCCCAAATGGGGACTCTGCTTTCAGGTCAGACCCTGCGTAGGAAGGAAGAGATCCTTCTTGTCAAGGGGGCTTCCCTGATTAAGCACAGAAGAGCTGCAGACACAGAATGTTCTGGTAAAGGTCTGGTTTGCAGGATTTGCAAGCATCGCATTGGACTGCCCTGTGATAAGAGCCCTGAATTAAGAAGAGGACATTTCAACCCAGACCAGATCCAGGGAGGCCGAAACAATGCGTGACAGACCCAGGACAGTGGTAGCCAAGGTCAGAGAGCACAGTCAGAAAGAATCCATTCATTCATTAAGCAAATGTTGATGAAGTGCCTATTGTGTCAGGCTTTAGTGCTAGACTCTAAAGACATGATGACGAACACAGAGAGTCAGTAAACAGGAGTTGTGGACAGGAAAATCAACGAAATACCAGATCAATATTAGAAGGTAAAAATTCAGCAGGTCCAGGAGCTCTCTTCCTTATCCCAATTCCCCTTCAGGTGAAGACAAAAATACTGAGGAGATTGTTAGGGGAAAACAGTAACAGTCAACACGTATCAGGCTAGATGATGGAGCAGGCACTAATCCGAAGGCTTTGATTATATTCTCGGACTCGGGCCTCCCAACAATCTTATAAGGTAGGTGCTATTGTTATCCTCATTTGACAGATTAGGAAAATGAACACAGAAGTTAACATTCTGCCTATGTTCACATAGTAAGTGGAAGAGCTGAGATCTGAACCCAAACATTCAGACTCCAAAGTCTGTACTTAGAACCACTCTGTTACACTGAAAACAACAAACAAACAATAACAACCAGCATAACTTGGAAAAGATAATCCAATTAAGCCAGTCTCTTGTCGATAACATTCAAAATCCAGCTCCAAAGAGAAATTAGCTCCAAGATCTCTGCTCTGCATTACAGAAGGGGAATGCTGGAGGTGGCTTTAAAGGGCCTAGCTGATTGGCAGAGAGACAGAGACAGAGATTTCAACTTGAAAATGGATGATGTGATAATAAACAGAAGAAATCCCGTGGTTGGGGTTTGTGTGTGTGTGTGTGTTCCTTTGTTCATTTGTTTTTCTACAAAAGGATATTCTAGAAATAACCAAGTCTAGGTCCAGCCAAGATAGTTGCTATGGAAAGAATTTAGAGAAGTCTTCCCATTATTTTATAGAGAGTTTGATTAGATGCTGATTCCCTCTAACCTGAAATCATCTAATATAAACATAATTGGTCCAAATCTTGCAACTGGATGAAAGAGAACTTCACCAAGAGAATCAACACTTGCCCAACTCCAAGGCACTATCTCCAGGTTCTTAGACGCAGGGGATCAACTACAAAGCCCAGACGCGAGTCACATGGCACAGCGTCAAGCATGCGTGTGCTAGGATTTAAAGATTCAACACCGAAAGTCAGAAGCCAAAGAAACCAACCAAATTCTGGATATGACAGAAGTTAAATATCATTAAGGCATTCCTGCTGACTATGTCTCTGCCCAGAGAACTCCGACCTACAGTGCATCCCACACCAGGGTGGGAAGGACAAGAAAGGCATCACTCCATCAAAGAGCAAGAAGAGTAGAAAAGGAGAAAACGAGGTTTGTCAAAATAACAACCACCACCACCACCACCGCCACCACAACAGCCACAGCGAAACACTTACAGGTGCTGGCGTTGCCCCTAGGGCTGTGCTGGTGTATGGGATGTTTCCGGTGCTCTGAGTTCCATTCACTGCACATGACCTCCTACTACAGATCCTATGCAGAAGGTTCTCATTTTCCTCACTCTTGTACACATGTCTACACACCCAGGAGGACAGCCAGGTTTTACAGTCGCAATTCAGATGGCTTGCCTTGGAAAGAGAAATTTCTAAGGGAATGATTTCCTTTACCTTCTACTTCAGTGCACAGTTGCATTTGCTGAAAGCAACACACAACATGGGGTCAGCCGTTTTACTGCAGGCACAGCCACAGGGTTTGACGAACTGGACCAAAGCAGATCTGATCTGGACTCCAGGCCATTTGTCAGTAGGACTAGAATAACTAGGGCTCAAAGAAAAGTGTGAGATAGTCATGGAATAAATAACACCAGGCAACACTCTCAAGTATATTTGAGAGAGAGAGAGAGAGCAAGAGTGGGAGGGGAGGGGCAGACGGAGACGGGAGAGAGAAACTCCAGCGGGGCTCGATTTCTGGACCCTGAGACCACAACCTGAGCTGAAACCAAGATTCAGCTGCTTCACTGGCTGAGCCACCCAGGCGTCCCAATTAATGTAATTTTTTTAAGTAGCCTGCAAGATAAAAATGGCCTTGGGGCACAAGTGATGGCTCACAATCTACTGAGAGAGACAGTAATGCAGATACTATGTGACAAACACTGTGATTTTTAAGAAAGTATACAGTTGCTCTAAGACAGCAGACGCAGCCTGACCGTGAGATCCGAGAAAGCTTCCAGAAGAAGAAAACCAATTAGTTGCACCTCGAAGGGTGCATAAGATAAAGTGGCAGGAGCAGGGAGCAGGGACGAGTAGGCAGAGGAAGCTCGGCGCTCCAGACTGAAGCGAGCAGAGAGGATTTGGACACCCTTCAGGTCGCAGCTAAAATGGCCAGAGTCGATGACGTGCGGTCTGGCCCCTAGCCTCCAGCCCTGCTCCGGCTCCTCCCGCCGCCTGCTTCCTACACAGCGCCCAGCAGAGGCTGAGACGGGCTGAAACTGGCTGGAAGCTTGTTCAAGGTTCTAAGGACAGAGACTTTATCTATCACTTTCTGTTGTTGCAGCCTCTGGACTAGTGCTCAGCAGTAGCTTTGCGCAGAGGCAGTATCGTAGCCAATGAGGTTTATCCGAGGCGCAATTGTGGCTCATCGGGATAGTGTCCAGAAAGTTCTAGACGCTCAGTAGATGTCCGTTGAATGAATGAATCAATGAATGCAATGCAAGCACCAGCTTACGGCTTCAGGGTTCAAAAAGCCTATGGTCTAATAACAGAATGATCATGTCCTGGGCATTCATGAGCATTTTGATTTGTTAAAAACAATTGGGCAAACAGATACACTCCGTAATTTTGTGACCCCAATCTCCTCGTGTTTTGAATAATCATACAAATTTGTACTGTGTATGACCACTAAGCACAAATGGAGAATTCGTCTCCACTGATAATTCTGAGGAAATGAAAAACGTGCGTCAAGGATTAGACAGCTACCCGCAGCATAGCCCTGTGGAGAACTAACCGCTCCTAGTGTATTCTCAAAAGAACAACCTCAAATTCTTTCTACGAAGAGTTCTATTGCGTTACATCTATCACAAGCACATACAGCATTTTCACAACCTCGGGAAGAGTATAGAACCATACATAAAATCTTATATTGGCCTCAGCATATAACTTCAGACTGGATCGTACCATCTCTTTTTGTTTTTTGATTTGTCTTTTTTTGGGGGGGGGGGTTGTTTTTAGTTGACCTTAATGGTTAACAGTTAACATAGTCCCTACTCTGGCCATGGTCTTGGTTTCCTGAAACATTCTTTCCCTCAGAATGCAAATGATAGAAAAGGGATTCCATTAAATATTAAATTAATTTAACTTTGTTGTATGATAGCAAATGTAGAGTTTTAAGCAAATTTTATTAATTAAATTTTTGCAGTTTTTTTTTTAAAGATTTTATTTATTTATTTATTTATTTGACAGAGAGAGACACAGCGAGAGAGGGAACACCAGCAGGGGGAGTGGGGAGAGGGAGAAGCAGGCTTCCCGCTGAGCAGGGAGCCCAATGTGGGGGTCGATCCCAGAACACTGGGATCATGACTTGAGCCAAAGACAGACGCTTAACAACTAAGCCACCCAGACGCCCCTATTTTTTGCAGTTTTTTATATGAGGTCTTACAAATACTATCTCAGGTGCCTTTAAAATAGCAGTTGAGAAAAGTATTATCAGTATAGCCCATTTTGAAAAAATTAAATGTCATTTTGGCAAAAGTATGGGCTCTAAGACATCAACACAACACTACTAAGACCAGAAAGGCTAGTAGGAAACCTAGAAAGGAAATTTTTTAATTAGTGTAAGAAAGCATAATTAAATTTGTGTCCAAAAAGCTTGCATGAAAGGAGGGAAAATGACTAACGTATTAGCCAAATTCATAATCAGACATTTAATTTTAAAAAACAAATGACAGGTAGCCAATTCCTGAATAAATATATATCTGAAGAGCTCACAAAACATTGTCCTATGTCTGTAGTCTCCACAACTAACAGAATCATCTGACCTAGATTTGTGTATATAATCTCACTTATCTACAATAATCCTAGACCCTCATTCAACATTTCTTCATGTTCCAGTCATAGAAAAAAACTAGAAAGAGTTTCCATACCTTAAATACAAAAAGATACTAGGGTAGTATAACTTTATTGCAGATTTTTAAAAATTCTCAGTGTAACTGTTTATCAGAATGAGTCCATGAATGGAGGTTAACTGGACTAATTGTGGTGAGCATTTCACAATTGATACAAATACCGAATCATTATGTTGCACATCTGAAACTAAAAAAACCAAAAAAAAAAATGTTATACATCAACTATATATCAATAAAAAAGAGAATAAGTCCATGTAATTTAGCATATGGAAGGATAGAGTTGTGCCTCATAATTTTGATAGAGAAGTTATATATCACTAACCAAGGAGTGAATCTGTCAACATGAACCGTATAAAGGTTGCTTTCTGACCAAAATAAAATCAAATTAGAAATCATTATCAAAAAGGCGTCTAGAACAATCCCCAAATATACACTGAATGATAACCTTCCAAATAACCGATGGATCAAAGAAGAAATCAAAAAGGAAATTAGAAAGTATTTCAAAGTGAATGCAAATAAAGCACAACATAGCAAAGACTGTGGGATGTAGCTAACGTTGTACCAAAAGGGAAATTTATTTATAACACTGAATTCCTACACTGAAAGGATAAAAAAAAACACAAAACCCTCAAACTGATAACCTCATCTTCCCCTTAAGAGAACACTGAAAGATCTTGAGTTAATGACCCAAGCTTTCACCATAAGAAACCAGAAAGGAAAGAGTAGGTGAAACTCAAATATAACAGAAGAAAGGAATAATAAAGTTCAGAATGGAAATCAGGGAAATCAAAACAGAAGATAATAGAGGAAATCAGTTAAACTAAAAATGGTTTCTTGAGAAATCAATAAAATCGATGAATTTCAATAAAATTTCAGAAAAAAAGAGTGAAGACAAAAAATACCAATATTCAGAATATGCGAGAACTGACATCATCCTATGCTATACAAAACGTTAAAAAGATAGTGAGGAAATAGCATAGATAATTTGGTGGCTAAGATTGGTAGATTTGATGAAATGAATATAATCATTGAAAAACACAAGCTATCAAAGCTCACTCAAGGAGAAATTGATAACCTGAATAGCCTTATGTCTATTAAAAAATAGAATATTTAACTTAAAATCTTCCCATAAAGGAAACTCTAGGCAAAAAGGGCTTCACTGGACCATTGGCTTCAAAAAGGACCTTCAAAGGACCAATTCTATGCAAATCCTTCCAGAAAACTGAAGAGGAGAGAATACTTTCCAACTTACTTAATGAGACTAACGTTATACTAATTCCAAAAATGAGACAAAGATATTACAAGTCAAGAAAACTACACACTAATGTCCCTCATAAATGTAGATGCAAAAATTGTTAACAAAATTTTAGCAAATTGAACCTAACAATACATGCTAGGGATAACACATTATTACCAGATAGAGTACATCCCAGAAATCCAAAGGTGGCTTAACTTTGAGAATCAATCAATGTAGTTTGTATCAACTGCCTAAGAAATAAAAATCACATGATCATCCCAAAGGTTGCAAAAAGGCATTGACCTAAATGTGAAACCTAAAACTAGAAAAATCCTAGTTGAAAACATAGTAAAAATTCTTTGTGACCCTGTGTTAAATAAAGATTTCTTAAATATGGCACAAAAGGTATGATTCATTGAAGAAAAAATTGATAAATTGGGCATCATCAAAGTGTAAAATGTTGGGGCACCTGGGTGACTTAGTTGGTTAAGTATCTGCCTTTGGCTCAGGTCATGATTCCAGGGTCTGGGATCAAGCCCCAAGTCAGGCTCCCTGCTTCTCCTTTCCCCTCTGCCCCAATCCCCCCCCCCCTCATGCTCACTCCCTCTCTCTCTCTTGCTGTTTCTCAAATAAATAAAAATAAAACCTTTTTAAAAAATGTAAAATGTCTTCTCTTCAAAAGACACTTCTAAAATAATGAGAAGATGTCATAGACCAGGAGAAAATATTTGCAAATTATATATCTGATTGAAGATTTATGCATGCAGAATATATTTTAAAGCACACATACTCAAAACTCAGTAAGAAAATTAACCTAATTTTTTTTTTCCACGGGCAAAATATCCGAACAGACACTTCACCAAAGAAGATGTATTGTTGGTAAACAGGCAAATCAAGAGATGCTCAACCTCAGTAACGGGGAGATTCAAAGTGAAAACACAAGGCAACAGCACTACCCCCCAAACTACCCTGGCTGCCATATGTAAACATGGACCACACCAAGTGAGAACAAGGATACGGAGTAATGAACTCTCACACACTCCTGGTGAAGATGTAAAATGGTACAACTGCTTTAGAAAACAATTTGGCCATCTGACAAAACGTACACCTAACCTATAGTCCAACTATTCCATTCCCAGAGATCCTTGCCCAAGAGAAATGAAAATACCTGTCCAAAGACTTGCACATGAGTATTCGTAAGAGCTTTACTTGTGAGAGCCAAAAACTGGGAAAAAATAACCAACAGTAGGTGAATAGATAAATTGTTGTATATCATTACGATGGAATACTACTTGGCAATAAAAAAGGAACAAACTTTTGAAGCACTCAATAACATGAGTGGATCTCAAAATAATTATGCTGGATGGAAAAAAACAGACATAAAAAAGCATAACACATACACCATTTACATTAAATTCTAGGACATGCAAACAAATCTATAGTGATAAAAGGCAGATCAGTGGTTCCCTGGGGACAGAGGGACGGGGGCAGAGAGGGAGGGGATCACAAAGGGGCACAAAGAAACTTTGGAGACTGATGGATATGCTCATTATCTTAATTGTGGTGATGGCTTCAGAAGTGTATACATATGTCAAAACTACCAAATTATACACTTTAAATATGTTCAGTTGTGTGTCAACTATATCTCAATACTTCTAACAAATGCATCATTAATATTAAACATACACAAAATATATATGGAAAATGTACATACTAGTCTTATGATTACACTGAAGCATGGAACTCTGAAACTTTTAGCAGATCTAAAGCAACTTACTTACCTTCCTCCAAGCTTCCTCCTTCTATACTGTTCATGAACAACCCCCCCTTCCACTCAGCCCCCCAAGTAAGAACCTTTGCCTCATCCCAGACTCTACTCTCTTCCTCAGACTCTCCTCGCCCTTCCGTATGACACCAGCGTGCCACCTCTTTACTCCAGGCACATTATTGCAAGGCTCTTCTCATTGTTTTTTCTCCCTCGAGCCTCACCCCCCACTTACACCCCTCTACCTTCACCAAAGAGGTCTTTTGGAAACATAGAGAATTTGATCATGCCATGCCCTTCGATGGCTTTACATTCTCTTCAGGATATAGTCCTTATCCTTGGCCAGTGTTATCACGCCTTTCTGAACCAGGCCCTTACCGGCATCTCCTGGCTAGAATCTCACCAACCAGCCTCCTTTTCCCATTCCCCACGCCCCTTCACATTCCCACTCAATTACTTGCAGCTTTCTGAATATGGTGTGTTGTTTCATGCCATCAAGCCTTTATTCGAGCCTCTCCCCTGCCATTCCTGCCCCTCCAGAGAGCAGGGACCAAATCATACGGACCTTTCTCACTCAGTACAGACCTGGAAAATACAGAAGCAGGCCCCCCTGCCGTAAGCCAGCTTGCAAAAAGTCGATTTACAAAACTGACTCGTTTCTTTTAACCATTTTGTTTCAGGTGATGGGGTTTTTTGTCTGTCTTCACAACACCATTTTCAGGAAAGTTCGATTTTGTCTGTTTCACTTCCCTTCTTATTCATGAGAAGAATATATTCGTAAGAAGAAATCATTCACTGACAAGAGCGGATGCTCAGTAAATTTATATTAAACAGATACCAGCTTCTGTTATCAGAAATACAAAATTATGATTGGCCAAAAGAGGCAAGCACCTCTTTCCCTAAAGCAATGTCTGAGAAGGTTTTCCAAAGCTCAGCTTCATCCTCTGGTTTTCTTTTTCAGTTTCACAGAAGTGTTTGCTTTAGTCTCGGGGCATAAACGCCACAGTTTGTGAGACAAATTAACCGGAGCTAGCAGTGGTTGGCCTCAGGTGGGAGAAAGTAAGAAGGAAAGCCCCAAAGAGGCGGTGTTTGGGGAGGCTGATTGGATGTGTGCTCGTATGTGGCCACAAGGGGGTGCCAGCCACTTTGCTAAGCAGCCAACCCTGCAGAGAGGCGCCCCGGGGCTCCCATCAGCTGTGTGGCCAACGTCCCTGAAAGAGACATCTCTATGGACAGAAGCGTCTTCAAAAAGCTTCTCCAAAAACAAACCAAGGCAAACCAGAGTCCCTAGATAGTCGTATGTTTTCTAAATTTTTCTTCTAGAACACTGCTTGGTTTTGCTTATAGCTATCATTGTGTGTTCTCTAGCTATTTGAGCCGAGGAAACCAAATTGATGGGAAAATAGACATGGCCTCGGGGGTGTCCAGATACACGCTACAGAATCAGGCAAGGATTTCTTCTAGTGCCTCACTATCGTTAACAACTTCATTTGAAATAACGTTAAATTACATCGATGACTAATGCAGTGAGTAGCACCTACACAGAGGAACCAGGGTTAAAACAAAAAAATGGAGAGAAACAGAACGCATTTAAAAAACAAAACAAAAACAAACAAATAAAAGCAGGATGAAAAGGATTCCTGTCACCAGACGCTGAAATTCAGGGAGCCGCTGGCTTTTTCCTTTAGACTCACTCTAGGCTATAGTGACTGCCTTACATGGCATTGTTTCCCCTATATCCAGTCCTCCGAAGGACATTCTCCTCCTCTTCAGTCTTTCAGCTGTGAAAATGCTCTACTGGGAGTAATTATAACTTAATCAGTTGGCGGGGAATGAAATATAAAATTATATGATAATTCAGCTTAAATTTAAGAGACTATTTAAACTATTCACTGTCTTAATAAGATGACTTCATAGGTCAAGTATAGAAAAAGCCAAAGATAAGTGAGGTTCTTTCCCCTGGTTTAGGTAAGGGAACTGGCCCGGAGCATTCTCGCTCTTCTGCAGAGGTACTGGTTTGTCCTTCTTCTCATTGCACTTGTTTGAATGGAATAGGAGGGTTTATGAAACACCATGCAACCCAAGTCTCAAACAAGGACATAAGTTAAACACGAACTAACCAAAGAAAAGGAGAAGGCAAATTCATTGAGCTCTTTACCTAACTGACCAGCTCACCCCCATAAACTGCGTCTGTGCTACGGTCTGCAACTTGAGATCTGGAGCACTTTTGTGGACCACGAGGAAAAGACATCTTAGCTCTTAAAGACATAAAAATCCACCTCCAACCGCCCAGCGTTTAAGTCTCACTGACCATAACACCCCAGAGTAGAGAGCTTGTTTCCACCTGGCAAGCCAAGGACCGCCATAATCATCACTGCTCCACGGGCGCACTTCCTGCAAGGTGCAGTCGCAAGAGGCTGGGAAAGCATCCTTGGCACCCGAACAGGATCACAGAAAGGATTCAGCACTCCCCACAGAGGCAAGTCAACTACTGTGGCACGCATCCTGGCTTGTTTGTTTCGCTTTGTTTTGTTTCATTTTTCTGCACTGGTTTTTAGAACTGTGGGTGTTTATAGAGAAATATGGTCACTTTTACCTTCCCCAAGAATTCCCCATTGCTCATGGTGACCGTGACCATAGGGCAGCAACATGTAATTTAAGTGCCAAAGAAGACATACTGCCCTTTTTAAAAGTTTTGACTGAGACTATGCCTTAAAAAGGAATCACTATAAACAAATTAGATAATTAAAAAAAAGGAATCTAAAAGCCCTCACCAATATGAGAAAAGAAAGAAAGAAAGAAAGAAAGAAAGAAAGAAAGAAAGAAAGAAGAAAAAGAAAGATAGGAAGGAAGGAAGGAAGGAAGGAAGGAAGGAAGGAAGGAAGGAAGAGTGAGCCTAGAATAGTGTCTAGCAACCTTAAGAAATATTTATAAAATAAGTGAATGAATCTTGGGAATCATATATACAGGGAATGACAAGTAAATAAACACTGAAGATCATTTCGTGTTATTTTAGATCTTCAATACGTCCGAGGTGCCACTCAGTAAGAAATAATAAACAAGTGGCATTACGAGTTACACGTGCTTATTCAGTGCTGGTTCGCTGACGATAAACTGTCCATTTGGACCACAAGCCAACGATCAGAAAGCCCTTCCTACTCACCCTTTGGTGCGGGGACGGCTTCCTACATGCCGGTTTCTAGGTAGGGTTCTAGGCTCAAACTCACCGTATTTGCTGTGCATACTTACGCAGCGGTTCATCTGCTGCCTAAGGCTGTGAAGCTCTTCCACAAAATGTATTTCCCTGCAGACTTGCGCCTGAAGTTGGCCGAAAACATCTTCCATGAAGAAGGACAGAAGCTGTTCTTGGAATCTGCAGTTTTTCTATAAATGACACATAGGAAATTGCCTGAAGTAAAGCACGAATAGCTTTTGTAAAATGTCGCTGAAATACCCGCCTGATTATTACTTAATGGCCATCTGGAAAAGTTAAAATGCGGGGGAGAAAGCATCAAACAAGTAGAAAAATGAAAAAGACAAAAACCCTCTGGCTTACCATAAATAGCTTTTTTGTTTTCTTTTTTAATAATCGTATATTTTTTATGTGGTCTTCCTACAATCAAACAAAGAGAAATAAGCTTCATCCAGAATGACAAATGTCCTTTCAGCCATCATTTTAAGCAGAGCCCAATACTTACTGGAATTGTTGCTTTGAGCCACGCTGCCTTGACGTACAGTGTGTCAACAGCTTGGAACAGTGTTCCCCTTGGGTAACAACCTTTCGCGGAGGAAGATGGCTTGGGCTTGGCGATGGCAAGAAACAGAGCAGCAAACAGCAACCCAGACCTCCAAATGCAGTTCACCTGCATTTCCCTCCACCCCACTCTGGGCTCATGTCACTGGCGGCAGCCAGAGAGTTTCTTGTGCTGGTGAGATGATCGGGTAACCTACTTACTTGAGCTCTGAAGGCCACCTCTCCAATGAGATGCTGTGGTTGATAACTTACAGTGTATACAGAGGAAGATCACTTTGGTTGTTCTATTTTTTTAGAGCTTGCTTCATAACCAAAACAACTTTGACCACACCATCTGTGGCGTTAAGAAAGAGCTCAAGTTTACTGGTAAGGTGGGGGCCCCCTTTGGAAGAAAAAAAGTCAGAATTTCAGTTGCCTGTCATAACAGATTCATTATTTTTAAAAGTCATGCCAAGCCAGTAAAAGATCTCCAGGAGGCTGTGTGATTTGTTTTTAATTCCTATATGGAAATAAAAACCTCCTTTCTAACCAATATCTCCCCCCAGATTAACCAAAGGTAGAATGGACAGCCCTGGGAAACCTGCTCGGGGTCTCATGTGGGTTTTATGCGTCTCCCTTGCCATGCCCTTCACCTGTCTCCCCCTCCTCCCTCAGGGACCACCATTCTTCAGTCAGCACCCACACCCAAGAGAGGACTTTTCCAACTTCTCTCAAGAATCTCTCCATCTCAGCAATTCTAACTCCCCTAACACATTCAGGATTTGTTTGGCACAGGACCTGGGATTAAGGCCCACAGCTTGGTAATTCGCTATCATCTCTGTCCAAAACGACCACCCAGACTTCCCCTCTAGCTCTAGACTTTGAGTAGCGTGTACATTTCTTGAGGAAAGAGACCCAAACCTCCCATCTCTGAATCCTCAACACCTCCCATGGTGCCTCCTCTAAAGAAGTACATCCGAGGGGCGCCTGGGTGGCTCAGTCGTTACGCGTCTGCCTTCAGCTCAGGGCATGATCCCAGCATCCTGGGATCTAGCCCCGCATCAGGCTTCTCTGCTGGGAGCCTGCTTCTTCCTCTCCCACTCCCCCTGCTTGTGTTCCCTCTCTCGCTGGCTGTCTCTCTCTCTGTCAAATAAATAAATAAAATCTTAAAAAAAAAAAAAAGTACATCTGATATTAGTTGACTAAATACTTTCCCTTCCACGTCGTGAAATGCTACTCTAACTGCATTGGGGTTTTTTTGTTTTTTATTTATTTTTATTTTATTTTTTATAGTAATTTTTTATTATGTTATGTTAGTCACCATACAGTATATTCTTAGTTTTTGATGCAATGTTCCATGATTCATTATTTGCGTATAACACCCAGTGCACCATGCAATACATGCCCTCCTTAATACTGATCACCGGCCTATCCCAGTCCCCCACCCCCTCCCCTCTGAAGCCCTCAGTTTGTTTTTTAATTTATTCCATCAACAAATTTCTGTCAAGGCTCTGCCATACAAAGACCAGTGCTAGGTACTAGGAGGCTATAAAGGCAGATGCTTCATGGAATCCTGGGCTCAGTTCTGTCGCAGTTCTTCTTACGGTGCTAGGTATGGTTCACTTGAGGTAGCAGCCCCAAGAAGAAGTGGACATAGCCCAGAATCATATAATGAGAGGCAGAGACAGGGCACCAAAGCTTAGCATGCATTGAGCGGATGTAGTCCCCGGGCAAGGCAACACCAGGCATCTGGGCATGAGCAGAAGACGCGTCTAAACTAGGCAAGGTCGATCACAAACATCAGAATCCAAGACCAATGTCTACATCAAGATGGCCTGTCTAGCAAAGGGGCAAGGAGAAAGTATGAATGAAAGGTCCAAGCACTTGGGAATATTTCCTGCTGTTTCAAGAACGAAGTAGATTTGAGGAGCCCGAGCCTCATCTCCACAGGACCGCCTCTGCTGATAAAGACACACGCTCTGAAGTGAGATGAGAACTGTCCCACAAAGAGCTACAGCAGAAGACAGCTGCTTGGGAGAGCCAAGGGGAGTTCACTGAAATTTCAGAAAAATTCAGGAAAAGGAAGAATTATTATTTGCTGGGAGTAGCTTAAGCTTTAAGTTTGAACTGGGACATGAAGTACCCTAAGGTGTGTTGTTTTTTAGGGTTTTTTGAACTGAGTAAATGCCTATTATTCAAAATTCCTTTAGACAAAAGAGTATGAACACCAGGGGTCAAAGACAACACCAGAGGGTGTTGGATTAACATAAACACCCGGAGTGGGTGCATAGAGGGCAAGTGGGACTAAATTGCTTATTTTGCCACCAAGCCTAAAATCTGCCTAATTATATAGCCTATTTACACACTGTGTGGGTGCACTGAAAGGACCACACAGAATACTTCCAGGAGCTGTACGCTGCCTTGAGCAGCTAATCCTGGTGTGTACCAACAAAACATAAGTGTGATGCAAACTGCTGATATTGATAAATGAAGTCAATGTATGTTCTGTTTCTGAACTCCTGCTAGCTGCATTCACATAAACGTCTCATGTCTCTCCAACGATCATGACCCAAGGAAGGTCGTACACATCCCAAGGATGCCTCTGCTTTGGTTTACAACCGACTCAAGGAAACTGGTCATTTCCTTATGACCGAGAACTATAGCACCCTGTTGATTATAGTCATCCTACGCTGTAGTTGGTGGATCTGCCCCATTAGGGTCCTTCCAGCAATCAAATCTGACCTCAAAGGATGAGTAATGATTAATATAAAGATGATATGCAAAATACACGTCCTAAAGACAATTTCCAAAGGGGGTTCCAAAAGTGTCCCAAATAACAGAAGAACCATTAGAATAAGTACATAATGTCCTTGGGGCATCAGTTTGAAACAAAGTCTCTGCTCATCTGGATGTATTTTTATTTTACTACTTCTATAAGTTCTTTATACAGAACTATATAAAAATGGCTATTAATTACAAGGCGATTTGGTTTCGAAACTCAGAACCAACTATGCTACTAGTTGTATAGCCATGGGAATATTACCAGTCCTCTCCAAGCTTCAGTTTTTGTCACCATTAAAATGGTACAATAATTGAACCTACTTCAGACGGCTGTCATGAGCAACAAATAGGGTGATATCAGTAAACTCCTCAGCACAATGGCAGCCACAGATGCACTCTGAAAGGGGTAACTATTGCATTATTATTGTCCAGATAATAAATGTGTCTCAGTCTGTCCAGGCACTATAACAAAATACCACAGACTGGATAGCTCGTAAGCAACAGAAATGTATTTCTCACCGTTCTGAAGGCTGGGAAGTCCAAGAGCCACGTGTCAGTCTGGTCACACTCTGGAAAGGCTCTCCTCTGGGTTGCAGACAGCCAACCTCTCCCCATGTCCTCACCTGGTAGAAGGGCTGAGGGATCTCTCTGGAACCTCTTTTATAAAGACACAAGTCCCATTCATGAGGGCATGACCCTCTGCAACTTTGAATGTATGGTATCTTAAATTTGTTGAAATATGATGTTTAATGGCCTCGGTGATTGGCATAATTCCTTAGGATCATATATCCTAAAATCTATATAGTTATAAATAACAAGTAGGTGGATCCATTTTAAACCAGTTATTCCATTAAAAAACCTGAAATCCAATAGGTCTTTTCCAGGATAGAGCCAGAAGATATAGATGAGAAATAGTCATAGACTGATCAAAATACTCAACACAGTGATATCTTGGTTTTGTCCTTTCAGAAAAGGTTGGTCCCCCTCTATCAGACAATTCCACCCAGGGAAGATGTTTACCTCGTGTTTACATCATCAGAGGGACGGATGACACCAGGTTAGAGAAGGAATGAAGAGTGCTATAAATGGTCTGGATAGGAAAGAAAGGGGATATGGAAGCTGGATTCATGGAACAACATGAAGAGGAAAAGCCCATGAAAATCCTCCGAGAATCTCAGCCTGTGTTCCCTGCCCCATGCTAGGTGGCTTGTACTCTATGTTTTCCCCCTGCATTATTAATTCATTCAGTCACCAAATATTCTTTGAGTGCTGGTTATCTCCCAGGCTTCCTGGGGCTTAAGAGCATCAACAAACAAAACATTCTTGTGGTACAAGATTTCATACAACATTCTTGTGGTAGTGGAGGTGGGAGAAGACAGAAAATATATAAACAGAATTGATATAACTTATGTAAGTTATAAATGAGTTACATACAGTTGGAATTGATAGATGTTTTGGAGAAAATGGAATAGAATAAGGGGGGTGTTGGTGTTCAGATGGGGATGGGTTGTAAACAGGATGATCACAGAAGGCTCGATGGAAAGGTAACATTTAAGCAACAGTAGAATGAAGTAAAGGAGTAAGTCATGGGGATACCTATTGAGTCAAAAGTCACAGTCAATGTAAAGACCTTAGGGGAGGTGCATGTTAGCGTGTTCAGTACAGCTAGGAAGACTGTGTGATCAAACCAGAGCAAGTGAGGAGGACGGAAGAATGTGATGTCAAAGAGGAAATGTGGACACAGGTCACAGCCTTTAAAGCCACTAGTGGGACTTCAGCTTCTGCTCTTGGTCATATGGCAGATTTATGCAAAGGAGGTGTATCATCTGACTTAGACTCTTTAAAAAGAAAACAGGACCCAAATATCTGTGAATGAATGAATGAATGAATGAATGAATGAATGAACCAGATGTAATATATCCATGCAATGGAATGTTAGTCCTAAAAAGGAAGGAAGTACTGACATGCTACAGCATGGATAAACTTGAAAATAATATGCTATATAAAAGACCCTGAACACAAAAGGTCATATATTGCATGATTTCACTTCTGGGAAATATCCAGAAGGGGTAAATATATAGAGACAGAGAACAGTTTGATGGTTGCCAGGGCTGAGAGGAGGGGCAATAGGGAGTCACTGCTGGGTTCCCTTTGGGGGTGATTCAGGTTTGGAACTGGATAGAAGTGGTGGTCGCCCAACATTATGAATGTACTCAGTGCCAACGAGTCGCTCATTTTTAAGTGGTTAATTTTATATTACGTGACTTTCACCTCAATAAAAGAAAAAAAAAAAGAAGGAAAGGGAAAGAAAGGAAAGGAGGAGGAAAGAAGAAGGGGAGAAAGAGAGAGCAAGGAGAGCCCAGCTGCTGATGCAGCAGGAGGGAAAGAAGCCACCTCTGAGTCATAGCCACACCAAGCCTTATCTGAGGTCGTGCCCCTTCCCTTCTTGTTCAATCCAGAAGAGATCTTTTCTCAATTATAGTGCAAATGTGAACATTTTAGTAGCTCTAGAAAAACATTCTTAAGAGGAAGAGAATCCTACTTCATCCAATTTTTAAAACATATTGAGATCCATCTGAATGCTTTCTCAAGAGGTGAAATCATGCCCTGGCTACTTGCTCTTCTGCTGAAACTAGAATTCATGGAATTAAGAGAGGCCTAGACTGTCATGTGTGACACATTAATATTCCACAGACTGGTCGGGAGGAGACCACTTTCACATCCAAAAGTATCGGGACTAGCTAAATACTTCTCATTATATTTGGAAATGTGGGTAGTTTTAGAACATCTGGTATTACTCCATTTTACAGAATCCAAGGAAGTTTAATCATAAGCCCAAGTGAGCCTTAGATCAAAGAGGCAGGGGATTCCATCCATGTTCATGGGACCCCAGAGCCCTGTGTTTACCACTGCCTGTGAAGCCTCCCACCACACTGCAGAGCAGGACACAAGGAATGTCGGAGGTTGTGATGGACACTACAGACAACAAGAGATGGGACAGTGGACTAAGGAAAAAGGAACAAGAAGAAAAAAACATAAGAAAGAGTAAAACGATTGTTTGTGGGATTTGATAGCCCTTGCATAGACATTGTAAAAATATCTAACTTTATATTAAACATCACGAAGCATTCCTTTACTTTTCTTCCCAAAATTCTATAAGAGGTGAAGGGGGTCTTGCTTTTTCCAGTTTGCAGGTGGGAGAGCTGAGATGGAAAAAAGGTAAAATGACTTCCTGGAAGGCACAGAGCCAGGAAGGAGCAAACCTAGGCTTGACCCGTGTCTTCGAAAAACAAACCCAACGGTATTTCCACTGGACCATTTTGCCTCTGGGTTTATAAGTAAATATTATTTATGTATGACTCCAAGGTCTTCTGATGGGAAGTATGGAAATAAACCTACTATTTAAAAATTATTATACATTCCAATAGCTATTTTTCAGTATCAATCTTCTTCGCAACTCTGTAGGTTTTTGGCTATCTTAGCATTTGCAGCTTCGACACGTTGGGATCATCCGTATTGGCCATTCATTCTCTGGCAATGAAAGGCACATCCTCCATAAATCCTGCAAAGAATATGATACCCTAACCATGATTTTAAAAATAAAAAATCAGAAGCAGATTATCATAACCCACCACAAAGGATGACAGAAAACAGATCTCTGCTGCTGTCCCCTTCCCTGAGCTCAACTAGAGAAAAGGGAGAGGAAGGAAGAACAAGGCCCAAATCCAGGCATCCTCCAAAACTTTGTCAAAGCACATATGACTTAAAAATAGCCTTTCTACCTCATTTTTGAAGTACATTAAAAATAAGGTTTGCAGTAATAACAGCAAGAGCAGAGATGGAATTTAGAAATCATATTGTGAGAGTCCTAGGAATACATGTATCATTTCCATCAAAATGGATTAATCATTGGTCTGTCTCTTCAGCCCTGGGGCCCCGCGGCAAATCAGCACAAACACCTGCTAGACTTTACTCAGACTGAGCGAGCAATGCATTTGAACCTGTACTTGCAGACCACTAGCACCACGATTCCTCCCTTAAGGACCTCCCCTCACATTCACAGTAAAAGCCAAAGTCCCTTCAATGGCTTAAGGGCCTACCTGCTTTTGCCTGTTCCCCTTACCTTTCTGGACTCTTCTCCCACTGCTGTCCCCTTGCTCTCACAACACCTCCTTGTTGCTCTTCGAATTCACCAAGCACACCTTTGTCTCAGGGCTTTGTACTTGCTGTTCCCTCTGCCTGAAATGCTTTTCCTCCAGATGTCTGCATGGCCAGCTCTTTCAAATCTTTCAAGACTTGGCTCAAATACCACTTTCTCAGCAAGGCTTTCCCAGGATATCTGTTATGGGCTGAATGTTGTCCTCCCCCAAAACTTCCATGTTGAAACCCTAACCCCCATTAAGCTACAATGTGACTGTATTTGGAGATAGAGTCTTCGAAGAGGTAATTTAGTTAAAATGAAGTCTTCTGGGTAGGCCCTACTCCAATAAGACTAGTGTTTTCATAAGAAGAGGGGGATTAAGACACAGACATACACAGAGGCCACCTGCAAGCTGAGGAGGGAGGCTTGAGGAAAAACCAACCCTCCCGACACCTTGATGTCAGGCTTCCGGCCTCCAGAATGATGAGAAAATAAATTTCTGTTGTTGAAGCCCCCCAGCCTGTGGGGCTTTGTTATGGCGGCCCTAGCAAAGCAATACGCAACCCTAATAGAAGTAACCCCACTCCCAGCTCCACTGTCTCATTTTCTGTTTTCTCTTTTTCAAAGCCCTTGTCATTATCCAACATATGATATATTTTACTTATGCATTTTGTTTACTGTCTATCTCCTTTCACTAAAATCTATACTCTCTCAGAGCAGGGATTTTTGTCTGGCTGTTCATCGCTATTACACTTGTTCTAAAGACTGCCTGGCACACAGTAGGTGTTCAATAAATAGTGTTTGGTTACTGGGTACACCCCAACACGATGACCACCCAATGCCCCGTGAGGGAGGAAAGACCAAAGGGCGGTCAGGGTTCAAAGGAAGAGGGCGGAAGGAATTTGGGTGCTGACCCAATAAACTGCCAGGGAGGGCCTCTCAAGGGTTCTTTCTCGACCCCTTGTGAGCTCTGCTGGCCAGCCCCAAGCAGCTCTTTATCTTCTCATGTTGTCTAGAAGGTTCACAGGGCCCACCGTGGGCATCCCCCCACCCCTGTTTTCTCTACTGTTTCCTGTCTCTCCTCTGCATCTCACACCCAGCCAGAAGGGTATAGACGGATCAGCTCAGCTGACCGGCTGGGCCTGATGGGAACCTTGTCTGCAGCTCTCTGGGCAGTGATGCTGGCTACTACTCCTTCGTGTTCTGCATCTTTTCTCCTTACTTCCTGCACAGCAGCTCTTCACTTGACTGCAGTTAAGCACACTGTGTTTTTTGTATTGCAAGCCTGGGTGCTCTCTGATGGCAGGAATCAGCTAGTAAGAGGTCTCATCCTTCCCACAAACTTGTTCTGGTGCTCATGTCTTCCAGAGGTTCTGCCCTGAATCAATGTGTTCTTTTATTCTTTTCAAATGCAATGTATTATATGAAAATTTTTTTGCCTCACAGGGAGTTAACTTCTTGTGCCTCTGAGTATTACCTGGCCCATTCAGCACTTCGGGGGAAGAAAGACTCCACAGTCTGCCCCACAGCACTTTTTCTGGGTCTAAAGTGGCGAAGTGATCACAGTTGGGGAACAAGAGAGGCCAAGAGAATCTGAGATGGCCCATAAGATGGGATACAGAGATTTACTTTTTATCGTAATAAAAGAAATTCATTGTCATCAAGAAATAGTTAACAACAATGTAGATAGTCAGTTGTGACAAATGCATCATTCTCTTGGGGATGTCATTCTAATGGGGATGCATGTGTGGGGGCATGGTTTTGCTGTAACAACTCATGGTTGATAGGGAAACTTAATTTTAAATGTAATTTTTGTGGAGTCTGGGTTATTCTCAATGCTGAATACATTGGCCATTCAGAGCAGATCTTATTAGTTGCCCACAAAACCATTCCCTTTTAATCTCGCTCACAGAATTTTGTTTGTGCCTCCTGCTGGAAAATGAACTGTGAATGATCTAAGCCAGGGGTTGGCAAATTACGGCCCAAATCTGACTCACACATTGTTTTTATAAAGCCCATGAGCTACGAAAGGTTTTTATACTTTCAAAGGATAGAAGAGGAGGAGGAGGAGGAAGATGGAGAAGAATAAATAAGCAACAGAGGTAATATGTGGCCCCCAAAGCCTAAACGATTTACTATTTTGCTTTTACAGGAAAAGTTCTCCCATCCCTGATCTAAGCCAATGATTGTCATGAGCACATGTACCATATCTGGCCAACAAGCTGTGGGGGCAGGCTGCCTGGGTGTGTCTACTTTTTGGGTAGGGCAGAGAGGTGCCTCCCTGGGCTCCACACTTGCGGAAAGAGAAGGAAATTGGAGGGTGCTGCACCTTATTTCTCTTTTCTGAACATCATTAAAATTCAATTTAGGGGCACCTGGATGGCTCAGTCAGTTGAGTGGCCAACTCTTGATCTCAGCTCAGGTCTTGATCTCAGGGTCGTGAGTTCAAGCCCCATGTTGGGCTCCACACTGGGCATGGAGTCTACTTAAAAATGAAGAAAGAAAAATAAAAATGAAATATTTTTTAAAAAATTCAATTCAGAAAATTCTACTTCTAGCCATGATAGAGTGATCTAATTCTTACATGAGGGTAGGAATCACTCTCCTCATTGGGAGAACAAGGAATCTGCAGTTCAAAGATTGTGGGGAAGTGAAGAGCAGATCGCACGTGCTCTGGGGACACGCCCCAGTCCATTAGAACCACCCTCTGAAGATGAAAGCATGGAGACTTTGACAAAACCATGGACAGAGAATGCAGAATGAAGCTACCATGGCTTTATATCAGGGGTTCTCCAACAGACTTCACATGTCAGAGGTTATCAACAAAAGTGGGCCAGGTAGGCTGTGGATGGATCTCCTACAGTCTGGATGTTCTCCAGGAGGTGACGTCTCTTGTCTGGCTGTGTCAGAAACTACTGAATTGCTTTGTATTTAGCTTTTTGAATAGATTTCACTCCATACCATCAACATCACATTTCCCATAATTCTTGTGAGGCATTTGGTGGTGGGAAGTGTTAGCGGATGTCAGCTGCCCAAACTCAAAAAGAAGAAAGTTAGAGTACAGAGTGTTGAGTCAGTTGTCTTATCAGCTCATATTAGGTTAAGGCCCAAGGCATGGTGTGAGCCAAAATCCTATTAATTCACTGAACTCCTTATCTGCTTATCTGCTATAGTTCCTATTTCTATAGCTGTTCACATGACCTCAATTAATAATCATGAATTCCTTCTTCCACCACTCATTCCATTTTCCCTTTACCCTCTGCCTGCACCTCCAATGGATGGGGTCCTTCACTTGGTAAAGTGACTTAAATCTTCATTCCTATAGAACTGGAGTTCTTGATGATTGTGTCTTTTTCAACGGATGCAGGTCTCCATTGACAAGACTATTGAGTGAATTGACAAGACAATCCAGTCCACATCCTTGGTCCAGTTACAGTTTACCCAGCCCTCACAGTGTAACAGCAATGCGATTTTCTCTTGGTGGTCAGAATCCATCATCCCGGTCTTCTCCACCTGTTTTTTCAACAATACACATTCCTTGGAAGTATGTATGTGCGAATATATATATATATATATATATATATATATATATATATATATATGGTTTTTGTTTTGTTTTGTTTAGAGAAAGAGGGCATAAGCGGAGGGCAGAGGAGGGGCAGAGGGAGAGAGAATCTTTTTTTTTTTTAAAGATTTTATTTATTTATTTAACAGAGATAGAGACAGCCAGCGAGAGAGGGAACACAGCAGGGGGAGTGGGAGAGGAAGAAGCAGGCTCATAGTGGAGGAGCCCGATGTGGGGCTCGATCCCATAACGCCGGGATCACGCCCTGAGCTGAAGGCAGACGCTTAACCGCTGTGCCACCCAGGCGCCCCGGGAGAGAGAATCTTAAGCAGGCTCAGCACAGGAGCCCGGCGTGGGGCTCGATCTCACCACCCTGAGATCATGCCCTGAGCCGAAATCAAGAGTCTGACGCTTAACCAACTGAGCCACCAGAAGTCCCCGGAAGTTTATTTTAAAGATAAAGTCACTATAACTGTGGTTGTCTCAGAGATAATAAGACCACAGCTTTCAACCCTTGGTATCTCTGCTTCTCATCTGATATGTGTCTTTGTTCAAATCTTAAAATCTTGACCTCTTTTCGGAACAAAATCACCTGTCTGTCCTTACTGATATGAAGCATTGCATGCTAGTGAATAATACAGTATAAATGAAGAACCAGAAGAGAAACTAACAGATTGCTTCTCCTCTTAGTGAATCTGACCTACATGTAGCCCTTATTTCCCAAACAACCCAAACCGAGTATCACAGAAAGGGTCACGCACCAGTTTCCTCTGGCTCTACTCCCATTCTCTCCAGTAGCATTGTCACCTCCCCCGTAAACTATTGTGCTGAGCTTGCTTCTCGTCTTACCCCTCCTAGACTTACTCTCCACCCAACACCAAAATGATCTTTTTCGAACATGAGTCATATTAAGTTTTTCCCACACTCGAAACCCTCCAGTGGCTTCTCATTGGTCCTAAATGCTGGTTGGTGTCTCTGGGGGCTTATGTCTCATGCAACCTCGTAGATTAGTCTTCCTGAACACCTGGCTGTTGCCGTCTGCTACTGGGGGAGGGGATAACCAAGGCCTCTGCCAATGCCAAGAACAAGAGCAGTGCTGATAGGGCCACCCAAATGCTGCCCGCTGCCACCTGCTCCAGCAGGTACCGATGATCATGTCAAGACCCTCTGAGGAATTTGGACTATCTCATGGAACTGCAGAATTTGCCAGCACTGCCCTTCGGAATTGAAGATCCTGGTACCTTATACTTTATGTTCATTAGCACCCAGAATTTTTAAAAAAATCTCTTTATTTCAGACTCCTTGCCCTAGATGGAAGCATTCATGAATCCAATTCTAAGCACATTCTTTCATTTATGGCTTAATTTCTAGACACATTGCTCCATAATTGGTCAAAAATAAGTACAATCCCAAATTTTGCTAAGTTATTACACTGAGATGCATTTGGAAGAAGAGAGGAAAGAGTCCTAAATCCCAGCTTATCCCAGAAACAATTATAATTCTATTATTTATGAAGCTTAGCTTTGGGACCTGTCAGCATTTGGGGCTCACACCCAAAAATATTAACTCCACTTTACCCATGAATGAACCTGCAATTTACAGATGCGCTCACCAGTCACCACCAGACTTGACCTAATCCTGCAGGAACTTGACAAAAAATTGGTGAGTGACCTGTACAATTAACCGGGGGTTCCTGACTTTTCAGAGAAGGAAACACCGTAGACAGTCGACCACTGACCCACTGACCTCTCCTGACCACTGACTTTCACTTTCTGTGGAAAAAAAAAACCACATTCCTCAATGCTGGAGTCACTTGTCCATTCTTCTAGACAGAACCAGTCCAACCATCTCTACTGCTTCTCTCTTCTCTCCATCACTGCACAAATTTCGAAGACTCCCCAGACTCAGTCCTCTTCCCCTTTACTTTATTGCCTGACTTAACAGGACAGCTGAAGAATGCCTTCCCTAATAGATTCAAACTAGAGCTAAAGTATTCCTCCACAGTAGGAACTACTGTATTTGTATTTCTCTGCCGGCAATTGCACTCCGTTCTTTTATCCACAACTGTTAATGAGGCCAATGGATTCTTTTCGGTGTCTTACTGTTTTTTTTTCAGAATTACATGCTGAGTCAACATAATACGTCTATGTAGGCAATATAGCAGCAAGCCCAGAAATCAGATAGACCTCGCTCAATACAGGTCCACTACTTATAGTCACCCCAATGTTTGTAACATGTCTCTGATTCCGTTTTCTCACCTTTAAAATAGAGCTCATACTAACAGCCACCTCATTGGCTTAGAATCAAGAACCAAGTATCTGAGGTCCTTGGCCCATTTAGCAAATGGGATGATTACATGATGACGATGGTGATGGTGATGATGGTGACGGTGACGATGATAGTAAAGGGATACAAATCACAAAGACACAAGACGTAGGATATCGAAATGTTTATTGAGGTCAAATAAACATAGATCCATAATTACTGTCATAAATATAAATATTAGCTTTATATTTAAGTAGCAATATCATATAATGCTTGTACAAATAAATCTATATTATTAAAATGACATAAATAAAATGTATACTGACAATAATAAATAAATTCATAAATATAAAGTATTGATCCTGGAAATGAAGTTATTTAGGGTTTTTTTCCCTAAAGGAAGGGGAAGTAATCCTTTTTATGGGAATAGACAATTGTTTTAAAAAAATAAATTTCCGTGTATTAAACACCAACTACCATAAAGTGTTATCAGTAATTCTTAAGCTTGGAAGGTCTACCTTCTGGTCTTCTGGACACAGGCGACATCGTTGTCTTCTTTAAGCTAAGCAGGGGTTTATTTAGAATCTGCCCATGATTGTAAAGCTTGGCTTCCCATTTTCCTTTTGGTAAAAGAAAACCTGTCGGGGATCTTATTGCTATTTCTAACAGGCAAAAAGGTTAGGCGTCCGTTCTCCAGCTTTGCTCTGGTCAAATGCAGGCATTTTTCAGGGCTATAAACAGCAAATTCAGTTCTCCGATTGCTTTGATCTCTCCGTTCTCTCCAAGCTGTAAAAATAAGAACACATGAGTATTTGAGCATTTATACCAGGCTTTTTAAAGAGGAACAAATTAGAAAAAGATGGTTAGGTCGCTGGAGACAGAAACCAAGCTTTTGCCTTTTGTAAAGGATTGCTAATAATACCCTTTTAGCAAGAATATAATATGATTTGCCACAGACCTTAAAATTATGGCTAACTGAACTGAAAGGGCGCCAGCCGGCACCACTCTCCATTCTATCTGCACTAATCAAGCTGTTTCAAGCCACTTCCTCACCAGAGCTGTGCGGGCCTCTGCGGGACCGGACGCCCCCCGTCAGGCCTGGCCCTGCCTCATCCCCTCACCACAGTCTATGACCAACTAATTATAACAGCTCAGCTCACACAGCTTTGAATCAAATCTGCACATTTACCAGTACATGTGGGTTTTTTCTGTTCCCATCTCCCGAACAAAGAGAAGAAATACAGGTCTTCGCTTTTGTGGGGAAAATACCAAATAAGTCCCATCCAGTTGCTTTCATCAGTAGAAAGCCGGATACACATTCTAAACACCCTTTCTTTCCTCCTCCTTCCAAGCCCTATGTGAAGGAGGCTTTCAAACTCCACAGGAGGGGAAGGCAAATTCGAGTCCAAAGCATCTTCCTCTGAAATCCCTCTAATCTATTAAATTTGCTCTAGATTCTTTCAAGGAAAACCGTAAGCCACCATTGTCCTCGATGCGTTGTTCTCCTTTCTCTTCCTGCTGTCTCATCAGTCCCCCTTTCACACTTCCTTGGACATAATGCCAAAAGGTACTTCTTACATCTCAAAGACGCCGAAGAGCATAAAGAATGTTTCAAGTTCTCTTGCCCTCCCGTCTCTCCTGCCTCTCCCACGGCCTGCCGTGGCAGAGAACTAGCATCTCCAAGACCGCCCTCCCATTTCAGCCAGTGTGCCCTCAGGTCAGCTTCCTTGGAGTAACATCCCTCTCTCACCTACACTTTCTGGAGCTACCGGGTTAAAAAAAAAAAAAAAAAAAAAGGCATAACGTCTCTTCCACATGGCACCCTACTGCAAATGTGAAAGTCCATTCTCTCAAAATGGGTTAAAAGCTTTAAAATCTATCTCCCCACATGGATCCCCCTCTCACACTGCATTTTTCTAAAGCCAACAGAGTAAACCGACATCAAGAATTCTTCAAACCGGAAGTGCTTTGCATCTTAACATTCAGCCCTCCACACTTGGGTAAGAGGCCCATGAAAAGAGACTTGATCTTCATAGTGAAAGAACACAAAGCCTTCGATGATCAAAGAAAGGGTCACATTCATTAAATCATGATTGGGAAGAAATATTTTTTTTTTAAAGAAACATCAAGGTGGAGAAAGAGAAGATTGAGGTTACACCTGTTACTAAAAATTCCATCCGCTAGAACCTTCGTGCTGTTGAGGTTTATTTGGTTGCACCTGCTTGCAAGAGTATCACTTTCGCTGCTAGCAATCATTCCTCTGGTTTTTGGATGAGTCACAATTGCTAGTCTGAGCCTTCTACTAGTGTTCTTCTCCCCAAATAGGCCACGTGACAGTATTCTTCTCTGTACAAATGCACAGTAGCCTACACCAGATAGATGCTCACTGGGGACTTGTCGAGGGAGGGAGTAGACCAGAAAGGAGGGGGGGAAAGAGAGAGGAAGAAAAGAGAATTTCCAGTTCAGACTTGCATTCACTCTAATAAATCCAATCTGTTTGAAACTGCATAAAAGAAGTTGGGGGCGGCTCACTCTCGCTTTTAAATTAAAATCAATAGCTGTGAGGTATTATATTATGATAATTAAATATAAGTATCAATCATTCCAGAAATTCATCCTATAGGTAAGTCCCACTCTTCTGCTACGGTTGTTCTAGGTGTATTTCTCCAAGTTTTAGACCACCAAGTCAATGGCTTCCAAAATTACCTCAAATAAATTTGTCCCCAGGTACTTCTCTGTTTTCGAACAAGTGCTTGTTCAAATTACGTGAATCAGTAGGAATCTCGAATTTCCTGAAGAATTAGAATTAATACTAAAAGTAACACAAATTGCTGCTGGAAAGAGTGCTGGATGGAATTCAAAAGACCTGCTTTCTAGCCCTGGCTCTGCTACTGGTCATGCCCAGAACATGGGGTGATGAGATTAGAGGGCCTCACTTCCCAGCCATTCTATGATTTGCAAAATTTGGAGATTTATTTATAAATATACAGATATATATAATAATACATATATGAACCTAAATAATCAAGCCGATGTAGGCAAATCAAGGAGAAAATTCTATGTAGGGAAAAGAAGAAAGAAAGGGAAGGAAAGAAAAGCATCATTTGTCTCTCCTGTTTAATAGACTAGCGTTCATAGCTATTAGCGGTACCTTTGTCACTGTGTCCTTCAGGTTCTGCACATTTCTCTGGATATGCTGGTCATCGCGCTCGATATGCTACAAAATGAAAACCAGAGCACTTATTTTAACACTGTTATACTCAAGCTTTGTGAACTTCGGCGTCCCGAACTGAGGTGTGTTACGATGCACCTGGAGTTAAAAGTTCTTAGCAATTTTGCCCACAATGACCTAGATTTCCCCAGTGACCTAGATTTTCAGAGCTCTTGAATTCCCTTGGACGCCAAAATCCAGTCATTTCCCTTACATGGGACCTCTCTTCATCTTTGGGAAATCCTACTGAGGTTTAAGTTTGTGGAAAGAGTGGAGTGGTTTATGCAAATTCTGTGAAGAATAAAACCCTAACTCTACCAAAAAAAAAAAAAAATGCGTGCTCAGAACAAGAAACGGACATAAAATGTCTTGTGTGAACAGGAGGCCTTCGTCAATAAATACTAAGTCCCTTCACTCTGCCCACTCCACTCCAGTCTTTTGTCATAATTTTAAATGTTCAGAGCCATCAAGGTCACAGACCTCTGACTCTGTCACTTTTCGTGACATCCAAAGGGCAGCCATCTTTGCCCACCGAGCGCTGAACACTTACTCTTCCTGTTACCTTCCCTCTTCCCATCCCTTCCATCTATACTCGGGGCATCCATGTCCACATCTAGGCATTTTTCCCTACAGTTCCCAACACCTTTCTCATCTCACATAACCTGAGTTGCTTTTTCCCAGGGACAAAGGGGCCATCTGTGCTCTTTTCTTTC
Source organism: Ursus arctos (assembly GCF_023065955.2). NCBI lineage: Eukaryota > Metazoa > Chordata > Mammalia > Carnivora > Ursidae > Ursus > Ursus arctos. Next base: position 40,401,990 of record NW_026622886.1, on the reverse strand, counting down.
AGACCCCCTTCATCACCATATATTCAAAATGTGACTCAACTAAAGTGAAAACAAATGCCTATGATTCTAAACGACTCTTGCGATGGTGGTGCTGAGGCACCTCTTGCTGCCGGCATGGGAAGGGTCAGGGCACGTTGGCAGAGAAGGGCTCTAAAGGGAAGAAGGGGGGGAAGGCAGGCGAGTAGGAAAGGGTGGAGTTAAGCTGGGAGAAGAACTCACACATTGGCTTAGCCTGTTGCTGAGCTTGGCCAGGAAGGGCACCACCTCCTGCATATAAGGCTGGAATCTATGGGACTGGGGAAGCAGCACTTCTTCAAGGGTAAAGTTCAGCACCTCCTTCATCAGATAGCAGCGGTCTCCCATCTGCAGGCAAAAGTGAAACAGCAGGGGTCATGTTAGAGGGCAGCCAGAAGACCCAAACCATCACCACCAGCATCCAAATACCCGTGGGTGGCCTTGCTCGTCATGACTATGGCTTACGTTGACTCCGTGGAACAGTTGATCCCCAATGAGACGAACATCTGTGTTGTTATCTGCCAAACTAGCCTGGAAGAGAAGAAAAGACTAAGTGCCTGGACATCAAGGAGATAGAAGAAAAGTCTGTGAGTAGAGATGCATTCTATCCACTCTCCCCAGAGCAGCCCCATGAATACTAAAGAAAGAATTCAGATGTGTGCCTGAGTTGAAAATAATGCACAGAGGAGTAAGGGGGAAAACAGTCAGGTGGGCTCATAAATGGCCTATTTGGAGTAAAACTCAATGCACATATTTTCAAGGCCAAAATGGAAGGTCTTCTGGTAAAGCCCAATCTCCAGAGTCTCTAAAGAGACATAGAAAAGAACCTCTGGTCTACCAGCGAGGATAGATGATGGCTTCTTAAAGATCTTAGCAGCGCTCTGGAGAAACTCTTAGGAACTATTATCAGGTTCCAAGTAGAGAAGATGCGAAAGAGAGAGAGAGACTGAGATGGGTACCTCCTCAGCCAGCATGAAGGTACGGTTGGTGATGTAGGGCTGCTGGAAGTCGGAGCTGTTGAGCCTGCAGGGAGAGCCGAGGGGCACGGCTGCTCCTCCCTGCACCCACAGGGTAATGAGAAGGAGGCAGCTGGCGGCCGGAATTCCCATAAGGGAAGGGCTCCCAGACTTCTGCAGGGCGACCATCGCAGACAACTCTAACGGGAGCAAATGGTGACTAGAAACAGAGAACCTGGTATCAAGAGAACAAGAAGCAAAAACATAAAGGCAAACCATTAGGTATCAAGAAATATATCACATCATTCGAACCCATCATACCATGTTTGCTGAAACACTTACCTGTTTCGATGATTCTGCTTGTGAGGGGAAGCCAGCAGCTGCTGCTTTTATAGCCCCCAGAATGCGTATTTTTTTGGTACAAAATATGACATCAGCAATTATCTAATTTCCAGTACTGTCTTCTGAGAACTACCTAACCACCGTAGGAGCCCACAAAACGCCACCTCCTATTTTTCCCACCTTGAAATGCGACTGTTTCCCTAAAACGTCACTATTAGGGCCCTGAAGGTGTTTTTACAGATAAATCCCAGAAATTGTCTAAACCCCACTTATTTTTCAAAGAAAACAATTGCTTTGTCTTCATAGATTCCAGATTCAGTGTAATATTTTTTTGATCTTCTGTGTAGCTGAGTAAACAGTTTGGTCAGGGACTCATTTTCCCACCAGCTTCATAGATTCTTATCTCATTAAAGGTGATCAGAAATAAAGGACCTGTGTCCTATATCCTGTGCTTTAAAATAAATAGCAGTGATAGCTTGGAGGTAACTCCTTTTTAAAAAATAATTTTATCTCTTTTTTTTAACATGCTAAATCCTAAGGAAGACTCACATTTTTAAAATAACCGTGCTGGCTTATCTAAACACTGTTTTCCCCATTCTGTGACTTTCTAAAGTGATCTTAACAATTATGGTAGATGCAAATAGATGTTAAAATTTTTCTTATTGAGGGGCACCTGGCTGGCTCAGTCAGTGGAACATGTGACTCTCTTGATCTTGGGGTCATGAGTTTGAGCCCCACATTGGGTGTAGAGATTACTTAAAAATTTTTATTGAATTATAATCAGTATCAGTTTAAATTTGGAAACACAAAGTCTCAGCCATCTGATCACTATTTTTCTTAACATACGAGTATTTTAAGAATACAGTGGATATAGTAACTCATCTTAAAATCTTACCTGTGTTCATTCTAAACAGCACTCAAGTTAAGTCTCAAAGTAATATTTCCAAAAATCTTATAACAATTTGTATTATATGGATGTCCAAGGAAGAGAAACTGGCAATATAGTGATTATATGTCGACTTCGAATTATTAAAAATACATTGAATTCTAAACAACCCCTAAAAACTAGACTGGAAACCCTCCCAAGGGGTGGAAGCAGGGAGCATGGGCACTGATCTATTGCGAGGAGAAGGAATGGGCAAATTTGTTTCATCAGATTTTTCTCCTCACAACTAGTCAACATCAGGAGCGGTGAAGAACTGGAAGAAGGAAAGTCAATAATTATAGAATCTTGAGCATTGGTGAGATGGCAGAGGCCCAGGTGGAGCCACAGGGAGGATTAGAACACCATGATGACACTGAGCATTTGGGAAGATGCCTTAGGAGTCAGAAGCAAAGGGAAGATTCGGGAGAGTAAATAAATCTAGACCCGTTCCACACATTTGCTTGAGGTTGTTCGGGAGCCCAAGATAAGGAAACTCTTTTTCATCCAATTTTCTATCATATGAGATATGGCCATTTTTGTCCAAAACTCTATAATTATATTAGCACTAGGTTTAAGCTATCCTGTGGATTAAATAGGCTTTTGCTGGTTTGCCTGAGAACCTGACAAGCGTACACCATTTTGTTCCCATGGAAAATAAGTTTCGACAACATCGAATTATATGCTTTCCAGGGAAGAGTCTTAGCCTGTTTTATCTTTGTATCTCCTACACTTGAAACAGTGCCAGACACATAAGAAGAAATTAACAAAAAAGATGTCAAGTGGATAGATATACAGATCTGTGAATTTAAATAACTCACTAAATATCTTTGGGAACATGCATGGAGGTGATTTGGGACTGCCTTTACAGTACTTTTAAAGCGAGGGTTTGGCGCAGTCCTCCTTGCCAGCTTTGTTATTATTCCTGAATAGAGAATATATAGGTGTGAAACAAAAATAGAACACCAAAAAAATTGCAAACAGCAGCGGTGTGATTCATTATACAGCCCTGATGGACAAGCGTCAAAAAGGTAGTGTTAACGGAGCCAAGATCTTAGGCTTCCATGAGCTTGACCCCACTAACGTGAAAATCAGCACTGGGATTTCTGAACAGTGATACAAGAAGTCTCAAAAATATTTGTTATTAGGAGAGTTGTGGAGAGTCGTGAGAGAGAGAACACAAGCAAAGGGGGAAGAAGGAGAAGCAGGCTCCCCACTGAGCCGGGAGCGGGCGGTGGGACTCAAAGAGGGGCTCAATCCTGGGACTCTGGGACCATGACCTGAGGCCAAGGCAGAGGCTTAACCGGCTGAACAACCCAGGTACCCAGCATTTTTTTGAGGTATACATCTCTGCAGGAGAAACAGAACTTCAGGTAATACTCCTCAGTACAAGACACATGATCGTTATTCTCTGCAAGTTTCCTTCTCTCTCCTCTCTCTCTCTTTCTCTCTCTCTCTCTCTCTCATCCCGTGTGTGTATGTGTGTGTGTGTGTGTGTGTGTGTGTGAGAGAGAGAGAGAGAGACCTCCCTCTCCTTATCCTCCTTCCCTCTGCACCATGCACCACCACCGCTATGCCTGCCGTAGACCGCTGCTAACGTACTTATGTACATTTCTGAATCCTTGTAAAACATGAAGTGTTGGTGAGCCTGTGTCGGTATTTTTATTTTATAGGAATGGTTCTCTTTCTTAATCTTTCATTCAGCGCTGTGGTCTTGCAATCTATCCGTGTTGCTATAAGTAGATCCTTTTGCTAGCATGCCATTCCATAGTGTGTATCCATATTTCACCTTCTTGTTCCCCTTCAATGGTCACCTTATCCATCTCCAATTGCTCTCTACAGACCCTGCAGCACTAAGCAACCTCATCCAAGTCATGTGATGGTATGTTTCTGAGATTATCTTTGGAATAATTACCCAAGAAGCAGGTACACTGGGTCTTAAAGATAACTTTTACTGACTTTTACTAGATACTGCCAAACTGCTCTCCAAAAAGACAGCATTGATTACTCTCTCAAATCATTGAACGGAGGTTTGTTTCTTTACATCCCCACCCACACTATCTAGTTCAGATTTTGCCAACTTTTGGAGGTTTACAGTACTATCTTATTATTGTTGTGACTTGATTTTTTTTCATACACTTGGAGCCACTTGAGTTTCCCCTTCTATGAATTGATTGTTTGCACCAGTTGCCCGTTGTTCTAGTGGGCTTTGGTCTTTTGGTGGTAGTGGTGGTTTGTACGTTTCCTGTAGATTTTATATATTATTTCTTTTTTTTGCTTGTAGGCATAACAAACTCTGCTCTCAATTTGCATTCTACTAACTTTGCCTGTTTTTTTTTTTAACAGAAACTTAATTTGGATGACATTTAAGACATTACTTTTTGTTACATGGTTTGCACTTTTCAAGGCTTTGTTTAAAAAGTCTCTTTCCACCGTAGGTCACAGAAATATTCTTCTATCTTTTCCTCTATTTATGGTTTTACCTTTTACAATCAGGTCTTTAATGGCTTTTTGTATATGATGGAAAGTAGAGAATCCAGTTTATTTTCCTCCACATAATGAGCCAGTTTTCCTAACACAGTTCACTAAACAGTAAGTCCTTTATCGTATGTGAATTTCCATATATAAAAAGCTATCTCTGAACTCTCTGTTTTGTTCCATTGGTTTACTTATTTTTCTTTTTGTTCTTGAGCCAGTTTCATAATATTTTTATTACTGAGGAATTTCTTTATATCTGGACAGAAAAGTCTGCCCTCTTTGCTCTTTTTCAGGGCTGACTTAGCTGTTTATGGACCTTTCATATATTTTTCACATAAATTCTATAATAAATTTGTCAAGTTCCTGTAAAAAAATATGCAGAAGAGACTTTGATTGGGCTATCACTGAATTTGAGGAGGATTAACATCTTTATAATATGAACTCATTCCATCCAAGAGTATTTACCATCTCTCTACTGCTTAAGATCTTTTATATCCTTCAGTAGTGTTTCAAAATTTTCTTCATTGAGTCTTGTGTATTATTCTTATTTTTATATTTTTAAAGATTTTATTTATTTGAGCGAGAGAGATTGAGCAGGGGCTGGGGAGCAGAGGGAGAGGGAGAAACAGACTCCCCACTGAGCAAGGAACCTGATACAGGGCTCGATCCCAGGACCCTGGGACCATGACCTGAGACGAAGACAGACACTTAACAACTGAGCCACCCAGACACCCCTTATGGATTATTTTTAATTCCTGGTCACCTTATAGGTGAAGTAAGATATTTAACTGTTATTAATCATTTTCACCTTGGTGTGAATGAATACCAAGCTGGGATTATTGGGATAATCCCTCCTGGGAAAATGAAGAGAACAATCTTTTCAGGGTCAGCAGGGCAGAGAGTTAGAGGTAGCCAGCAACGAAGCCAGAGATATTTTACTTCCCTGTTATGCTCAAAGCTGACCCATGCCTACCACCCCTGTTAACACCCTGCCCACAAAGACACTTGTCAACCATAGCCACCTTTCTCTCCTTCCTGAGGATGAAACCTTGTGACTCTGGACTGATTTTATTTTCAAGGGGAAGACGATACCCACAGGAATATGTCATAATAGAAATGAGTTTATTTTCTTCTCTAGTGAAACCAAGTACTGAGATCAGTTTGAATGGTACAAGAAAGCAACATTTATCCAAATGCCTCACTACGCTAGCACATACAAACAGAATCTGGCGTTGGCTCCCTATTGTCAGTCCTCTGCTGTCATAGATTTTCTAAATCACTAAGACTATCCCAGTCTTTTATTTCATTTGTTATTTTGACTAGTAAATAAGTTTTTGAAAAATCGTAATTCACACTTGCTTATAATACCAGATAGTCAAAGTCATCGTTAATTAGCTAACATCAGTGTATATTTTATTCCAATTCTCTAATCCATTTTAGAATTAGTACTGTTTCTCACAATCGTTCCCATAGGTTAAATACTATTTTAAAACATAACTGTAAAAAATTCCTGTTCAAAACTGTGTATCTTGGTGCATATTTACCAGACCCTCTTAGTCTCTGGGGGAAAATTGTGGGCCGAGTAAACTCAGCATTTCCACTACCTTGTTGACCTTTTTAAAATACAGGTGATCAAATACAGTTCCAATCCTGAGGTGATTTGGTTTTAAAATATCATAAACATCATCCTGAGAAAATACCTTTTTTTCTTTCTGTTTGTCACTGTCCTAATTCAAGAGCTGTGCGTGTGCTATGCGTACGATGAAATATCACGAATTCAGGCTCGTTGGACAAGACGTGCCTCTGAATCAGCGGCAAGTCTAAAGTGCAGCGTGTTTTAAAAGAGGTGTAATTTTGTTACCACTTCCAAATTCAGACAACCAAATCAACTAGGCTAATAATATTTTGTTCTGTTTAATAAATACCTATTTTGTTACTGTTTGAATATTTTACCACATAGGGGTTCTTGGACTCATGTTTAACACTTTAAAGAAACACAGTAATAAGTAACATAGTAATTATGTTGTAGCAGCCTTAGGGTTAATCTGAAGTGGGCTTACTTTTGAGAGAAAATCTTGAATGTACCTAAATGCAGATCAGAGGACTGGAATTTAAACTACACTCATATTAGTTAATTATGATTTTAGAAAAATTAGAAGATCTATAGAACTTGAATGAGTAGAGAGGGAATTAAATGTAAGAGCTGGATGGAAATAGTACTTGAAATACCTAACGGGCTGACAAAGGGAGGAGTTACAATAAATAATAAAGCCATAGACAAGTGGGGTCATCTATTGGAATATACAACTTAAATGCAGGAGTGTAAGCGGAAATGTCTGGGTGAGGTTTGCGAGGAAATAAAACAGAAACAGAGCTATTCATAGGGTACCAGGTGGGTGCTGGATGAGAGAAAAGGGGGCAATATGCTTTATCCATTCATTTACTCATTCATTCATTCACTATAAGATCAGCTCCATAAGAGCTCAGACTCCATCTGGCACAATCCTTAGACCATCATAGGCTCTTGATAAGTTCTAGTCAACTGATTAAATGAACTGCAAGCAAAAGTGACCTGGTTACTGTTGCAATCATTATATTTTGACCTTTCAATTTTTTAAGCTCCTAGTACGGTGCCTGGCATCCAGCAGGCATTTAACAATTGCTCTTTTAGTTGAGGGGTCAAATGAATATTTATTGAGAAAATAACTCTCACCACCTTTATCTCTTCTCATCTTTGCAGCACCCCCCTAGCCACCCTGTTGTAGAAAAGACAAGTAATTGTACGCCCTCTTTATAGCCGGGAAGAGTAAGATTTGTTTGTGACCTACCCAAAGCCACGAGTCATTATGAAAAAAGCCAGAACTTGAGGTCAGCTCTTCTGATACAATGACCACTGCTTTTATTCTCTATCTACCTCTTTATTTTTCCATACTCTGCAGTCTGGTTTCTTCAAGTTCATTGCTGAAGATGGCTTTAGGCCATACATTTAATAAGACTGACATTTAGTTTGAATTAAAGAACTGAAGTCCCATGGTCAACATGAGGTCAATATGGTGTAGCAGGGAGGCAGCCATTAAGAGTATGGTCTCTCCAGACCTCTGCTTAGATCCGAATCTGGCTCTGCCTCTTCCTAACTAGATAGCCTAGCTAAGTTAGCCAAATGTTCTGTAAAAAGAGAATAATAATAGTACTACTACATATAGTTTTAACAATCTGAAGTGCTTGGGCTAGTGCCTGAAACCTAGTAATGTTCAGAAAACATTTGCCATTAACAATAATGAGCCTCTTCGTGGACAAGATAGGGAACAACCAAGAGAAAGGAGTGGAGATAGTTATAAGGTAGCCGAGAGTTAAGAAACAGGGATTCTGTAATAACTAGATGTTTACCTTGCATAGACCAAATCTGTTGAATGAATTAATGCATATAGTTCTTGACTTCAGATTTTAGCATGAGTATCTCTTCTCCTTCATCCATTATGGTCAAACTCTCCTAAATCATTCTGTTTTTTCCCTTTGAAATATCTCTTAATTAGGGTCTTTTCATAAATATCTACTGGCACTCATAGTAGGACCACCACAAGTATGAGTTATTGTTAAAAACAATTCCAATAACATAATAAAAAATTTAAAAAAACAATTCCAGAAAAAATATTTGTAATGCATCTGACAAAAGATTCAAATCCAGAATATGTAAAGAGTTCTTGCAAATAAATAAGAATGACCCTAGAGGAAAAAACAAACAAAAAAAGCTTGAACAGATGTTTTTCAAAAGAGAATATGAAAGGAGTCAGACCTCATTAGGCATAGGGAAAGGCAAAATTAAAACCACACACCCACCAGAATGACTAAAATGAAAAAGCTGGACAAATCAATTGTTGGCAAGCATTTAGAGCAAATAGAACTCTCATAAGACACTTATAGGAGTATACATTGCTACAACCACGTCATTTTTTTATCGAAGTATAATTGATACACAATATTACATTAGCTTCAGATGTACAACATCGCAGCTCAACAAGTCTATATGTTATGCTATGCTCACCACAACCATAGCTATCAGCTGTCACCATGCAATGCTACTATAATACCATTGACTATATTCCCTATGCTGTACCATTTCTTCTCATGATTTATTCATTCCATAACTGGAAGCCTGTTCTTCCCACTCCCCTTCACCCATTTTTCCCATCACTTGATCTCCCCTCCTCTGGCAACCATCAATTTGTTCTTTGTATTTATGGGTCTGTTTCTGTTTGCTTGTTTTGTTTTCTAGTTTCCACATATAAGTGAAATCATATGGCATTTGTCTTTCTCTGTCTGACTTATTACACTTAGACTTTTACCATTTAGATCCATCCACGTTGCTGTAGATGGCAAGATATCATTCTTTTTTATGGCTGAGTAATATTCCATTGTGTATATGTATCAATCTTTATCCATTCATCTATGGATGGACACTTGGGTTGCTTCCATATCTTGGCTATTGTCAATAATGCTGCAATAAATATAGAAGTGTATCTATCTTTTTGAATTAATATTTTCATTTTCCTTGGGTAAATACCCAGTAGTGGAATTATTGGATTATATGGTATTTCTATTTTTAACTTTCTGAGGAAACACCATACTGTTTTCCACAGCGGCTGCACCAGTTTGCATTCCCACCGATAGTGCACAAGGATTCCTTCCTCATCAACACTTGCTATTTCTTCTTTTTTTTGTACTAGTCATTCTGACATATATAAGGTGATATCTCATTGTGGGTACAACCACTTTAGAAAATTGTTTTTGCAATATCTACCAAAGCTGAACAGATACATATCTATGACAGATTATTCAGTTTCTAGCTACATACCTGACAGAAATGAGTTTGTTAATAAGACACATTTACAGAAATATGCATTGCAGCATTCTTCACAATAACCTAAGCCAAAATCATTAGAATAGATAACGTACAGTATGTTATATACCAGAATACTACACAGCAATGACAATATACATGATATTACTGCATGTAACATAAACAAATGCTGAGCGAAAGGAGCCAAATCCAGAAAAATATAACCTATGTAATTCCTTTCATATAAATTTCAAAAACAGACAAAACTGGTCTATCAAGTTAGAAGTCAGAAGAGTAACCACCTCTTCTTTAGACACTGAAATAGGATAAAAGGGGATTTCTGGGGTGCTCATAACAATTCATTTCTTTATCTGGATGATTATATGAGTGTGTTTGTCTGGTGAAAATATATTGAACTATGCATTTATGATTTATTTATTTTTTATATGTATTTTATAGTTTAATAAAAGTTTTCTTAATGTCATTATTCCTCAAAATCAGTTAAACCTTTTCCACTGCAGCCCTGCTCACATTTTCCCTAATTTGGGCAAGAATTTCCTGGGCTTCCTCTGTGCCATTGTGTACCTCCCTGGGTATAGCCTGGAGTAAAATGAAAATAATAATAATAATAAAAAAAACAAAAAAACCCAGACATATGAGAATATGGTTACTCTACATAACTTCCAATAAATTATATTATTGTTCAAACTGAACATGAAGATTTTTTATAGGAAACCTCCCCCCTCTTACATTAAGAGCAGAGATTGAGAGAGGATGGCCAGGAAGAAGAAGAGTGCCATGTGGCCCCAAGAGGAGAGGAGGAGCAAACTGCACACCTCCTCATTTCCTGAAGGATAAAGCATGCACTCACATGACCAAGGCAGCCATTTTGTGCCCCATCCTTTGAGCTATGGTCAAGCCTTGAAGACTCACTCAGGGAAGGTCAGATCAGAAAGGATTAGGTCTCTATGTCTCACAAGAGTTTTCCAGTTCTTCCTACCACAAGCCAGCATGTATGCCCTCAGAGTGACCCAATGGCAATGGCTACCCAAGTTCACCACTGCTCTGCTCTCTGTATCAGTGGCAGGGCCACGCTAAGGGCACTCTAGATGAAAAACCACAATGACAACCACACACATCTTTACCAGCTCTGCTCTCCTCCTCTTGTTCTGCCAGCCCTGGTCACACTTATGTTGACCTCCATGCTACTTAGGGTCTCCAATGTCTCCTCTATAGAGGCACAACCTCACTGGAAGCACCTTACACTCTGGAAGCTCCATCCTGCCCCCAACCTATAAAAAATTTACTTAGCCTATGTTGCTACTACCCAGGTGGCATCAGGTAACTGAGACTATAATGACCAACTAACCCATACCTAGGTAGGAATAACTAAGACATTCTAAATGCAGATAAGCATTTTTGCAAGATTCTTTCACATCTTAGCTCAAGGAATGATGAATGGGAAATTTGGGAGAAATGTCAGGCTTGTAGTGGAAAAATTTGGGTAAGTGTCGTTCTGTAGCATTCTGTGCCTCTTTCACATATGTTAGCTAGGCCTTACCTACCCCTGACCCTCTGACTTTCTCTTAACGTTAAAATTTCTGTGACCTCTTTGGAAATATTTGTGGTTGACTGCATTCACTGTAATTGAGAAAAAATAGAGAGTGTTTTTATATTTTTGCATAGAATCCCAGAATAGATGTGTTATTTGGCATTGGGTTAACGTCAGGGACCTACAGCATATTTACTACCAGGTAGCCATTAATTAACTTCCCAATGATGTCCAAAATACCTCTCCCAGAGACCCCTCTCAGGACATGTTCTCACATCATGTTTGCCAATGGGATTCCCCTGTATCACCCTAGTGGTTTAGTATTCTCGACAATGACTTACAAAATGAACTGGATTGGGGGAAAGAACTGGAAGCTAGCATCACTTGACCTCAAGAGCCACAAATGCTTCCTTCTTTCATTTTTTTGCACCCACAGATACAACCAAAACTCCGCTTTGATGTTTTGAGATAATCCACTTTCCTAGATGTCTACCTTTGTCACATTGTTTCACTAGGTCATTCATTTCATGAAGTGGAGAAACTACAGTCAAATTGGCAAGAGCTCCATTCATCAAACTAAATGAAAAGTTCTGGCATCTGGTGGAAGTTCTATCCTGAAGTCCTAATCAATCCACAAAGGACCTTCCATGTGTTTACCAAAAGCCACTTCTCTCCACAAGTCAGCCTCTCACAGGAGCTGAGTGACTACTGTGTACCCAGCCCTCTATTAGTCCTTGTTACGCAGGAGAGAAGAAACATAGGGAAAGTTCCACATGTTATCATTGAATTAGGGAGACAAACAAAAAGAAAAAGCAATTAGAAGGCATTGTAATAACAAACAGTATTAACATTAAGTATAACAGAGATTCATGTCAGAGTGAGAAACGTGCATGTACAGATTTCTTGTTTAAAGTCCCCCTGTGTTTAGAAATCTCACTGTCTTCCTTTTTCTGTTTCTATTAGAGAATAAAAAGAAATTTGCCCTTCAGGGTCCCAAATGAAGCTAAAGAGTTATTGGTGTCTGTTCACAATTCTGTTCTGAGAGACAGTAATAAAAGAAATCAGAAAGCACTGTAATAACATTATTTTGAAGTGACAGCCTTCTAGGCCAGCAGAGAGCCAGCCAAAACTACAGGCCCTCCCTTGGATGTCCAGACCTCGAACCAGTTTCAAAACAAGAGTTTTCTCCTAAATAGAACTCCTCAATAACGGATGCTATGGACTGTCTTGTAAAGGAACAAACTCCTGTCACTAGAATCTGGCATTACTCATGTAGGTCTTACCCTGCTGGGTAATTTACATAGCCCATTTATGATCCTCACCATCATCCTCCAGGGGGGCATGTTGCAGATGAGAAAACAGCCTCAGAGGGTTTATGTGCCTGTTACTTGTCAGTGGAGCTGTGTCCTTCAGGTGTTTATTACAAGGCTCCCTCTCAGTGAGGCCTCCCCCAGCCACCTCAACAATTGCCAACACTACCTAATATGTATATTCACTATTTTCTTTTTGTATTAGTCACCAATTGCTATGTAACAAATTGCCCCAAAATGTCGCAGCTTAAAACAACAAACATTTGTTATGTAATGTAATTTCTAAGTGTTTGGCAACTCATGATGTTGTTGAGTTCACAGGAAGGCTCGGCGGGGCCTGGAGGATTCACTTCTAAGAAGGCTCATTTACATGGCTGCTGTTGGAGGCCTTGTATCCTTACCACTTGGGGTTCTCCAGACAATGGCTCGTGATACGGCCTCTAACATTTCCCACAGGGTGAGATCTAAGACAGAGAGCGGGGAGTCACAGTGCCTTTCACGACCTTGTCTCCAAAGTCACACACCATCACTTCTGACTAACTCCATTCATTTGAAATGAGCCATGAAGTCCAGCCGACACATGAGGAAAAGGAAATTAGGCTTGATCTCCTGGGGCGAGGATTATCGAAGGTCGTATTTAAAATCATTACATCCTCCATGCTATTTTCCTCCGTGGCATTCATTACCAGCTGACATAACACATTTTATTTCTTGGTTTATTGCCTGCCTTATGCCACTGGACTGTAACCTCTAAGGGAATTTTCTCTGTTTTACTTACTGTTGAATTCTCAAAACGGTGCCTGGAATACAGTAAGATCAGTAAATATTTGATGAACAGGTTGATAGAGGAATGAACAAATGAAGCAAAATTGAAGAGATCAGCAGAGGCCAGGCTGGGGAAGACCTGCTAGGCCATATCACCATGTCAAGGAGTTTGGACTTTGCCCTAGAAACATGGGAAGCTATCAAAGCGTTGTAAGCAGGTCATGTCACATCCTGGATGTTGCAGAGTGATTCTTGCATCGGTTGTGGCATTTGAACTCCATTCCTCTGAGGTCCTTTCTGACTCAGAATGTGGCCCAAATTGCCATGACCCAGCCCCTTTCGGCTTCACTGCTGGAGCTGGGCCCGCCCTCAGAGTTCCGCTGACTGTTGAAGTAATCTCACCATTTGGAAATTACTTGCTATAACTAATTGACGAATTTTAGTTTCCTGGCCAATTATTTTTCCCTGACTTAGGAAAAAAGTCAAAGACTTTTACAACAAAACCATATTATTATTCGAGGTTACAAAAAAAAGTTAGAGTCGGTGAATTCACAAATATAGAATCGGCAAATAAAGAGGAGGTAAAGAAGAAAACAAATAATAGTGTCACATTCCATATAGCGTTCGAGTAAAATGAAGACAGAGTAAGAGTCCATGAGCTGTTGTGAATATAAGGTACGTGCCGTCCTCTGTGAGAGCACTTTCATGGCAGCGGTTGCGACAAGGATTTGGTTGCTATGAGTTGGGAAATAATTGGAGGGTGGAGAAATGGAGAGAAGGGAGACGGAAGAGTTTTAGGAAACTTGGTTGTGCTGGTCAGAGGGGAGAACATTCATTCACTGTTGAAACGTATGCTCTGTGAGGGTAGGAGTTCTCTTCTCTCGTGCTCATTGCTGCTTCTTCAGCATCTAGGACAGCTTCGAGGAGGGCCTGACACAAAGGAGCTCAATACAAATCTGTCCCCAATAGGCCTGGTCTGATGGAGCCGGGAGGGACCTTCAGGATCATGTGCCCTGCCCCCTGACTCTACAAAGAAGAAAACTGAGGCCAAAAATGCTGAACGATTTACCGACAGTCCCACAGCTGACTGGGGGTGGAATTATGTCTAGAAAGCCAAGACTCTTTCATCTTATTTCAGTGTACTTTTTTTTTTTTTTTTTTTTTTTTTTTTTTTTTTTTTTTTGCTGTACCATGAAGCCAAAAGTAGGAGAATGGAAATGAGGGAGAAAAAGGTCTTTGACCTCAGGTTCCTGGGTGGCTCAGCCGGTTAAGCGTCTGCCTTTGGCTTGGGCCACAATCCCAGCATAGTGGGATCAAGTCCTGCATCTGGCTCTTGCTCAGCAGGGAGCCTGCTTTTCCCTCTGCTTGCTGCTCCCCCTGCTTATGCTCTCTCTCTCTTAAAAAAAAAAAAAGGATTTGGCCTCATTATAACAGCAGGGATTTCAGCATATGGAGAGGCTGAAGAAAGCAAACTGCAAAACAGTGTGGATAGCATTTTGTAAAACTCCATTTTTATAAAGTAAGAACAATCTAGCCATCATACCCCTTTCTTAAAAATGGGGATACTAAACAGTTAAAATGGTTTTCTCTGCAGGGTGGGATTACAAAGGACCTTCACTTTTAACAGTACGTATTTCTTCAGTGTTTGAATTTTATCTCAGTGTATACATGCCTTTTGTTAAGAGAAAAATAAAAGAAATACTTTTAACGCCTATGAGGAAAGTCGCTACTGTTGGAACTGTACAATGTTGGCTAAGTACATTAGTGAGTCTTCAACCAACATAGAAAACAAGTTTTGTGAGGATGCCTGTCACAGCCTGGAACCGCCGCCGGAGTTACCTCCAAACACCAGAGGGATCTAGAAGGAGAATGGGAGAAGCTAGAATTACTATGCAAAATGGGAGAAAGAGAAGGCGGTGAAAACACAGGGAAACATTCCTACTATGGCAAGGGGGCCAAGGTATGTTAGAAACAAAACCACAGATAATCTAGGAATTAATAACATGGGCACCTACGGAGAAGGAGAATGACTCAGAGGTTTGCAGTATCAAGCACAGAGCGCTTCCTGCCCACTCCTACATCTTGCTCCGCTCACCTTCACACACACACGCACAGAGAGCCGCCGCGCTCCGCGGTCTGCACACTTCGTAAATTACCAAACCCGCCGCGCTACCTTCATCAAGGCTGCTCCAGGAGCCAACGCCGTGAGGCCTGCAGAGAGTAAAGCACAGCAGCACACTCATAATAAGCTGTTTTCGTGGTGGTTGAATAAAAAGGCAAGCCTCATAATGGATACCCCTTAGGGAAATGCACAGATTTATTTTATGTACACGTGCATTTTCTCTTAATTAAACACCGTTGTGTTATTGGAAGTGGAAAACGTTGCACGTACATGTATCCTGACGAAGGATGATGCTGGAAAGTCTCCGAAAAGGTGATTCAGCTTTTTTAGAACGTGGTGGCCAAGAGATGATTTAGGGGGCTTGTTAGCCAAAGTTCAGGGAGGCACTCTCTTTTCTTTTCCAGGCTGTAAAGTAATAGGATCTTTTGAAAAGTCAGTGAGCAAAAAGCTTAAAGCTCCAAGAGCCAAGCACCAAAGCATAAGACTTTCAACGTAGATACCACTTGGTAGTAATTAGATATTCCCTGAGTCGGCTTCTCAGTTCTCCTCCAGGGAGGTTCCTTTTCAGGAATTGTTTCAAAGATCCAAGTAGAACAGGAGATCAACTCCCCGCTCACCCCGAACCCCACACACTCCTCATGCCGTCCCACCCCCATCCCCGCAAAGAGGAGGTGTGAAAGAGCATCATTCGTCATCACTTCAGCCCGTAACTGTCCACTGCTGCTGCCCTTGCGAGGAGATTAATGGTGGAAGCACGCTGGTGCTAGTCTATACTGATGTGTAAAAAGGCAAGACTTATACACACAATATAACTGGCAGGAGCGATCTTCTTTCCCCTTTAAAGGACGTCCTCTCTTCCCTAAAAGAAATACTATCAATCATTAAAAAGTGCTATAAAGCCTCAGTAATTAAAGCAGTGTAGTACTACTCGACAAATAGACAAACGGACCAATGGAAAAGAACAGAAAGTCAGAATTAAGGGCGCCTGGGTGGCACAGCGGTTGGGCGTCTGCCTTCGGCTCAGGGCGTGATCCCGGCGTTACGGGATCGAGCCCCACGTCAGGCTCCTCTGCTGTGAGCCTGTTTCTTCCTCTCCCACTCCCCCTGCTTGTGTTCCCTCTCTCGCTGGCTGTCTCCATCTCTGTCAAATAAATAAATAAAATCTTTAAAAAAAAAAAAAAGAAAGAAAGTCAGAATTAGAACCAAATGCCTACATTTGGTATATGACAAAGGTAGCATCTGGAGTAAAAATGGACTACTTAATAAAATGTGCTGGGGCAATTGGGTAGTCACATTCAAAAAGACAAAGTTAGATTCATAACTAACATAACGCACATCACAATATCACCAAATAAAAATTTAAACATGGGTGGGAAACAGAAGAAACTGTAAAATACGATAAGAAAAGAGGGGAATCCGTTTGTAGTGTCAGAGTAAGAAAGGCTAACTGTGGCTCCAAATCCAGGGATTATGAGAGAGAATAATGATGCACTCAACTCTATAACAAACAAAAACCCTCTGAATGGCTAAATGATAGCAATGGTAATTATGACAGTAACAATATACCAAGGGCAATGCCAAAGAGAAGTGACAAACTGGGAAAGATATTTGTCACTGACATCTCAGGCAACGTAATCTTCCCACTCCATATTTTTCACAGAAAGGAAACATAAGTGCCCTTAAACATATGAAAAGATCTCAACCTTAGTCATAAAAAAACAACTATAAATCAGAACTGCATTAGGATACCATTTCTCGCCTATCAGAGTGGCAAAAATCCACGAGTGTGGTAACACACTCTATCAGCAGGGTGGTGGAAAGAGGATTTTATATACCGTTGGTGGGGGAGTCCTATAAAGGACAATTTATCAATAACCATCAAAATGCATTTATCCTTCCACCTACCAGTCCCTCTTCTGGGAATTTATCCCGTAGATACAGCTGCATGGAAAAAAAAAAAAAAGTCATTTATACAGGTTTATTCACTGCATGTTCTTTGTAATTACAAGATTGCAAATATTTTAATATTCATTATGATTATCTTAATGTCCTAAATGCTCATTAACGGGGACTAATTAGATAAAGTAGAGCATAGCCACGCAATGGAATACTAAGCAAATGTAATGAGTAAAAAGTGAAACTTGCAGTGAGTAGTAAATAAGCCCTAGCGATCTAATGCACAGTATAGTGAATATTATATTTCACTGTATTATAATTACCAGCTTGCTAAGAGACTAGATCTTAACTATTTCAACCACTAAAAAGAAATGATTATGTGATAAGATAGAGATGTTAATTATTGCTATAATGGCAACCATATTACAATATGGAGATGTATCAAATCAACATATTGTACCTCTTAAATTTACACAATGTTATATGTCAAATATAGTTCAGTGAAAAATAAAAACACATGTACTAAAAAAAAAGAATAGAAAGCAGATCTTTTCCACATGTTAACATAGAAACATTACCAGGTGTAATATTGTGATATAATAAGATATATTTGGTCCCTCATCCCTGGCACAGATTTCATAACATCCTCGTGATTGATTTCCTGAGTGATAATGATGATAGGATCATCTTCTTTTATTTGGTTTTTGTCCCCGATTCCTGACACAAGAGCTTCTAAGTACCTTCGAATCTCCAGTGATGAGTGCCTTTTTGAATGCTAAGGAGTAGACTCTTGGTCGGTCCCCTGATAGCTTCAGGATGGGTGTGAGTTATACAAAAACCAGATAGCTTCAGGATGGGTGTGAGTTATACAAAAACCAGACCAAGGGAGGATTAGAGGATTAAAACTTTCAACCCCATCCCTCAGACCTTCAGGGAGGGGAGAGGGGCTAGAGATGTGAAAATCACCAATGGCCAAAGACTTAATCAATCATGCTTATGTCATAGAGCCTCCATAAAAACTCTAAATGAAGGGGTTTGGAGAACTTCCAGGTTGATGGATTTTCCGTGTGCTGGGAGGGTGACGTACCCCAGACTCCATGGGGACAGAAGCTTCTGTGCTCTGGACTCTTCCGGATTGTGCCCTGTGTGCCCTTTATTGGAATATTCATTTCTATTCTTTATAATAAACCATAGTAATAAGCAAAGAGTTTCCCTGGGTTCTGGGAACCATTCTAGCGAATTATGGAACCCAAGGAGGATGAAACAGCCACAAAAGTCCTCACGCAAAAGAGGGACTCGAGGCTATCTTGTGCAGGCAGGGAAGCTGAAGAAAGCAGGACTGTGTAGCCAAAGGATGCAGCTTGTAGATTCAGTCCAGCAGCTTACCGGTTACATTTTCTGAAAATCAATGTACCATGGTGCTAAAGACAGATCTCCAAAATCGGTTGGTTTGGATTGAGCCCCAAGTACACCATTTAGAAAGGGTGTGAACTCAGCCAAGTTACTTCATTCCCATAAACCTGTTTTCTCACCTACAAAATGCAGGTGATAAGGGGGAAGATTATCCACATATGGGCACGTAGCACAATGCCTGGCACATAGGAAGGGCTTCATAAATGGTAACCATTAATATTATTTGGCCTGTGTTAAAGGGGGCCTGTTATTCTGTATCTCATTAGGCAACATATCATGCAGAGTCATTGCAGTATTGAACACCAAATATTTTCACTACCTCTCTGTCGTTTAATTTTCATTTCTTTTTTTTTTAAAGATTTTATTTATTTATTTGACAGAGAGAGACACAGCCAGCGAGAGAGGGAACACAAGCAGGGGGAGTGGGAGAGAAAGAAGCAGGCTCATAGCGGAGGAGCCTGATGTGGGGCTCGATCCCAGGACTCTGGGATCACACCCTGAGCCTAAGGCAGACACTTAATGACTGAGCCACCCAGGCACCCCTATTTTTCATTTCAACTCATTTAAATTAAAGAGAATAAGGCCCTCATTTGTCCAGCTCCTACTGGAGCCCTGTGTGTAAAGGCATGAGTGTGAGTGTGGCAAGTCTTCCAAATAAACGCACTCTTTATGTTCCGGGTGTAGAGGGCTACCCCCTTACAGCAGGAAACAAGCCACTTCTAGCCAGTTAACCGCGTGGGGGAGAAAATCTCAACTCTGGTTGGGCATCTTTGATTGAAGTCAGCAATCCTTTAAAAGCAGTTAAATCATTTGGCTTCAGAAAACCTTTTCCATACAGGGTGCAAATAGCAGTTTGGCTTTTCCCCCCAGCTTTATGGAGATGTTATTGACATATAACATATGTAAGTTTAAGGTGTACAATGGGATGACTTGGTACATGTATATATTGTGAAATAGTCTGACAATAGTTTAGTCAACACTTCCATCCCTGTACATAATTACCATTTTTTTTTGGTAGTGATAACAGGGAAGATCTACTCTCTTAGCAACTTTCCAGTATATAATGCAGCATTGACAACTATAGTCACCACACTTTACGTTAAATTCCCAGAACTTATTCATCTTACAGCTGGAAGTTTGTACCTTTTGACTGACATCTCCCCACCCCCCCCCCCAGCCCCTGGCCACTGTTCTTCTTCCTATGAGTTTGGCCTTTTTAGATTCCATACAAAACTGAGATCATACAGTATTTGTCTTTCTCCATCTGACTTACTTCACTTAGCATAAAGCCCTCGCGGTCCATCCATGTCGTTGCCAATAACTGGATTTCATTGCTTTTATGGCTAAATAGTATTCCACTCTATACATATACTATATTCTCTTTATCCATTCATCTGTTGATGGACTCTCAGGTTGTTTCCATGTCTTGGTTTTTGTCAATAAAGCTGCAATACACATGGGGTAACAGAACCTCTTTGAGAGAGTATTTTCAGCCTGGACTATATGCCCAGAAGTGGGATAGCTGGGCTATATGTAATTCTATTTTAATGTTTTTGAGGAAACCCCTACTGCTTTTCATAGCGGTTGCACCAATTTACATTCCCAGAAATACATCCTCACCCACACATGTTATCTCTTATCTTTTAATAATAGCCATTCTGACAGATATGAGCAATTTCGCTTTAGCTGTTGTTTACCATTTGCATGGTAACAGAAGTATGCATGCCCTCCTAGGAGATTCAGTAATACTGTCCTTGGTGACTAAGACCTGAGCCACTACCCAGAGAAATCATTTCACTGCCACATCAGTGCAGAGGCATTTATCTGTTACCTTTTGAGATGTTGCAGCTCTGCGAGGCTGCTGCTTATCTGGGAATATCATTTAGGGGATGAGATTATTCATGCAGAGTGTTTAATACAATGCTTACAGCTGCCATATGCAACTTGATAAATCTTTCAAATGCAAGTAATAATAATTTTTATTCCACATCATTATTGTGGTACTGAATGAATTAATGTATACAAAACACTTAGACTAGAACAGGGGCATCGTAAGAGCTCAATGAGTTAGACACGGAAGACAACAAAGCCTCCTCCTATTACTTTGATTATTACCCAATCCTGCTTGGGGGAAGAAGAAAAGTTCATCAGGAATTAATGATTTAATTAATTTATATATTTTTTAAGATTTTATTTATTTATTTATTTATTTGTTTATTTATTTATTCATTTGAGAGAGAGAGTGCACACAAATGGGGTGGGGGGCAGAGGGAGAGGGCAAGAGAATCTCAAGCAGACTCCACACTGAGCATGAAGCATGACACGGGGCTCGATCTCACAACCCTAAGATGATGACCTGAGCTGACATCAAGAGCTGGATGCTTAATTGACTGAGCCACCCAAGTGCCCCATGGAATCAAAGATTTAATTTAATCAATAGTTTGAATCATGGGAATTGTTAATACTTGATGACTTGGGACCTGCAGACATGATAATTTCTTAGGGTTCAACCTAGTCATTTAATTAAAGTCTTTTTTAGTTTAAACCTTGCTGACTCAGAGAGGCAAGTGGCACTTTCCCCACTGCAACCCCAATCTCCCATGTGATGTTATGGATTGCACGTTGAAGGACAAGTTCCTGAGCCTGGGTGGGTCTCCCTTTAGGTCACCATTTTGGCATTTATGTGGCCCCCACTGGATGAACGGATGAACAGCGGTGCCTCAGCCTCGGGTTCCTCGGGACAACCAGCTGGGCTTTCTCACCATGGCTAAAATAGGACTATCTTAAATACCTAGTGTAATTATTTTTATCACGCTCTAATTAATTAGTAAAAAAGTAGTATGTAATGTAGAGTAAGATGTTAAGATATTTGTTTTAAATAAAAATAAATACATGGCTCCACTGTTAATACCTTTCTTAGACTAAAGTGGCTGTACTGCTATCTTTGCTTACTTTGAATAAGCCTTTTTTTTTCTTCTCTAAGGAAAACCTTTTAGTTTTTGATGGATATTTCAAAAGTCAAAAACGTTTTGTCTAGCTTCTCATGATTTAAAATTTTCTTTATTTGAGAGAGAGAGAGAGAATGAGAGAGAAAGCACAAGCAGGGAGAGGGAGAAGCAGGGAGCCCGATGAGGGGCTCAATCCCAGGACCCTGGGATCATGACCTGAGCCAAAGGCAGATGCTTAACTGAGCCACCCAGGCACACCAACTTCTCATGATTTTAGAGTCAGAATCTCCTGCAGTGCATTTAACCCTGCCATTTGACTATCAAATGTTCACTGATTTGTCACTGAGAGAAGGCTGTGGCTGCCCTGGTCCTTGCTTGACAGTAGTGGACAGGATTGTACATAGTTTGGGAGGTGGAAGATCTGTGTTTAGACTTCAACTTCTCTGAGCCTCAGTTGTCATACTGGCAGAATGGAGACAATACTCATAAGATGGTTTAGAAACATGAATTAAATAATGTAGCCAAAGGACTAGTCCCATAAAATGCATTGATCACTGTCATTTCCCTTCTAACAACAGCTAGAGCTCACTGAGCATTCCCTGTGTGCAGGGCACTAGGTAAGAATCCTGAGTGGACCCACTCATTTCATCCTTGTAGGAGGAAACGAACACAGGTTTAAAGAAATTCAGCAACTTGCCTAAGAGAGGACATCAACATGTCAAAGCAAAGATCTGAACCCAGAAAGTCTAAGTACACAGCTTATATGCTTAACCACTGCACCACGCAAAGAGATGTTTTTTTCTAAAACATATCACAAGTTGGTTAATACCATTTTGCTTTTACTTATCAAATGTTTACAACTTTTAGGGGCGCCTGGGTGGCTCAGTGAGTTAAGCGTCTGCCTTCAGCTCAGGATTGAGCCCCGCATCGGGCTCCCTGCTCAGCGGGTAGTCTGCTTCTCCTTCTCCCTTTGCCCCTCCCCCCCCCGCTCATGTTTTCTCTCTCGCTTTCTCTCTCTCAAATAAATAAATAAATCTAAAAAAAAATGTTTACAACTTTTATAATGAAAAAGCTTGAAGAAGTGGTTCTCAACTAGTTCATGCAGACATATCCCAGATGGTATTACAACTTTCTTAAGAGTTCGAGTGGTGAGTATACAGTTCAGGCTCCAAGATCAGATGTGCAAAAAACAGTTGAATTTACTTTTCTCCATAATGAGACTTAACTTTCTATCAAGTCCTGGTCAGGTGGGTGGTAGAATGGCATCCGGACAATTGCAATCAAGAATCCCTCTCGCTTCTTTATCATATCTGGGGGCATCTCCACATTCTTGTCCACCAATGGGGGCAGGAAGGAAAGTAGTTGTCTCCTGTCACCTGTCTACCTCTTTTTTTTTTTTGTAAGATTTTATTTATTTATTTGACAGAGACAGCCAGCGAGAGAGGGAACACAAGCAGGGGGAGTGGGAGAGGAAGAAGCAGGCTTCCAGCGGAGGAGCCTGATGTGGGGCTCGATCCCATAATGCCGGGATCAAGCCCTGAGCCGAAGGCAGACGCTTAACGACTGCGCTACCCAGGTGCCCCACCTGTCTACCTCTTATATGCTGAGATGTACATCTTCCTGCCTGATTATTGATCACCAAACCCACAGATACAGCTCCACTTCAATGACTTCTGAGCGCCTCTCAAAAGTACAGGACAGGAGTGCCAGGGTGGCTCAGTCAGTTAAGTGTCCAACTTTTGATTTCAGCTCAGATCACCATCTCAGGCTGTGAGATCAAGCCCCAAGTTGGGCTCCATGCTGGGTGTGGAGTCTGCTTAAGATTCTCTATCTTGGGGTGCTTGGGTGGCTCAGATGGTTGAACGTCTGATTTCGATTCAGGTCATGTTGTCAGAGTCCTAGGATCGAGCCCCACATCAGGCTTCCTGCTCAGCAGGGAGTCTGCTTCTTCCTCTCCCTCTGCCCCTCCCCTCCTTGCTCATACGTACTTACGCACGCTCTCTCTCTCTCCAAAACAAAACAAAACAAAACAAAACAAAACAAAACAAAACAAGGGTACAGGACAAATTTGTGTGCTCCTCCATGCCTATCTGAGGCCATAAAATTGTGCGATACTGTCTTACAAACTTTCTGCTAAGATAAGCCGCAGGCCACACAGCAAAAGTCACCTGTACCTTTTGCCAGATGTAGGTTAGATATGTGATGGCTTCCCAAGGGTTTGCCACCTCTCTAGACTTTACCCAGGAAGTGAGGCAGAGGTCACCTTTATCCTCAATAGTTCCCAAACCAGTGATGTGCTGGAAATGTCTACCAACCAGTTCTCCAAGGGGAAAAGTTACAGTTTGTCTCAGTTGCCGGTTTCTGTGGCGTCACGATTCTCACCATGGCCAGTGTCAAGCTCCCTGTGTGAGGACAGTGGAGGTAGAATTGGGAAGAGATGCCAGGACTGGCTCCCACAAGCAGGTGCAGCAGCCTCAGCACATCATGGCCTCCTCACCTGAGCCGAAATGGCTGCAATCCTCACTCATTCCATTGGCCCAGGGCTCCATCCCGGAGAGCCTCAGGGAAGGACCGCTCCTCCACAGCCCGCCAACATCGAGTCCGTCTCCTTCCCATTCCCAGCCCTCGTCTGGCTACTTTGGGTCTCCTAGAGGCTAGAAACAATGGCTCTGCCTGACTACACAGTCATCCAATTTTTGTCTTTCGGAAACAAAATCCTAAAGCTTGACTTTGTCTTTCACTATTCAGTGACAACCTTTTATAGGTAATAACAACTTGTGTTCTAGTCCCGAATTTGGAGAGAGAGACAGTTTAACAGAAAATGCCAGATTGGGGACTGGGGGTAAGAAGGGTCTATATTTACTGTATAGAAATCATAGCTCACTACATTATAAAGAATTCACTCCCTCTTGCCTCCCAAACCCCCACCAGTACTACCTGCCAAGGATGATTCTCTGGGTGACGAAGACGTGGCATGTGTTTCCGTGGTTGCCCAGGCTACAGGCTCAGGTGTGCGAGAAGCACAATTTCATTTATTTTCCTCTACAATGAAAATTAACATTTTTAGGATGACAATTTAGCCAATTTATTAAAATTTAAAATATATATACTCTGTAACCCAGCAATTTCCTATTTTTGATACATACCTATTATAGGCTGAATTGTGTCTGTCTCCTGCCCCCAAATTCGTATGTTGAAGTTTTAACCTCTCAGTACCTCAGAATGTGACTATTTTTGGTGATAGTGTCTTTAAAGAGGTAATTCAGGTAGGATGAGATCATCTGGGTGGGCCCTACCTCAATAGGACTGGTGTCCTTATAAGAAGAGATTAGGACACAGGGAAGATCACGTGAAGACACGGGGAGGAAAGTCGCCTACAGGCCAACGAGGGAGGCCTCGGAAGGAACCAGCTATGCCAATGGCTTAAACTCAGACTTCTAGCCTCCAGGTGCGTGAGGAAATAAATTTCTGTTCTTTAAGCCACCCAGTGTGTGGTGCTGTGTTACGGGGGCCCCAGCAAACTAACATAATACCCTAGAAACATACTTGCACGTTTTTACAAGGCAGGAATTTGAGGAGTAGTACTTAGAGTGAGAACTTGACTGCAAGGAATCAGAATGACAGAGGACGAGAGCGCAGCCAGCCAAGCCTTCCGCACACCTCTGCAGCTGTCCAGCCGCGGCACCTGCTCTCCTGAGCCTGAGGGCTTCCCTGTCGCTTCCATGACAAACCAGGGCCTCGATGCCCCTGACGGTGGCTCACTTCCCTCCGCATCCCAGCATCCTTCACACGGTGACTGATGGGAGCTCCCTCCCCCTCCGTGCTGAGCTACCAGCTCCCAGAGCGTCCCCAGCTGTGCTAAGCCAAGGTACTCGGCATGGTGGCTGGTTTAATAGTCCAGCCCCTTTACTGGATGCTTCTGTGATTAATCTCCAGAGTGGAGGCATCACAGTAGCTGCAGTTTTCAATATGAAAATCATCCTCTCTCGTTTCTCTTTTTTCTAACTTCTCTTTCCAGTCCTGTTCAGGTGGGTGGAGAGCTGGCGTGAGGTCCAGACAGAAAGTCACCAGGGCAGGGTGGCACACTTGTTAGAGGGTCCCCCGCCCAGCCCTCCGGCCGCTGCCCCAAGTTCTTGTGTCACTAGCTAACTACAGTTTCTTCAAATATGAAGTTAAAATTTTTATCCCTCCCAGTGTCACTCATCTCCTTTAAAATAGAGCAATTTTAGGCAATAAGATAGAAAATTACAACCATAGTTATAATTATTGAACTCGTAACCAGTACCACCATGAAGTTCCTCCCCGTGCACGAAATTATTTAATTTTCACAAGAACAATTTGAGACAACGTACTATTATCCCTACTAATATTACCCCTGTTTATGATCCGTATTTCGTATACTATCAACTAGAACTCAGAGAAATTAGGTAACTGACCCAGGATCACAGAACTAGCAAGAGGTAGAACCAAGATTCAAGCATTTTTGGTCAGATCCAAGAGTGAAAGAGTTCTGTTTAAAATGAACATTGATAGGTGTTTCTTTTTTCCAGCTTCTTTGTTATCTTTTTTTTTTTTTAAGATTCTATTTATTTGAGAGAGAAGAGAGAGAACACGAGCAGTGGGGAGAGGGCGAAGCAGGCTCCCTGCTGAGCAGGGGATCATGGGATCATGACCTGAGCCAAAGGCAGACGTTTAACCGACTGAGCCACCCAGGCGTCCCTAGCTTCTTTGTTGTCAAGATTGTTAAGAGAAATCTATTGCAGGAAGACTTGTGGAGATCGATTCATTCACCCAGTGCAAAAGATGTTAACATACTCTAACACATCGGACCATGTACCATTGCCATGTCTGGGTAGGAGATGCCTTGCAGAGGCCAAGGAAAAGATGCGTTCTCTAGAATCAATGCCTTGGACACATGGGAAATCAGAAGACAAAGATGGGTCAAATGTTCTTTAAAGCAGATTGGTTTGGCCGAGGGAAAACCATACAAGATTTGTTATTTTTATTTTACTCTTTGTGAACGAAAAGGAACAGCAGTAAATGACACACGGCAGTGTGTTGCTGTTATCATTAACACACACGCAAACGTACTCTTGCCCACACACAAACCACACGTACCATATTTTACTGTAACATAGATGGATTGGTTTGCTGTTAGCAACTAGGAAAAAGAGTTTAACAAAGGGAATCTGTCACAGGAAAAAGGAAGAATCACTGGCTGGCTATGCTGCCCTTACGAGAGAAGAAAGTGGAAGTTAGTTGTCCATAAATTTGAAAATTTGAAAATCCATAAAGCACGAGTGGACAATTATCTTTCTCCTTATATGGAATTAACAAAAACCCAAATAGCCAAATGTCTAGTAGATGATTTTGTAAATTGCAACTCTGGCATGTTTAAGTGGATTATTACCTTAAGAGACACTAAGATTAATGTGTGTGATTTGATGTGTGTAATTTTTGCATGCATTTGAATGAATGAATGAATGAATGAATGAACATATTCACTAAATTTGTAAAATAGGGAGGGTTATCAGATATTTTTCTAGAAGCTTCTCCAATCAAAAGTATTCAGCTTCTACATTTTTTTATTATGTTATCATTTAAGTAGTGAATAAAGAACTATACATGTTGAATATTAGTCTCTAGTAATTATTTTTGTATTTCTTCAAATTATAAAAACAAATCTGAATGAAATGTCTTTTCTTGGGGCACTTGGGTGGTTCAGTTGGTTAAGTGTCTGTATTCAACTCCAGTCACGATCCCAGGGTCCTGGGATCGAGCCCCGCATCGTGCTCCTTGCTTGGCGGGGAGCCTGCTTCTCCCTCTCCCTCTGCCTGTGCTCTCTCTCTGTCAGATAAATAAATAAAATCTTAATAAAAAGTCTTTTCTTGGTCCCCACATTTTGATTCTGAATGATGAAAGAAAGTGACAAGTTCTTAGATCATTAATCCGTGATGTTTTTAAAGACTTGGCAGCTACACTTCATGTAGTAATTAATTTAAATGATCAGGCTAGAGTGTTGGTAATGCCAGGTTATGCTAATTTGCAAAGCACTTTGAATATTGCTTTTTAATTTTTTATTTAAATTCAATTAGCCAAGGTATAGTACATTATTAGTTTTTGATATAATGTTTAATGATTCATGAGTTGAATATAACACCCAGTGCTCATCGTATCACGTGCCCTCTTTAATGCCCATCACCCAGTTACCCCCCCCCCCACCTCCCCTCCAGCAACCTTCAGTTTGTTTCCTGGAGTCAAGAGTCTCATATGGTTTGTCTCCCTCTCTGATTTCTTCCCATTCCGTTTTCCCTCCCTTCCCCTATTGTCCTCTGCACTATTCCTTATGTTCCACATATGAGTGAAACCGTATGATAATTGTGTTTCTCTGATTGACTTATTTCACTTAGCATAATACCCTCCAGTTCCATCCACATGGATGTAAATGGTGGGTATTCATCCTTTCTGATGGCTGAGGAATATTCCGTTGTATATATGAACCAAGCATCTTTTTTAGCTGTTTCATCTTCACAAAATTACAAGTCATACCTTATAATGTTATTGGTTCTTTATGGAACCAAAGAGTTAGTGTTGTCATACAGAATGATTTTCAATTTTCTTTGGTTTGTCCAAAACTTTAACTGTTTTGACCTGACTAATTTTTTAACAGGAACATCAAATGCTGAGGCACTCATTATGGGCAAGATCTTCCTGAGTGACATGCCCAAACTCTGACTGTAATTGAATTTATAAGTGTAAAGCTCCTACCTTTTCCCAGAATGTGTGGCATTTAGGTTAGTTTATATTTTCTTCCTGAATTACAAAACTTTGAGTTTTCTATCATCAGTCTTTAAATAAAAAATAACTTGTAGCAAACATAGGAAATCTTTGATATTGGTTGGGTATATTCATTCAGAGACCAACCTTGCGTATCTTTCCTTTCATCAGTAATTATGGCGGGTCCTTTACCTCCGCATTGCCTGACTCCTGATAACATCTCCAATTCATGGTTGCGCTGGTACGGTTTGCATCTCTCAGGTAATTGATTCCACCTTCTGGAGTTGCTGAGTCACAAGACTATAGTCAGTCTTTTTTGCTTTACCACATAACGGAAACAGACAAATCATTTCACCACCCCTGCCCCAAACTGCCTTTGTCTGTGTGAGCTGAATGTAGGTCATTACAGATAGGGCTTTGATGCCAGATGCCACAATCTTTTTTTAAGATTTTATTTATTCATTTGACGGTGGGGGGGGGGATGCGAGCACAAGCAGGGGGAGCAGCAGAGGGACAGGGAGACGCAGGCTTTCCGCTGAGCGGGAGCCTGATACGGGGCTTGATCCCAGAACCCTGAGATCACGGCTGAGCCACAGGCAGGCACTTAACCGACTGAGCTGCCCACAGGCCCCCAGATGCCACAATTTTAGGATACATTGCCTCCTGCTTTCTAGATTTAAACTATCCTCTCTAAAACATGCTCTCTACCCCCCCAACCCCATTATTTTAATGAAAGTTTGTCTTCCACACAATAGAACGTTTTGAGCATCTGAATAGGGGATATGAAACACCTTTAGAGACCTTAAGCCATGGAATCTTAAATCTTAACAGATGAAGAACACAGAATCAAAGAAATTTAACCAGCTTGCTCAAGGTAGAGTTGGAATTTGACTGTAGGTTACTATAACCCCAAAGCCAGTGCCTCCAAAACGACCTGAATATCAGAATCACTTGGAAGATTGTGCACACAGACTCCCGGCCCGTTTCTGGGTAGTCCCGTGGATGGGTCGTGGACAGTCTCCCTCTACTATCTATTATCTGCTATTTGTAGCTTTTTTTTTATTTTCTAGGTGGACTTCAGCCAAGAAAGGAAACTAAACCAAAGTATTTTTATTTTATTCAAGTATAATTAACATACAGTGTCATATTAGTTTCAGGTGTACAATACAATGATTTAACAATTCTATATGTTTCTCCGTGCTCATCCCGATAAGCGTGCTTAATTCCCTTTCTCTCTTTCACCGGACCCCCCGCCACCTCCCCTCAGGCAACCAGGGGTTTGTTCTCTGTATTCAAGAGTCTGGGGTTTTTTAGTTTATCTCTTTTTTTTTCTCTTTGTTCGTTTGTTTTGTTTCTTGAGTTCCACATATGGCTGAAATCATGTGCTATTTGTCTTTATAAACTAAGGAAGATGTGAATGGTTTTTAGCAGCTTCTCTTGGGCTGCCTCTTCTTCCTGAAGTGGACCGTTTTCTGTCAGGCAAATGATGTAAAAAGAAAATCGGGGGCACCTGGGTGGCACAGTCCTTAGGCGTCTGCCTTCGGCTCAGGGCGTGATCCCGGCGTTCTGGGATCGAGCCCCACATCAGGCTCCTCCGCTGGGAGCCTGCTTCTTCCTCTCCCACTCCCCCTGCTGTGTTCCCTCTCTCGCTGGCTGTCTATCTCTGTCAAATATATAAATTAAAAAAAAAAAATCTTAAAAAAAAAAAAGAAAATCGGAGACTGGTGTAGTGGTTACATTGCTGGGCTTGAAACCACCTCTGGTGGGTAAGTGGGGAGGAAGCCCTGATTTATAGCATTGGCTGATTTCTATGGTGTAAATTCTCCCACCATGGCCAATTTCAAACTACTACTGAAGATTTAACCACCTGCTCACAACATTTCTGAGTATTTAACAATTGGCCCAGAAGCCAGCTCCCACACACTAGTGGGTGTAGAATAATGGGGGAAAACTGAACAATTTCCCAACATTATCTAGATCGTCCATCATGTGATTCAAATTCGTTATAAACCCCCCAAACATCACTCTCTCCTTGGCCTCATGCTCTGACTTCCAAAGGCACCTCACTGCCACCAGTTCTCATCTCTCGCTCAATTTCCAAGGACGTGCTCTGCTATGGGTCTGGAGCATAACGAAGCCATGGATGGGACTAGCGGATGGAAGAGAAGTGAAGGCCATCTTTGGATGATGACTCTTTCCCTCTCACCTGCCATTGAGCAGGGGTAGTACTATGGGAGAGCTGCCCTCTGCTTGAGAGAGGCTGCTGTCCTTCGTGGGCCTCACAGGGCCGGGGAGGAATTGAAATATGAAATAGGGTTATAGGAAGCTTGGGTCTCAACCTGAGAGGAAGAAGAGTGGCTGACCCGTCATGCCTCTACTCACCCTACAAGAGAGACCCACACAGTCAGATCAGAGTGCAAGTTCGACATTAGCGGATACCCTCGGTTTGCTTTCAATCCTCGAGTTAAGCTAGAGGGGCAGGCTGTCTTCTCATGTGACCAGGCCTGGCGGAACACAACCCCAACGAGTCCAAAGACAGACACTGTTCCTTTGCCTGGAGCAGCCTTTGCACAGCTGACTCATCTTGGGAAAGTGAGTGATGATGGCAGTTTGACAAAAACTGGGCCCTGAGCACGCTAACATGACTAATATCATTTCACGTAAAAGTACCAAAAACATATTCCAAAACCAAATGTAAATGATTCTAGGATCAGTTTCCATTTTAGATTATTCGTTCCTTTGGTAAACTTCCAGAAGTCAGGATAACTATCTCTTGGATGTCAACAACTACGACAAAGGTAAATAATCCATCCTTGAGCATCCTGGGTAGCCAACCACACCCATGCTCTATGTAAGTGCAAACTTGTTCTGAATATTGACTCACTTTCATTCTGGTTGAATCCATTTGTACAGTAACTCAGCACCCATATACCCTTTACCCGACTAGAAAGGTAGACACTTCAAAAGTTAAAAAAGTAACTAATAAGTAAATCAACTAGAGAGAGAAGTGATCACAGTAGGACTCAAAATTTTAGCATAAGCTCTCTAGAATAGACAGCACAGGTAGATTTTGAGTAAGAAGGCCTAGATTTAATTCACCAGCTATGAGATCTTGGTCCGGTCATTTAATCTAACAGCATTTTCCCATCTGTGAAATGAAGATCTTTATACATAAATCTCATAGTAACATTTCCTACCATGTACTAAGCATATTTATCATGTTCTTTATCCTTAACTCTTAAAATCAGCATTTAAGAGTTCTTAATACGAGGTTCAAAATCCCAAGAGATCCAGAGGTGATACCAGAAAGCACACCCAAAGCCTACCATATATGCATATGTGTACATTTTTATCTGGGTTCTCAACCAGGACACATGAGAATCTCAGCATCTGGAGTGAAGATGGGTGAAAGAACAGAGGCATAGGTATGTGTATTTTGGAAAAACTTTCCATTGTGATTCTGTTTGCTCCCCAGTCTAGCTTGTGAGATACCAATTTTGACAAAAAGACCAAACCACCAGTTTAAAATATTGATTTGCATGTATACTCAAAGTAGAAATTACATTAAAGATGAATAAATATTGAATTACCTATTTTCCAGAGAAATGAAAGTGTATATCCACACAAAAACTGCAAATATTAATAGCAACTTTATTCATTGCAGTCCCACACTGCAAACAATCCAAAAGTCCACTGCTGGGTAAATGGACCAAAAGGGAACATAAACACCAGAACATAATAAAGAGGACTTCCAAAAACATGCTGAGTGAAAGCGATATAAAAGATGGTTCCATTTATATAAAATTGTTACAAACAATACTGACCGCAGATTAGCAATGGCTTTGGGATTAGGGGTGGAAGGAAGGATTGAACTGCAGAGGGAAATGAAATTTAGGATGATGGATCTGTAATAACAAATCTTGTAGGGCGGTTTCACAGATGTATATGTTCTTTCCAAACTCATTGAGCTGTAATTTTTTTTTATTGCAGTTTGTTGTACATGAAATTATGCTTTAACAAAATTGATTTAAAAATTAACAATGCCAGCGCCTAAACTCCAGCAAGTATCATGGCATATTTCTCGTGTAACTGAAACTATTTACCCACAAACTCAAATGCATGTCCTTTGAGCTGCTTTCAGTACAGAATACTGATCTCTCAACACTCTTCTCTCCCCAGGGCCACTGAGTAGTGCTTTTAAGAGGCTGTCAGCAGGATACTACAAAGCTAAATTGTCACCCAGAGACTGGGGATAACCTCAACCTCATAAGAACCATTCCCTAATCTACCGAACATCCAATAGAGCAAGTTCATGTGGTGTGACTTACTCCAACAGGTGCACCCATATTTTACAGTCTGTA
Organism: Ursus arctos; assembly: GCF_023065955.2. Taxonomy (NCBI): domain Eukaryota; kingdom Metazoa; phylum Chordata; class Mammalia; order Carnivora; family Ursidae; genus Ursus; species Ursus arctos. Next base: position 40,369,296 of record NW_026622886.1, on the reverse strand, counting down.
GCTTAGGGTAACATAGACTGTTATACACAATTCCCTGCAAGCTAGCTATAATTCCTTTCTTTACTGTAGATCAGTGGTCATTGAAAACTCTATGGTAACCAATTAAACTAACCAGCTTTTGAGGAAGAAGATAATGATACCTCTAAGCTTCTAGGGACACAGTAAGCTCCAAATTTATCTTACAGATAATATGCCTCAGTACATGTGTATGAAAGCCAAATGATTTTGTGTTCTAAACAGCAATTATACACTAATTTCTAACTTTGATTCCCACCTTTAGTGCCTTAATAACTTTTATAAACAATTTTAATGCCAGTGAGATGTAAGCAAATATTTGTATGCCCAGTTATTTATAACCCCGTAATATAAGATCTTTAACAACCTTACTGTGAATCAATGATTTGCAAAAGCACTTTTAACCAAATTAAGCACTTTAAAACAGACTTTTCATTTGTTTTCTAACCAACAGGTATGACTATTTTGTGTATTTGTCTTCAGTGTATTCTTATAAACATCACGTTTATGAAATTCATATTTTCAGAAAATTCGATTTATGATTTGCAAGATGAAGTAAAGAGTAAGAAAACAGAATATGTCCTATGAGTAAAGAATAGTCAAAAATTATGTGTTAAATTTTTGAAAATAAATCTGCCTTGTAAATGCTGCATTTTCCCTATATTCATACAAAATTATTGTGGACTCCAGTTTTGTTGAATTTGGACAGCTGCAAAAGAAGTAGAACATTTAGTTAACCTGTTTCTAAAAGATAATTATTTATTCCATGTAGCAACTCTCTGGAGAAGCCAAAAACATGAAACACTTCAAACAAACAGAATTGAAATACTTGATCAATTTTTATTTCAAAATATCTACAAAGTTTTAACTCTCCATTATACAAATAATTTTTCAAAATTTAGACATTATTCAAATGTAAGCCAAAGTCCTTATACAAATAGAATACACACAAAGATCAAAAATACATATTCTCTCAGGAAACTTTGTTACATAAATAAGAAAAATATATACAGCTCATATTTTCAATTTAAAGTACAATTTTCTTAACACTGCAACCACGTATAGAAGGTACTAAAATAAAAAGAAATACTACAGCAAAAGTTACAGGAACAACAAATTCATCTTATGACATCTACAAATCATAAAGATAAACAACACCAATCTTCAAGGAATATATACTTCACGCTTGGATCTTAATTTTTACTTCACTTTGTTCCTTTTTTAGAATATTCTGTGGATAGGTAAAATTCACAATTCTACCAGCTATCCTTGATATAAAACTTACAACATGTGAAGAAATCTACATCTTTGTACTTTGGGATAGGTGTCAAAAGAATTCTTTAAGTTGAATTTTTATGAACCTGTGTTAAAATTTTCCAAGTAAACTGAATTGGCTATTGAAAAGTCAACCAATTCTTTTTAAGTAGGAAATGTTGGGGAAAAAAATCCAAGCACTTGAAAAGTCTCAACATAGTAAAGCAATAAAGAAAAATTATGCCAATTGTTCCTAGATTGTTAAGCAGCTCACTAGATACACATTTAATTATGTTTTGCCCCAGAAATTCTCCTTCCTTTTCTGAGCTCGTGCCAGAGTTTGAAAAGCCCGGAGACTAGAAGCTGCAGAGCGAGCAGAAATCTCAGATAATCTGTCCTCATCTGCAATGAAAAAATTATAATCAATGTAGAAAACATCTCTAATAAAAATACTGTTTTATAACATTAACAGAAAATTAAAAGCATCAAGCTTGGTAATGTCAATATTGACTGTCAGAAAAAAATTATTAAAATATAAGATATTAACATTTTCAGGATAGTTCACCATAATTTCCCAAGTTTACCATACTTAGAAATCAAACATTTTAATGCTAAATGAGCATTCTGTTTCCTGCCTGAAATCCCACAATGTCATTTTACCTAAACACATGGCCTGTGATTTCAGTATTACTTGGAAATAATTCATCATCATACTGTCTTGTCCTACTTTAAAAAGCACAGCTGTTCTAAAAAGCAAAAAGCTTTTGTGAGCATTTTTAAAACAAATGCTATACCTTAACATAGTGCTTACATCACATTTCCAGAATAATTTCACTTAATGTAGAAATAATGTTTGACTTCAACATGCTACCCTTCTTATTACAGAAATTCCTCATTCTCAGTAAGCAAATCTATTATAAGGTTGTTTGTAAACACTGTTCTTCCATTAAGAAGAAAACACAACTGGATTCAAAGTGTCCAGATGTTTGCATTTCAAAACATAATAACTTGATTTCTAGCTCAATGAATTCTGAAAGAAGTCCCAAGTTTGCTAAGAGGAGAGAAAATCTTCAATGTATATGAACTTATAATATATAAAGTATTAATTCAAATTTACTTTCAAATCCAAAATTTATAAATTCAGTAATTTCATACATTTTAGGATGAATTAAAATAATAATTTTGATTGTTCACATCAGGAATTCAAAATTCCTCCTGCCACTATTAGAAGCAAATGAATTTGTCAGAATGACTGCTACACAAGAAAAAAGTCCATTTTCCCTAATCATATTTTTTTTTTGAGAACTGAAAATTGGCAATATATAGACATTTGAAAAAAGTGATAGATATGCTAGACCAAACTCCTGAACCCCCAGCTAGCCAGGATGGAAAAACAGGAGTATTGACCTCAGGTGTGAGGCTAGGCATAATCTCTCTTATCATCTGTTTGCCCTAAAAAAAATTCTTCAAAATGTTAGGTCCCAGTTTACTCATTTGTAAATGGGGATAATTTTACCCCCCTCACAGGGTTTCACAGATCTAATGAAATAATATCTGTGGAAGTGCTTGGTAAACTATACAGTGCTAATCCAATGTTGAGATCATAATACTATTATGATCTACCATATAATAAAACCTCACACTTTGATCATTTGTTAATTCACTACTGAAATACCTTCATCATTAAAGACTTCATGCTGAGGCAACTGGAAATTGTTCATCTTTGCTTTTCCCACTGAAAAAAAAAAAGGCAGAAAAATTATCCTTCAAAGCCACCTAACAGTATATCTTATTTACAGGAGAATCTTAGTGAAAGTAGACTGTCAAAAATTTTATTATTTTATATTTTAATAGAAATTATTATTAACAGACCATTCGCTAACTTATAATGTGCTTAGCAAATATGTAAACAAACAATAGAAAATTTCTAGAATTCTTTACAGTGACAATATTGATCTATTTTAACTTTAAAGAAATGCAGTAGGCTTCTGTTTAAAGATGGTAGGTAGACTACATACACTTATAAGAATGACATAAGCCCATAGCACAGAGAAAATGAAACACAACAAAACAGCAACAAAATTTTGGAAAATGGAAAGCAAACAGAAAAGCAGTGAGTGTGTCCTTGTCATACCTGAGCTGAATCCTAAGCCAGCAGAGGAAGGAAACCAAGAAGCAGCTAATTTGTTCTCCTCTCCTGGCTCTGGTTTAGGAGTACTAAGTACCCTTGAAAGTTGGAGTGAAGGTAAGACTGAACCAGGAAACTGGTTTACAGAACAGGCTGCCAAATCCTTCTTTAAATTTGCAGTTGACTCACTGCCCTTCCTCCCAAAAAAGGCATGGAGGTTCCATCTCCAAAGATTTACCAGAGCGATTCTCATTGAAGGACACAGGTTCAACTGAGGGCAAGGGTACCATCGTCAAAACAGGGGAATTCTATATAACATTTATCTCTTCAAAGAGATAGAACATGACATCCATAAAATAAGGACAAGATGCTGTATCGGGGAGCATACAGGGTTAAAAAATTCTTAGAAATTAAAAATATAGCAAAAAAATGTTTTAAAACTCAGAAGAAGAGGTAAAAAATAAAAATGAGTAACCCTTTCAAATTAAAATAAAAAGACAGAGATGGAAAATAGGAAAGGTAAGATAAGAAAATAAGATCATGTCCAACATCAGAATAACAAGGCGTGCCAGGAGAGGAGGAAACAAAAAATGGAGGGGAAGGAATTACTGATTAAATAATTCGAGAAAGTGAGGAACCAAGTTCCCTGGCTGAAAAAGTCCACTGAGCACTAGCAAAACAGAGACCTGTGGTAAAAGCTCAGAGCACTGAGTATGAAGAGAAGGTCTCCAAAGATGCCAGGGGAAAAGAAGCCACACACAATGATAAAAAAATGAGAACACAAGACTTTTCAACAGTAAAAGTGGAAGCTAGAAAAGAGCACAGCAATGCCTAATAAAATGAAAGAAAAATAACTTATGGCCTTGAATTCGCTATCCAGGCAGCATTTAGCAATGTCTGAAGACATCTGTAGATGTCACACCTGGGAAAGGGGTGCTACTGGCATCCAGGGGGTTGCCTCTCTGTGTATAGGAAAGAACTTGAAAGAAGCCTCACACTTGGGGCGCCTGGGTGGCTCAGGTGGTGAAGCTGCTGCCTGTGGCTCAGGACATGATCTCGGGGTTCTGGAACTGAGCCCCACATTGGGCTCCCTGCTCAGTACAGAGTCTGCTTCTCTCCCTCCCTCTGCCCGGTCCCCATGGCTCTTACTCTCTCTCTCTCAAATAAATAAATAAAATCTTAAAAAAAAAAAAAAAAGAAAGGAAGCAACCTCACAATTATACAAAAGTGAACTGGGGTTATAGCACAGTTAAGTGTTCCAGAGAGGAGATGAGACTTTCCCCGTTTAAAGAAATCTGTTACCTTAACTAAAATACTACGTAACATAATTTATTAACATATAGTACTTACTTAAGCCTTTGTACCCATCATACTTTCATTTTAAAAGACAAAAAATTAAAACCAAAATAATTACCATTATGCTGAAATTCTGGATCTCTCAGAGAGCCCTGAATTCGACGAGAGGGATGCCAGTAGGAAGCAGCACAGGGCGGAGAAGGAGACTGCCCAGGTGTGTTTGTTGGATATTCTGGAATTTTTGAAACTGGAAGAGTTACCTCAGCAAATTTGGGGACATTGGTTTCAGAATCTTCCCTCAAAGGCAGGGGATCGATTGTTTTTATACCAGCAGCTGGAGAAGTCAGGAGGGATATAGCACGACTTTCTTTCTAAGTGACCCCAAAGGAAAAAAAAAAAAAAAAAAGTGTCTATATATATATAAAAAATCAAACCTTTAAACACACAAAAAATAAAACCATAAAAGCAGTAGGAGAAATTATGGGGAAAATCTATGTAAATTCTGTGTGGGGAAGATTTTATAAGCCTAACAACCAAAACTGGTAAACATATTTAGTTATATAAAAACATATAAACATTAAAACAATTTTAAATCACAAATTTGAGGAAAATATACAACATATATTGACAATGAACTATCATTGCTACATAAATATTTCTTTTAAAGTAGTAAAATATAAATTAAAAATGGAAAAATGATATATATAAGCGACTTATATAGACAAATTACAAACAGCAGAAACATCCTATCTCACTAGTAATCAAATAATTTCAAAATAAAAGCGCCAAGATACTGATTTTTCACTCAGCAAATTAAAAGATAAAAATTTTTTTGAAAGTCACACTATAATACCCAATGCTGACAAGGATATAAAAAAATTGGCACTCTCCTAGAGTGTTGTTGGGAGCACAATCTCTCTGGGGAGCTGGTAAAACAGCAAAGCCTTAAAATTTTGTGTTCTTTTATCACACAATAACACTTGCAGAGTATTTACACAAAAAGAGATAATATGAACAAAAAAGTAGTTAAAGGATGATTCCTTTACAGCATTTCTTCAAAACAAAAAAAGTAAGAAATAACAATAGGCATCTGGTTTTAAAAAACTGCTTTCAATAATAAACAGCTGGTATAACTACAGGTTGCCTATCATGTCACTATTAAGACTTAATTGTAAGTGATATTTAATGATATGTAAATATGTTCACAATTCATTGCCAAGTGAGAAAAAAATAGATTATGAAACCTTATCTAAAGCACAATAGACAAATACACTATATATCTAAAGAACTCAAGCATTCAATAATGGCTGCCCCTGAACAGTAGGGAGGACAGCATTTATTCTGTTTAGTTGGTCAGTATTTTCTATTTTCCACAGTGATAACGTATCACTATCCTAAAAGTCCTTGTATAATTTTACTTATTAGGAGAATTCAAACGAGTAAAATCAAACACAGTTCCAAACTTTCCTAATTATTCCTTGTAAATGTGGCCTTTACTCATTGACTTTGGGTTTATTGACACAATATTCAAAACAGTGCTTTCTGACCTTAGATATTGTTTTCTGCAATTAGAGAACCTACTGCTTTGAAGTGGAGAAGGCCTGAGGTCTTCTCTGACAAACATTTCTCTTTAAATCTTTAAAATCACAAATCTTTCTCTTGCTTCCCTTTTTATAATTATAATTAGCACTTAGGAAAACTGTTCGATTTTTTTTTTCTTTTTCTACATATATACACAGAATTTGAGATCCGTCATACTGGTTTCACTACTGCTAAAAAGGCCTGAATGAAACTCTAGAATATTTGTAACATATGGGCTTCCCAAGTTTAATTTAATGGCCTTGGTGATCTGTTTTTGAGCCTAAAGCCTTCTCATTGGCCTCACCCCATCCCCACCCCCCATACAGCCCATTCTCCACTGAATAGCCAGAGTGATTTCATTACGTAAATCAGATCATGTTTGCTGTGTAGCTTTAAACCCCCCAGGGCTTCCCAGTGCCTCAGAATGACATCCCCCCTCCTTACCCAAACCCCCCTCCAAAGCTCATTTCCTACCCTCTCCTCGCCCCAGTCACACTGGTCTTCTTACTCTTTAAAACTCTCACCGCTGCCCACTAGTACTTACTGCTCTCTGCTACTCTCTGCCTGGACACACCCCTCATGAGTCAGCTCTTAGCTAAAATGTCACCTCCTCAGAGGTGCCTGTCCTGATGGCCTAATGTAAAGTAACCTCACCCCCACCTCGGAGGGCCTTTGTGATTTTATTTGTGCTGAAATTATCTTTTTAAAAAATTATCTATTTCTCAAAATGAAAAGGTGAGCTCCATGATGGCAGGGATTCTGTCGTGATTACCAGTGAATCCCCAGATCCTAGAACGGTGCCTGACACATAGTAAGAGCACATTACATATCGAATTGAGTGAATGAAAGTGAAATTCCTGATGTCCCCCTCCAAAGGTGGTTTCTGTCCAGAGCTCTCTTACTCAGTACATGGCATCCCCATCAATCCTGTTGGGCAAGACAGAAACCTAAAAATCATTCATGGTCTCTCACTGCCCCCATGATGCAACCCAGCACCAAGCCTTGATTTTGTTCCCCTTACACAATTCTTCAGTTTCATCCACTTCAGTCCAGGCCCACCCTCCTTACAACACGTCCTACTTCGAATACCCCAATGACCTTCTAAGGGTAACCACAGTCTACTCTTGCTTTCCATGGCAACCAGAAAGGTCTTTAAAATATTTCAATGGCTTCCCATTGCTCTCAAGATAATGACAAAAATTTTCCATACTGCTATCTTTTCTAGACTCATCTTGACCTACTCCCTGCCACACACTATACTTGCCTTTGTTTTTTAGAACCCTATGGGGGCCCTTGGGTGGTATACAATTTGCTAAGCATTCGACTCCTGGTTCTGACTCAGGTCATAATCTCAGGGTCATGAGATCAAGCCCCACATCAGGCTCCTCCACTCGGTGTGGAGTCTGCTTAAGACTCTCTCTCTTCCTCTTCTCTGCCCCTCCCCACAGTTGCTTGCACACTGTCTCTCTCTGAAATAAATTAATTAAAAAAAAAAAGAACCCTATGTTCTTTCTCACCCCAGGATACTGACACATGCTATGCTTCTCTCCTCCACCCTTTTTATGCCGTCAACTCTTCCTCTTCCTCAATATCTCAACCCAATTAGTACTTCTTCTAAGAAGCATCCTTGACTTCCAAGAAGCTTCCAGACTTCCAATTTTGGACCACCACCTCCTACCTTTAAAACTAATCCCCATGGGTACCCCGATTTCAATAAGTCTGCCAAGACCTTCCACTGATCCTGTCACCTCTGCACTGTGCCTTACCTTCCCAAGTCCTATTTTTCTGCCCTAACTAACTCGACCTCCATGGCCAATCATCACAGTCAATTCCCGGCATATACCTTAACTCCCTGACCCCCTTTCTCATTTCCTCTTACTCCTTGACAAAACATGAACCCCAGTTAAATCCAACTCTCTACTTATCCTGCACCTCTGCAGCCAAACATGGCTGGAGAAAAACACACAACTCATCATGACTGGTCTTACCTCAAATTTGTGACCACCAGCCAAAAATGAGCCCTTTATGTCGCCCTGCATTATCTCACAGTTCCCTGGCCCACTCCCTCTCCCTCTTCCTCTCCCACTCTCTGAAAAGACCATTTCATGCCTCCTTTTCTTTACTCAAACCTCCAACCTTTTCTTCCCCAGTCTCATTCTCATCAAGGATCTTTCTTCATGTGCCACCAAGAAACAATCCAAAGAGATTTTCCCAAGGCTCCCCACCACATCTCCCTATTTAATCAGCAATGCTCACATATTCTGCCTCCTCTGTAACAAAGAAGGAACTGTCAGAGTGCCTAAAATCAACCCTTCCATTCGCTCTTCCCCCAGATCCTATGCAACATCTCGAGGGGTGTGCGGCACTCAGTGCACAGGTGCAAAGGGGCTGGCTGGGGCTGCATCAGCTCTTTCTCTCTTTAAAAGTGTTCTTGTTGGGGCGCCTGGGTGGCTCACTCAGTTAAGCGTTTGCCTTTGGCTGAGGTCATGATCTCAGGGTCCTGGGATCAAGCCCCGTGTTGGGCTCCCTGATCAGCGGGGAATCTGCTTCTCCCTCTCCCTCTGCCCCTCCCCCATGCTCACACTCTTTGTCACTCTCAAATAAATAAATAATCTTTAAAACAAACAAAGAAACTGTTCTTGTCAACATATAAATGTGCTGTTATTTCCTTCATCTTGACCTCACTCCCAACTACCACCTGTTACTCTGCTCCCCTTCATGGGAAAGATTTTTTTTTTTTTAAAGATTTTTTATTTATTTATTTGACAGAGATAGAGACAGCCAGAGAGAGAGGGAACACAAGCAGGGGGAGTGGGAGAAGAAGAAGCAGGCTCCTAGCGGAGGAGCCTGATGTGGGGCTCGATCCCAGAATGCCGGGATCACGCCCTGAGCTGAAGGCAGACGCTTAACCGCTGTGCCACCCAGGCACCCCCATGGGAAAGACTCTTAAAACAATTGTCTGTGATGACTGCCTCTGATTCCTCTCCTCTCATTTCTCTTGAACTCACTTGCATTTAGGCTTTGTCCCTCCCCACCACCAAAACTGCCCTTTGTCAAAGTCACCATCATCAGTTCTCATACCTTACTGATCCATCAGTAGCACTGACACTCCCTCCTTTCCTTAAAAAAGATTTTATTTATTTATTTGAGAGAGAGAGACAGAGATAGCGAGAGTGAGCATGAGCAGGGAGGAGAGGGAGAAGCAGGCTCCCCACGGAGCAGGAGCCCGACGTGGGGCTAGATCCCAGGACCCCGGGATCATGACGTGAGCCAAAGGCAGACGTCCAACCAACTGAGCCACCCAGGCACCCCTGACACTCCCTCCTCCTTGACACCTGCAAGATACTACGGTCTCCTATTTCCCACCACCTCTCTGGCTATTTCTCATCAGCCTCTTTGCTGGTTACACCTCAACTTCCCAGTATCAGAAAACTGGGGCTGACACCTATCTACACATACCCTTCTCTATCTGTACCCACTCTCCTGATGATCTTCCCCAGTCTCAAGACCTCACATACCTGTGTCACCTAGACAATAAACACTCAAATCTGTATCTACAGCCCAGCCTCTCCTCCCACACTCCAAACTCGGAAAGGCAACTGCCTGTTCGACATGTCTACTTGCACATCTGATAAGCTTCTCAAACGTAATATGTCCAAAATAGAACTCTTCGCTTTCCCTGACAAACCTTTTCCTGACACGGTCTTCCCCATCTCAGTTAAGTGGCAACTCCATCCTTACTGCACAGGCCAAAAATCTTGAGTTGTCCTTGATTCTTGTCTTTCTCCCATGCCATATCTTAGCCATCAGCAAATCTGGTCAGCTACACCTTCAATGCATATCCAGAATCGGACTTCATCGCACAACCTCCACTCCTACCAGTATGAACCAAACGACCATCACCTCTTGCCTGGATAGTGTAATTGACTCCTCCCTAGTTTCATGCCCCTGCTCTCACATCCCTGCTGTCTGTTCCCAATACAGCAGCCAGAATAACCATGGGAAAACCTAAGTCAATTTGTATCACTCCTCTGCCCCTCCAAAGGCTTCCCATTTCATTCAGAATAAAATTCAAAGTCTTTGCTATGACCTATAAGGCTCTATACAGTTTAGTTCCCCACTACGCTTCCAAACTCATTGCCCACACTCTCCCCCTCTTGCTCTCTGGCTGGTCCCCAAGGAATCGGGTACCTGATTACCTCAGGGACTTTGCACTTGCTGTTCTTTTTCCCCCGGAATGCCTTCCTACGTATGCATATGCATCAATCTCTCACCCACTTCAGATTCTGCTCAAATGCCACCCTCTCAGTGAGAACTTCCCTGGTTACTTCCTATTTACCTCCCCTGCTTTATATTTCTCCTTAGTCCTCATCACTGTCTAAAATACTGTGTATTGCACCTAGTTATCTGTTTATTGTCTCCCTTCTCTACTAGAATAGAAGTTCAATCGGGGCCAGAATTTTTGCCTGCTTCTTTCACTGTGCTCTCCCTGTCTCTCTCTCAAATAAATAAATAAAATCTTAAAAAAAAAAAAGTGTATCAGCAGAAATAGAATGTTACTGTCAAAAAAAACAATTCAATGCCTTGCCTTTACTGAAAGCAGGTTAATAGCATCATCTCCACACGACACACAGAACTTTCTAAAATCTGAACCTATTATTCATGTTACATGTGACTAAAATAATCACTTCCTAAAGAGATGTTTTTCCCCAAAAAATATAAATATTTACCTTCCTAAAATCATTCTTTGCAGTTTCTAAGCCATCCTGAGAAGACACTCTTTTCCTCTGCTCTGGGACTAGAAGCCTCACTTTAGATGGAGACACTAAAACAGCACCGCCTGGAAAAATGCAGAAGACAACAAGTCTCAAACTAAATTCTCATACAGAAAAAGCAGGTAAAATAAGAACCACAGCGTCTGCCCATTACCAACAGCTGGAGTGGTGAGATCGTGATGAGTCCTTTGGATTCCACCAAGTTCTCTCAGCTTTGGAGTAGGAAGCCGGCCTCCTTTTCCAGAAGATACGGATGAAGAATCCGACCTACAAGTCCAAACAATCTACTATGAAGCATTTCCTCCAGAAAATAGGATTAAAAATATTTTGTCATTACTGTGCAATAAGAAAATACACAGTTTATTAGATAAGGCCATTTTGTTTCTGAAAAAACAAATCCCCATGCAGTTAAGAGGTTAAGAGTGACTGAATATGGGAAAAGAGGGAAGATCACTGCAAGTCACCAACAATAGAGCAGAGAATTCTTCCATCAAATCAGGGCCTAAGTTTCCTATTAGGCACAAAACTCATGACAGAATGATAAGGGATTTGGATTAGGAACAAAAGGCATCATTATCAGTGGTAGAGAACCACTGCCCAAAGCAATTAAGATATAAACCAACAAGAATTAGCTATTTGCAGAAATCACTTATTTTAATATTACAATACATTATCCTTCTTTTTTGGTAAAACATTTGATATTAAAGAATATCAGCTATTTTCCTCAAATCACAAAGAAAGCCATTCTTCCAGACACATTTACAAATCTGGTAAATCATAATTAGCAGGACATACATGAAAATAACCCTAACGACTTCCTCCCCCCAGTGTTCAAGTGCTCAACTACCAATTATTGGTGACTCAAATACCTGAGTCAATCAAATTACAAATCATATAAAAATGCCTGCTTTGTGACATTAAAGGAACATCTGTTCTTTGTTAGTCATAAAACCAAGAGTGTAAGCCACTGTACTTAGAGACAAAACAAAAAATATTATCCGTGTGCATAATGCTTCCGTATACTGATCAATTTAAAACTCTTACCCTTCTTTTATCTTGTCTGCCTTAGATTTTTCATGTAATTCCAACTTCTCCAGCTCTCCCGTATGAACCTGCTTGTCCTTTTCTGCTTTCTCCTCCTCTTCCTCGCCCTCCTCCTCCTCTCTCGGCTGTTTCTGCAAGCCTTCATCCGGGTTCTCTGCGTCCCATGCCAGGCGCCTTCTAACAGGTGTGGTGGGAGCATCTGACACACCCAATTTCTCTGTGGTATTTTTCTGGGGCTGCTCTTCCAAGACAGGCCTTTTTTCTTCCAGTGTTGTAGGAGGACATTTCTGCAAAGTCTTATGGCTTGTAGGATCTCTGCATGACAGAAATAGTTTCAAACTTGAGTTTGAGGTTTCTAGTTTATACTCAATTTAATGAGTCTGTCATTCCCTTCCAGTGTTCACAACTGTTTCCCACAGATATTACTTTGCCCAGATACTGAAGAAAGAATTCTAATTAAGAGTTCATTTGACAGTATAATACACTAAAGTTACAATTAGGATTTTCTATTAAAATACTCTAAAATAAAATACATGTATCACCTCTTACTCCTACCTTCACACATGCATGCCTGTACCACTGTTGACAACACTCATGAATGTCTCCTAGACTGGCATTTACACACATAAATGAGGACTCCACAGGGTCTAAGTTGTTCACTTACTCAATTAGGGTTTATGCACAAACTCAAGTGTACTTGTGGATCAAGCAAACTGATTCAAATTGTACACTTTAGATAGATTAAACTTTTCCAGTTATTCCTAAAGAATGGATTTTGTGATGAATTTTCAAAATCAGATGTCATAATTAGAACTTAAAGTTCAATTTGGCTTATATGACTTTATTGACATATCACAACAATTAAAGACTATTTTATTTGCTACAAATCAATGTGCTGTTTCTCTTATAAAGCTATATAATGTTCAATTTAAAACCTAAAGAGCAGAGAACTGTCCCACAGAATCAGGACTTAAGTGTCATATTAACCACGGAAATCCATTAATGAGTGGTAACAGGATATACACTAGCTTATATTCTCTAAGTTGCCATGTTGTTGCTACCTTTTCTTCTTGTTACTTTTTAATGTTCTTTCCATCTATTGTATAATCATTCCTAGTTTACCCTTAAGAGATATCATAAAAATTACATATATATAGAATAAAGTCCAGTCTTCTAGATTTACACTACGTATTATTTACACACAGCCTTACTTTCACAGAGAATACACTAAAAATAATGAAATGTAATAAGTGGCTGGCATATCTCCATTTGATCGGAAGACAAATTTTGAGTGGTCATGTCAATTTCCTATATGATTCCATGATCTACCTAAGCTACAACATACATCCGTGCCATCCACAAAGAACATAGCTCACCCGGCAAGATCTAGAGCTCTGATGTTACTACTAATGGTTCCTTCTGAGCTCGTGGTGGAGGAGACATCCCAACAGCAGTTGTTGTCAGACAGAATCTGATTCAGATGGTCCCGAGAAAAATGTGTTCCTTGAACTCGTTTCCTATAAAACTCAGCCTTCTCTCGGAGTTCTTTAACCTACGCAGGAGAGTTGAGACATTGTGTGTTACTTTAAGTACTCCTTTGCAAATATCACCACGTAGCTTATCAAAGATGATACACAAATACAGCCAGAGAACAAGGAGAAAAGAAGGCAAAAAGAGCCACAGACACTCATCAGACTATGTGCATTTTTAAGCAGAAATTAAAACAATCAAGCTAAAGCACAATACAGTTATTTTATTTCAGGCCAGCAGGCAGGAAGGAGAATTTGCAGCAGCTAAGAAAAATATTGACACCTACTTCGTATTTCGACTGAAATTATACAGGTACTCTATGCATTATTACAGTTTTTAAAAACTCAAAAGCAACCAACCTCCGCATACCACATGGCATTTAGAGAAGCCTAGGAGAGGAATACAGAAACATGCTTAATGACAGGTTAATGCCATAGTTGAATATTAATGGGTATCAATGAAATACCTGATTATTCTTCCTTCTAAATATATAACAAAGTTGTCAATCAATATTTGTAAATTATTCTTAGTAATTTCATTCTCTGAGCAAGAGATCTTAATATTACCTTGAACACCAGCCACATTCTTGCATGGCTGGAGTGCTATCAACAACAGGTAACCTATTATTATTCCTACCTCCCCACCTCTGGAAGAGTAATGAGAGTAGGACATGCCAGAAACCCCTATCCTGGCTTTATTTCCTGGCTTCCAGAATCGCTGCTACTACCAGAGAAGCCCCCAGTGAGAGAATCATGAGGCTTCCTTCTCCAAATTCCTCAACGTTCCCTTGGCATCAGCAAAACCTCAACTTTTAAGAAATGTATTAAATAAAAGAATAGCCCACAAAATAATAATTGTAATATATTCAGCAAAGTGACAATACAAAAAAAAAAAAAAACGTTCTGATGAACTCTAAGGTAATTTGAATTCCCTAATATGCAAATAACATCTTTTCATATGGAGAGACGCCTTTTATACGCTTTGAAACCCTTTCATCTTATGCGTCATACTGCCACCTGCTGGCTTCCCTAAATTCAATTCCACCACGTAAAAAAATTAAGTTGTAGCTTAAAATTCTGTTTAAAATCATCTTTATTTATTCTTCAAAAGCTCAATTTTTCCTATCATATAGATGGAATAATAACATTAAAAGGATATGCTGATACTGTCTGCTAAGATTTTCTTTCACTTACAGGCAAAAAAGCAAATAATGAACTTGGCATTGCAAGCAACTAGAGAAACACATCCTCAGGTCCTTAAGGAGACACTCCTGAACGCAAAGGGATGAAAGTGTTACATCTGTAGGGAATTAGCCAAAGCAAAGGACAGCACCTGTGATGGTGGCATAAGAAACTATATAATCCCAGCAGGATCCTACTGTTCTAATGAACCAAACCTGAAACACTCCTGAAGGATAATTCAGGATATTTTCTTCACTGCCAAGAAAAATTGAGCCATGTTCATCTAACATTTCTGTTAATTTCTAAACCTTAATCCCTAAGAGTGGTTTTTGAATTTAACAGATGGAACTGAGACATACAATTTGAATCTACTGAACTACTAACCAGGGTGTTTTGCTGGTTTTGTTTTAAGTAGGCTCCACACACAATGTGGGGCTTGAACTCAGGTCTCCAAGATCAAGAGTCGCATGCTCTACCAGCAGAGCCAGCCAGGCGCCCCCTCACCAAGGTGTTGTGAATGCACAAAGGCCTTGTTATAAAGGGCCTTGATATAAACCAGATTTTATTTCTATTAAGTTCCCTCATGTTTCAAATGTTTCACAGCTGCTCCCTCACCTACACGGTAAAACCTTCAAGCTTTAGTACAGCTTCCTCCAGTTCTCAACGCCCTTCATGCATATCCCCATTAGTACTTATTTCATTCTACTGGAATTAATTGCTCTTGTTATTCTCTCCCATTAACCTATAAGCTCCACAATGTGAGGGAAAATACAGCACATCCTGAGTGTGCGGAGTGTGGACTAAGTGCTAGGCCTGAGCTGGATGGCTGAGAGCCAGAGATAAGCAAGAAGGTCCCCACAGCACTCAATGTGCTCACAGTCCGATAGAGGAGGCAGACCTCCTCCTCTATGATAAATTATCATCATAATACTGGATGGTCTATGCCGTAATAAACAAAGGAGATATAAATTGAAGGAGTGGTTCAAAGGGGGTCCATCAGCCCTGTACTGTATGTAAGGTGGGGGGTGGGAAGGAGCAGCAGAGAAGGCTGTATATTCCATCCAGGTGGGAGCACCTATTGTCTGATGAATGAGCGAATGGGTAAATATCCCCTCCATGTGCACAGTGATCTGGTTTTACTCGTCAACAATATTTTTTAAAAAGGAGATACTATGGAAATGCTGTAAAACTTTATTCAGTTCTATTTGTTATTTACCTTCAAAACTCAATGTTTGAAATTTAACAGCAATCTTTATTAATAATCTGAGTGCTAATGTTATAGTGGTTTACAAATACCTAATTTTAGATTTCTATGATCCTAAATTAGGATGAAAAAATAGAAAGTTGATATTTCCTAAAGCAAGTTTTTCTACTAAAAAAGAAAAAAACCTAATGGTATGAGCTCAATATCAAGAACAATCCCTACAGCCCACAAGCAGAGCCACTAAAAAGGGTAGGAACTCAATTAAACTCAATTAAAACAACACGCACATTCCTTTCCAAGTAACACCATCAGATTATAGGATATAAATGCTAAAAGTAGAATGTTTTCATTTCTAAATTTCTTTTCCCAAAATAAGAATTCAACTAAATTGTTTAAAATTTATATACAGAAAATTCAAATAAAAAAACTGAAAGATTAAAAAATAAAAATTTTTCCCCAAAGGTCATCCCCCTCAAAATGAATCATTTTACACCTAGCCATCCTTACAATGTCTGTCAAATTATAGCATGTCTCTCAAATGTGGAACTTTATCTTGAAATAAAGTCCTATTTGTGGAAGACACTTTAGGAAAAAGTATCTCAACTAATGTAGTTTGGTTGATTAGAAGATTACCTAATAAACAAGAAAAAAGAAATTTAACACAGGTTCAGTAGTTATTCTAAGGATGAGACTGAACAATTGCAACTGCTGGTTATTATTAAAAACCCTTTAAGTGAGCTTTTATAAAAAGCAATAGTGCCAGTGGTTCTATAATGGAGATAAGACATATGCAGCCACTGGACAAATAAAACAAACCACTCTAATGTTATATGAATAGGAGCTGGGTCTTAGATAAAATACCCAGGCACTAGACTATAAATAGATTCAAAAAGTGTAATATTTCAAACAACATAGGAGGAAATAAATATGACATATGGACCAGAAAACTATAACAGGACTAAAAAAGCTAATATTCTAATGATAAAGTCACTGATGTCCAAGTGCATTTGAAGAGTGTGAATAACATTCCTTCATGAAACGTTAGGAGAGGGAAAATGAGGGAGTACCTTATATTTAGATACCTCATAAGCAGCCAATAAGTAAATGTCTTCAAGTTAAAAATAAAACCTAAGATTTAACTAAAATATGGCCCATATTAAATATCTATGACCTGGTCAACTGAAACTGCTATCACCATCAGCGATAAAATTTAGCTAAAACTTCTTATTCTTTTCTAGTTCCAATTCACTTTTTGAATTATTTTGCCCACAGAGGTTAAGGCAAACAATAGCACTAATTTAAACATTAACAACCAGCATTAGCAATGAATTTTTTTTAAAGCCTAAAAAAGTCATGTTACCAAGATGTTATAATAGGAAAACTTGAAAAGACAGGTCTTAAATTAACATCAACAGAAATGTTTTCTTCCATCAGACCAGGATAAGGACCATCACCCTATCATGATTCCAGACAAAACAATCCTCTAGTCCACTAAATTTTTAGATCTGACGCCTAAATACCACCTCACCTTAATTTAAATAAGTCTCAGAGACTAAGAGATAATCTTTCCAAAACAAGGAGCCTCTCATGAGTCCAACCCAGTGACGCCCCTAAAAGTAACAGGCCAGTGGCTAACACCTATTAATTGGCCACACTAGCCCTCTCTGGCCACGCTCTGTACCCTGCCTCTGCCCCCAGCTTTTCCTCATTTCCCCTTGAGAATCCTCATAGCTCCTCACCAAGGTCTGGCATGGCCACAAACTGCTCAGGAGTTTCATGGACACAATTCCTTTGCTTCATCAGGCTTGCTCCCGATGCTCTTATTTTTTAACTTTACTTCACCAGGGTGAATATGTGAATTTCGCCTCCAACAATATTTGGGACAGCTTTAAGATTTGCCTTTTACTCGGCCTGAATTGTTGCTGAGCCATGCCCAAGTAGGGCAGTAGAGAGCACCAGGAGCAGCCACAGTGAAAGGAATCAAGGAGCCTCCTGAAACAACACGTGGAATACGGGACTCTCACCAGGACATTGGTCTGGGAGCTGCCAGTGCCAAGAGCCAGCTGCTCAAAGTGCCAATGCCTTCCTCCAGAGGCTCACGACACGTTACTGTTAGCCATGGCGTCAAGTACAGAGCTAAATAAAAGATTCATCCCCCATCCAAATGATCTCTCTCTTCGCAGTGATGGGAGAGGGGATATTTACTAAGTCTAAATTGTTTTGCTTTTGCTTATGCACACAGAAAAGGCAGGAAATCATCAAGATGTGGTTTAAAAGATGGTAATTGCACAACAACCAGAAACTCCACTGTTCTTGACCGTAAGAAGCTTCCCAATTCTAGGTTTACCCTTTCCTTCAAACTTTTCTTTAGGATCCTCAGAATTTCTCCCATATGTCAGGGTATCCCAACACTAGAGCTCAAACCTCGATCAGCACAGGCCACTCCTCCCCTATGCTTACAGACTGTCATGGTCCACATTGCCAGTGGATGCCTCTGTCAGACAAACTAATCTTGAAAACCGATCTTCAGTTCAGAGACTGGAGGTCTGGATATTATTAAGAAAACTACAATGCTATAATTCTATAAACTGAGTTGTATTAACACAATGAAATATTGGATTGTAAAAAGCCTTTTTAACTTAAAAGACTTTAATAACAATCTCTAGTTGAAAAAGGAGCTATTTGATATTTAAAAAAGTAAACACACTGATCAATTATATTCTAACATATAACTTTAAGTTCCTGATACTTTCAGTGCTACTATTGTATCACACACCTTTAAACCGTAGTCTCTATTACTAAATGAAACTCATTGTGAAATTGAACTGGGATACAGGCTCAGAGAAAATGTGGGCTTGCTGAGCTTATGTATACTCACCTGATCTGGTATGTTTTCCTTCACACGGGTCCAAGCCCCGGCTTTATATAAATACTGGGCTGGGCTCAGAAATTTTGCCCTATATTCAGAATTCACCTTCCTAACAGAAACGAAATGAGAGTAAATATTTCACCATGTTGATCATCTAAATACCATGATATTTTCCTTCTAAAATACATACCCAAGCCTTTGATGTCTCCAAGGAGTAAGCTTCTTTTTAGGCTGGTTTGACTCTTTTGATTCCATCTCTGCTTCTAATTTTAAAGGATCATCTGTTTTATTACACTAAAATGGAAATTATTTAAACATTTTATGTTTAAAATATGTTATAGGTGAATGTGAAAACATAAATGTTACAAAATATAATTGGATATCATATTACAATTCTGTTTGTGGAAGTAAGTTTTAACTACTAAAGATAACCGAGAAGTCACAAGCGATCAACAAGCAAGCTTTGAAACCTGTATACCTGGTTGATTTTTTGAAGTATAGCTCAGGATTTGGTTCACTTTATAACAAAGAAATTTTACATCCTTAGCTAGGAAAAAAAACCTTTTAATTAACAAATAAACATCTAAATAAATAAATTTGATGTTACTACCTATTGAACAGTGATTTTACATTTGCCTTTGATATTCTAAATTTATATTCAATTGTGTTACAGTAATTAAGTAGGTTCCATGCCCAGTGTGGAGCCCAATGCGGGCTTGAACTCATGACCCTGAGATCAAGACCTGAGCTGAGATCAAGAGTCAGATGCTTAACCGACTGAGCCAGCCAGGGGTCCCTGGTGTTACAATAATTACATATAAAGTCCCACTGAGTAAGTTACCAACCACATTGCTTTACTGAATAACAACCCTTTTTTCTGCCTAATATCAAGATCCAAAAATATGTATATATGTGTTTGTACAGAAATAAATATATAGATGCCAATTTACTTTTAGTCATATAATTTCTATTTTTAGAACCCATAAAGCATTAGTTATAACACTCCAGAAGATTTGAAAATAGGACTTTTACTCCATTTACCTAGAATTTACAATAATTTTAACCTGACACTAGAACTTAAATAAGCTGTAGTTTCAGAGGTAGGTATTTGTATGTGCTGTGGTATATCATATAACTTAGACTAGCTATAATTTGGCATGCTGAAGCTTTGGTTTAAAATGCATGTATATATACTTTAAATAAATAAATACATAACATAACACAAAAAAGGGGCACCAGGGTGGCTCAGTCAGTTAAGCATCAAACTCGATCTCGGCTCAGGTCTTGATCTCAGGGTCCTGAGTTCAGGCCCTGAGTTGGGCTCCACGTTGGGCATGGAGCCTACTTAAAAATAAATTAATAAATAAATTAATTAATTAATTTAATTAAAATTAAATTAAAATTAAAAAATACATGTATGTATGCATGTTTGTGTCTGATTTCCATTGTTTAATTTAAAGTATATATTTCTATCACTACTGTTACCTCTATAGCTCACATTACTGTAAGGCCAATCATTTGCTATTAGACATCACAGACTTACCTGCCGTATTGCCAAGCACTTGCCACAGTATTATATCTATTTGGTTACGTCTGTGTCTCCCTACTACTAGCTCAAGAGCTGTGTGGGGCATAGTGTGGCTATAATTGTATTCTCAGTACCTACCCAGTGCCTGGATCCCACTAGGTGCTTAATGAATATCTAGCAAATAATGAACAAACAAATGAATTAATAAACCAGCTAAAACCAAAAATCTCAGGTAGTGTTTGGTAAAAGAAAATGTGTAGAGTCTAAAATCATAAGTTTTTTATTTTGTTTAAAATTAGATGTTGATGAATACCTTTTCAGGAGATACTGCTTCAAAATTTCCATTCTCTTTCAAATCATTTCTTAATTTTGGTTCTTTCACTGGAGATAAACCCTTGAAATTTCTTCTGTATTCAGTTTCGTGGATGATTGAATTACCTTTGAATTGTGGAACAAATTTGCTTTTATTGTGGAAAACCTTAAAACAAAAATTACTTTAGTTTAGTTTCTCTGTTGGTTAAATACACAAAACTTAGTTTTTCGAATGCTTTAAGAATGTCACATATAAAGTTGAATTATAGGATACAAAAAAGTGAAATTATATGATTGTTTATAATTTCATTTCATATATCTAATTAACATCCAAAGGACGACAAAAGCAAAAATAGACAAAATGGACTGCATCAAACTAAAAGCTTCCATACAGCAAAGGGAACAATCAACCAAGAGGCAACCTACAGGATGGGAGAAAATATCTGCAAATACTAGATCTGATAGGTTAGTATTCAAAATATATAAGGAACTCAAGCAATTTGATAGCAAGAAAACCCTGATTTTTAAAATGGGCAAGGGACAGGCACCTGGGTGACTCTCGGTTAAGTGTCTGACTCTCGGTTTCAGCTCAGGTCATGATCTCAGGGTCCTGAAATTGAGCACATGGGGCTCCACACCCAAAGGGGAGTCTGCTCAAGGATTCTCTCTCTCCTTCTCCCTCTGTCCTTCCCCCCAGCTTGCTGTCTCTCTCTGAAATGAATAAAATCTTTTTTTTTTTAAAGATTTTATTTATTTATTTGACAGAGATAGAGACAGCCAGCGAGAGAGGGAACACAAGCAGGGGGAGTGGGAGAGGAAGAAGCAGGCTCATAGCGGAGGAGCCTGATGTGGGGCTCGATCCCATAACGCCGGGATCACGCCCTGAGCTGAAGGCAGACGCTTAACCGCTGTGCCACCCAGGCGCCCCTGAAATGAATAAAATCTTAAAAAAATAATTTAAAAAATAAATTTCAAAAATGGGCAAAGGGACATAAAAACAGACACCATGTATCAATGGAATAAAATGTAAAGCCCAAAAATAATGAATGTACAGTCAATTAATTTACAACAAAGGAGCCAAAAATATACAGTTGGGAAAGTATAATCACTTCAATAAATGGTGTTGGTAAAATTGGACACACACATGCAAAAGAATGAAACTGGACACTGTCAACCGAAAATGGATCAAAGACATGAACATAAGGACTGAAACTATAAAACCCCTAGAAGAAAACATAGGCAGTAAGCTCCCTGACATTGGGGTTGGCAATGACTTTTTGGATTTGACACCAAAAGCAGAGGCAGCAAAAGCAAAAATAAACAAATGGGACTACCTCAAACTAAAAAGCTTTTGTACAGCAAAAGAAAGCACCAGCAAAGTGAAAAGACAACCTATGGAATGGGAGAAAATATTTGCAAATCATATATCTGGTAAGGGATTAATATCCAAAATAATAAAGAATTCCTACAACTCAGTAGAAAAGCAAACAATCTGATTAAAAAATAGGCAGAGAAATTGAAAAGACATTTTTCCAAAGAAGACATCTAGATGGCCAACAGGTATATAAAAAGGTGCCCAACATCACTAATCATCAGGGAAATGTAAATTAAAACCACAATGAGATATCACCTCTTACCTGTTCGAATAGCTATTACCAAAAATACAAAAGATAACAAGTATTGGCAAGGATGTGGACAAAAGGGAATCCTTGTACACTGTTGGTAGGAATGTAAATTAGTATAGTCATTATGAAAAACAATACAGCAGTCCCTCAAAAAATTAAAAAGAGAACTACCATATAATCCAACAATTCCACTTCTGGGTACATTTCCGAAGGAAACAAAATCAGTATCTCAAAGAGATATCTACATTCCCACCTTCATTGCAGCATCATTCACAAGAGTCAAGATGTGGAATCAACCTAAGTGTCCACCAACAGATGAATGGACAAAGAAAATGATACACACACATAATCAGAGGAGCATCATTCAGCCTTAAGAAAGAAGGAAATCCTGTCATTTGCAACAAAATGGATGAAGCTGGACAACATACACTAAGCAAACTAAGCCAGGCACAGAAAGACAAATACAGCAGATCTCACTTATATGTGGAATCTAAATAAGCGGAACTCAGATGCAGAGAGTACAGTAGTGGTTACCAGGGACTAGGGGGTGGGATAAATGGGGAGATGCTGTCAAAGTGTACGAAGCTCCAGTTTGCAGAACAAGTAAGCTCTGGAGATCCAAGGTACAACACAGTGACTATAGTTAATACTATGTATTATATACTTGAAATCTGCTAAGAGAGTAGATCTTAAGACACATACACACCCCCAAAAAGGTAACTATGTGATAAATGTGTTAATTAGCTTGATTGTGGTATTTTACAATGTATATGCATATCAAAACATTACATGTATACTGTAAATATATCATTTTTATTTGTCAATTATACCTCAATAAAGCTGGGAAAAAATCCAAAGATCAACTTTCTACACTCATTACTATATTTTGAATAATAGTTACTATAATAATAAAAAAAAATGTTTAAGCCAAAAAAATAAATAAATAAACCATATCTTTTCTCCCCAAAGTTTCTCACCTTTCCCTCCCATCAGTATGGTAATGGGATAAGTAAAATAGGCATATTTTAATGATATGAACATAGACATTCACTTTATAAGGCAATTCTGTTGTCAGCTCTACAGATTTTTTTTTCCTTCCTTGAAATGAATTTTTTTTCTTCCTCCAAAAACAGAAGATTCTTAACATTCTGAATGTCTGATGTGTTCATTTGTTCTGTTTTTCTCCTTTGCTCGCTTATCTTTAGTTTAATGCAAGGGGAAAAAATCAGGTAATTAGGTTTTTATTTTTATTTATTTTTATTTTTTAAGATTTTATTTATTTACTTGTTAGAGAGAGAGCGTGAGCAAGCGAGCACAAGCAGGGAGAGCAGCAGGCAGAGGGAGAAACGGGCTCCCCACTGAGCAAAAAGCCCGATGCGGGACTCGAACCCAGGACTCTGGGATCACGACCTGAGCTGAAGGCAGATGCCCAACCAACTAAGCCACTCAGGCATCTCTGTGTTTTTATTTTTAAATGTTTCTTTTTATCTTTAATATTTTATAAGATGGCTTCTATATTATGGTATATTACCACTGACTACAATGAAAGCAAAAGGAAAAGATATGGAGCACAAATAACCTATATTACTGCTTTACAATGCTGAGTAGTGCATCTTCATACAGATCAAATCCAAACAGAGTATCTTTTTCCTGAGTATAACCTCAAGGACTTTTTCGCCAAAAATTGTTCAGACTCCTTTACATATTAATACAAGACATCTTTTCAGAAAACAGGTGCTTGGTAAAATAGAACTGAATAGCTTTAGAGGTTCCCTATCAAGAAGCATTGAAAGTTTCCGTCACATGGCTCTTCAATCCACAGACCCTGAAATTGATATGCTTTGAATTAACAAAGAGCATTTGCTTCCCCCCAAAATTATTTGAAACCTTCACTGATGACAGTAATAAAACTTCGAGTAAAGGTATCGCCAGCGATTTATTTTATACTATACTTTGCAGCCTATAAAAGGAGCATTTCTACACAATGTTTCCACTGAAATATGTAAAAGCTGTCAGTGGGGCTTTGATTTGAATCAGCTTTAGCTTAAAGATGAAATGCTCTACAAAAGTGAACAATTACAATTTTCAGATAGTAAGTAATTTTGTAGGTACACTTACTATTCAAGAATACTTGTAAGCCAGCAAAGGAAGTACTGTTCCTATTTACTAGATTCACAAAGAGTACAATCATCTTATGCTATTTTATATGTTCCTAAAATGTTATAAAAATTTCAGTTTTTTAACAACTAATGAATCATCGAGCCTTACATCGAAAACCGGGGATGTACTGTATGGTGACTAACATAATATAATAACAAATTATAAAAAAAAAAAAATTTCAGTTTTTTAGAAAACTGAATAATAAAAAAGCAAGCCCCAAACCCCCACAATTTATAGGATCACGGGTATTATTAGTGTAAGATGACTAATATTATTGTCTTGTTGAATCTACCCTCTCAGTCCTCAGGGGTACATAGTTTATAAGTGAATGTTGACATAGAAGAGAAAATGAATGTGAGGATATATGAAGGGGTATGTTTGTTTATTAAAAAAAAAAAGCCAAGATCTTGAGAAAGAAAAGTCTAAGCTATCATGGGCCTCTGCAGATATTCTAAATGAAGTATTTCCTTCCCTGGGCCTAGAAGTATGGTTAAGAACATTAATGAGAGTTAAGAGCCTAGGAACTGTTTAGATGATGATGGTAGTAAGACGACAGAGTATTTATTAGTCATGTTTGTCCAGTACCAAAAACTGTGTACGGGTACAATGAAATCTAGTATCACATTTAGTTATCATCGTAGCTTTTGAATTTTATAAATATAGTTAAACTGACAATTCCTATTACTGCTCATTTGATACAAAAACAAGATTATGTATCTTGTCTTACTGTTAATGTATTTTGTATTTATTAAAATATTCAAAGCAGTTATGCCTTTCTTGCAAGACAAAAAACATGCAACATATTAGTCAACGAGCACAATATTTTAGATTAAAAACAATTTAATAATTTTTTATTAAATAAAGAAATCTCACAGCATGCAGAAACTTACCAGGCATCAAGTTTCATTACCCTGTCTCATATTTAGTGTATGTGATGGATCTGGCAACAATGATCATCTGTAGCCTAGGACAGTATCATATTACTACTAAAAATCAGAAGTAACAGAATGATTTTAGCAAAAATCTCATTTTCACTTTTCTAGAACCTACCTCCAGGCCTACTTAAGTACCTAATTTCTTTAGCTCTTAGCTCTGCATCTTAAATCTGCATCACTAGGTCAGATGATACTTTAAAATGTATTATATCCATTAAACTACCTGATTGGCTGCAAAAACTGGAGCAGTTTCTTTAGGGGTCTTCCAAACAAACTGCCTTTGATATTCAGAATTCCTCAAGATATCACGTGAAGGAACAACAGTCAATCCTGCTTTCTTCCGAAGAACTCTATCCAACTGTTAGGGAAAGAAAAATCCCATCCAGTCATTAAAAGTTTCTATTCGAACTTTTTCTTGTACTATGGTAAAAAAAAATAACAAAAACAAACACATATAACATGAAATTCACCCTCTTAACAAAGTTTTAAGTACACAGTATTGTTAACTACATGCACACTGTTGTACAGCAAACTTTTTTTTTCAACTGATAAATAATCTCCCTTTTAAACTGTCAACCTATTTAAGATTCCTTTTTTAATACTGTCAAGGAATTTTATTTCTTAACTTCTGTGCATTCCAGAAAAAGACAGCATCTTTCAGTCCCTTCCTACCAATTATTCATAATTAGATCTATTACTAAGAAAGAGCAGAACCTCGCCTTATCCACACGTTGCTTCTGGAATGCCCTTCCCCTGCCCACCACTTACACATCACCTTCCCTGATTGCACTGTGCCCCTCGGCTGTCACAACAAGTCACGGATTCTTCACCAACACTGCTGAATGCCTCTCCATGGTTCCGGTGGATATGAAATGGGGAAAAAGCAGTGGACTGGAGAGAAACGTGGGAGGCAGTGAGGTGTCTGCACAGATCCCTGCAGCCTATGCTTATGTGCTTGCAGGGACCTTCCACAGGCCAGGTGTGATATAAGAGAGCAGAACTCCAAGATCTTTGAGATCCAGCCAGAACTGCCCTTCCTTTTGCATTTTGTCAATTGCGATTCTGTTTACACAGCAAGAAATTCAAAAGGGCCTGGGTAGAAGTCAACTCACCACCCCTGCCAGAGGTGATGGCCTACTACTCTCCTCCTTCTCTGTCTCAATTTGATCTCTCCCTTAGGACTGTGGTGCTGATATAGAATGAATAAAATCCAGAGGCAGGCCGTCCAACCAATGAAGAGATATCTTAGTATAACCAGTACAAAATGGCAACTCTTAAGAATAGAATTCCCAATAACTAAAGTCACCAGTCTCTTAACTATTCTATAAGACATTAGATAAGAAAACAACAATGGAAAATTTTTAAGCACAAAATGTAGTATTACTGAAATTACAAAGAATTCTATGCTTTCAAAAAGAAATACAGTGAAAATACCTACCCCGTTAGCTACATTTTCTGAATGCAGCTTGGTAGAATGCTCCAGGTCCTCATTTTCATTAACTGGTGGATGGTTTGCTGTTACATCCACATCATTTTCCACAATATCTGAAGCCCCTTCAGCTCTGGAGTCTGTAGAGTGAGATCTGGTTCTTTTGGGAACCCTGGAGGCTTCTAGTGCAAGAACTCTTTCTTGGTTAACATCTTCTTTTTGTTCTGCCTCTTGTGATTCTGCTATTTCTGGGGCTTCAGGTTTTGGAGATACAACCACATCGTTCTCTGAGATCGCTCCATTCCACTCAAGAGATTTTGAAATCTGTGCGTCATGATAAGGGACTCTTCTTTTTGAAATAAAACTTGGCTCTCTTGTGATTCCTACAAAATACAGTGTATAAAAATTGCAGCTACCGAAGCATAAAGTTACAAAGACAACTCTTCCTCACACTTAACGAAGAGAAGAAATGGAATTGAAAATTCAGTTGCGATACAATGTCCTTCAAGTTGCAGGATACAAAAAAAACAGGTATAGTTTGTCAACATAAAATCTTTAACTTTGCTTTTAAAAAAGTACTGAAAGTTTGACATGAAAAAAATTAAAAATTGGGGTCACAGTGTTCGAGTTATCCTAAGTCACTAGAATCGCAACGTGACAGGCCTGGCAAGCCAGGCGGACATGTTGCCTCCGTTTCTAATTACTTTCCTGTGCTACTTAACAGAACAATGGGCCCTGGTATTGTCAAAATTTGGGACTTTTCACAAAGCTTCTCTTATGCACAGTAGACCAAGAAGGGAAGGGATGAGATGTCACTATGCTGGATCTTGGTTCTACATTTGCCTTGATTTCCTGAGAATTAAAGAGAATGAACCCTTTTAACTGGAGCTAAGATACTAGTTCTCTATATTTGTCTGGCAAGCAAATGTCCAAAAAACTTAACCTTCTACCCAAGTAAGAGGAGCTCTGTGGAATGACAGCCACAGAGACACTGTCCTAGTTTGGGGCCATTCTTTAAATAGAAGGCTGTGCAGGGAAGGTGGACCGAAAATCTGGCATGATATAAAACCCACAGTTCTTTAGCCTCTGTGACAGATGTTTTAGCCATTAAACCCAGGGTCCCCACCTTTACAACACTTCCCTAGACAAGCGGACTTCAAACTGGGTGCGTACGTGTCTGGAGGCATATGGAGACATTCTGGGGGGTAAGCAGAAATGGGCCGCTTAAGGGAATCATTTTGCAGATCCCAACTCTATATGCCCTATTTCCCAACATTGGTCTGCCTGAGAGCTGGACCTGCTCTCTGCAGTCTTCATTCCCAACCCCCCTTTCCCACTTCGCAAAAGGAAGGCACACCTCTCAGCCAGCCACAAGGAACAAAAAATTCTCCTAGGTGTGGAGGATAAACAAAGGGACAATTCAAGAAAGTATAACTACTGAGTATCTGACAGCAAAGCAAAGAAGGCAGAGATTACAAATCACAAAGAAAACAGTGCCTTATTTCATCCAGGTCCACACCTTTCCCACCTATCTTAGAATTAAAATTCAGGAGTAAGAGGGCTGTCACATGAAACGAATAGATATTAACACATGTTAACACATTTACAGGAATTGAAAAAGAAAGACTTTTTTCTCAAAGAAAATAATTCTAATTTGCCTGATTACTTTGCCAATGAGGACTGACTTTACCAATTACATGATGAACATTTACCAAAATTGAATGAGCTACACTGGCAGCTCCATAGTTTTAACAAAATATATGTGAAACATATGCACAATATTCAATATGTCAGAAATCATATCCTTTGAAACTATTTGTTACACTTATGATTAAAAACATTAAATATCAAGTTAAAAACGTGAAAGGATACAAAGACTTTCTAAACTCTCTTAAGGGATATGAAAGCAAAAAAGACTACTGCCCTGGACTTCCCTCTGCTTTAACAGAGAGAGGCTTCTGGTAGATTAGCAAAATGAAAGGGGAAGACTCTCAAGTGGTCTGCCCTTCTCTCCCAGCCTCAGCAAAAATACACTAAGGGGAAAAAAATACACCACATTAACAGAATGTCCGGCCGATCCTAGGTAAAACTATTGTTATTCCTTGCTGGTGTCCCACCTCCCTTTCTGAACATCCTGGAGTTCTCACTCTGCCCTTCCCCTTTACTTAATATTCCCCATTAATATACCTCCCCTAGACCATTCCTGCCTTCGTAATGTACCATACTCCAAAGTGGCTTTGCTCCCAGTCTTGTTTCAACACACCCTCAAATGTAGCTCATCTAAGCTAAAATGTTATCAGGGCAACAATCTGGTTAACCAATTCCCCAGTGTCATAATAGGCCGTCAATGGGATAGCTACACTTTTAAGATTTACTTTGGATTAATCTAATGGAGCCTCAAATTTGGAGAATTTTGAGTCATTTGGAGGATTCTAAGCATCACCTTGCCCAAGAAGCAGGGATATCCAATGTCTGAAGTCAGGCTCTGGGCAAAGGATCTTGATGCGTAGACGAACCCAGAGCCACTCACTCTAGCCCACTCTTCCTTTTGTTCTCCAAACCTAATCCTGGAAACACTCTTCTCATTCTACTAATTTCCCAGGCTTGTGAAAATTATGCTTATTTCCCATATGCCTTTTTTTCTCCTGGTTTCAAATATCTAATATTTGGGGGACTTGAAGCACTCTCAGATATGGGGCCCCAAGCACTCACCTGTATATATGCACCTGGACCTTAATAGGCAATATCTCATTTAATCCCTCCCAGAAATCCTGTGCAATGGGTTTCCTAAACCCACTTGGTAAAACAGGCCGAATTTGCCCAAGATCACGCAGCTAATGTGCACTTGAAGTCACGTTCCTTCATTCATTCAAACACTAGTTTTAATAAGCACTAGAGCGTGTCAAGGCTGTGTGTCACCTACTAGGCAGAAAGACATACAGAGCCCTTGCTCTTAGATATCTTATATTCTAGTGAGGGAGAATGAAACAGGAAGGTAAAGTCAGTCTGTTTATTTTCCCCTTTACCATGCTCTGGGAAACCTTGGCCCAGGGCTCTGACTTCCCTAGGATACCAGGAGGAAAAACGTGTGATGACAAAAATATAGCCTCCGAACTCATGGGCTTTCCACAAAAAAAAAGGACTTGATTTCAAATCATGGTTTTGCCACTTACTATGAACTTTGGACAAGCTACTTAATTAAAGTCTCCCTTCCTTAAGACCTTGGGAGTACACCTCCCCAGGTTTGTCTGCTCTCAGGTTTCACGTATCAGCTCAAATATCACCTCCTCAGAAAGGCCTTTCTTGACTATCGAAGCTAAAGTGTATTCCCTCCAATTCAGCCCTCCCCCAAGTTATCTATATGCTAGCCTATAACAACCTGAAATCCCCTTGTTTGTTTATTGAGTTACTTGTTTCTGTTTTTCCCTACAGTTAGAGTCTTTGTCTGGTTCAAGGCTATCTTTCTAGAACTGGGAATAGTCGTGGCCTATAGGAAGCCCTCAATAAATATTTGTTAAACAAATGAGTAAGCCAACCAGGCCAACTGAATGATGCTTCAAAATTTTTAAGCATTTTGCAAATTTAACCCCAAGGTTTATTTAAGTTATAATGACTATTAGTTTGTTCAACTTACCTAACTGATCTGATCTAAGTCCAGCCCATGGGTACCTTCTCCCCACTGAGGGATTATAGGACTCTGACAAATAGGACTTTTTCCACAGAAAGTTTCTCTGGTATTCACTCAGCCCCTGTAATACAAAAGACAATTTGAATACGATGCAATTAATGGACTTTGTTTTAAAGAAGACATCAGTAAATATAATTTCTGAACTATTACAGAGAGTTGAAAGTCTTGAGATTGATAAACACAGAACTCCTTGATATCAGCTGTTTATCCAGCCCTGTGCTAAGCAGTTCACACGTATTCTATCCTTTAATCCTCACAACCACCTGAGGCAGATGCTAGCAGGAATCTAAGGCTCTGAGCAATCACCTTTTTGCTGGGTGTCTGATTCCAAAGCCTGGACTCTTGTCTGATAACAGGTGACAATCCAAATCCTCATCACTATAATTATCCTAAGTTCTCAGTAAGTACACAATATCATGTATGATGCCTTGTACCTTTCGAAATTTTGGAAAGCCAACTGAAGAGACAAATTCTCCTCCCATTCTGGATACAAGCCCTTAAAAGAACAAAACTGGGTTTGTGGAATGCTGTGGCCAACTGTTATGTTGATGGGTGCCTAACAGCTACCACCTACCTGGAACTTACACACAACTACGAACACTGTATTTCTTACAGCCTTATCTTTACATTGTCAAGGTCCCATTTCTCAATGCTTTAAAAGGCATAGGCACTTTAAAGTTTTAAAGGGTAGGTAGGGGGCGGGGGTTAAAGTATAAGCTGTGAGATGGGGCCACAGGTGTCCCAATCTGAAGCCACCTTAGATGTCATTACAAAGTGCCCTCCTTCCATCTCCACTCCCGTGTCCTCCAAAACCAGTCTTTCTCAACACCATCTAACGCTTCCACACTGCAACTTGGAAGTGTGTGTGAGCGGACAGGGAGCTAGGTGGAGGAGACAAGCATCCTCAGGATCTTGACTGGCAGGCTCGGGGGCTGACAGGCTCTGCGGGGCCCAGGAGCGCCGCGCAGAAAGCCAGCGAGGCCCCGGCGCCCCACACCCGCCCCACCACGACTCCCCCCAGCAGCCTTCAGATCCGGAGACCACGGCCTCACCTTGAACCGCACCGGCATGTCGCCTGGCGCTGGAGCCCCCGCCACTCCGACAGTTAACGGGACAAAAAGCCCCGAGGGGGCGGGGCGACAACAGTCTGTTCCCTAGCAAAATCCTCGGCCTGGCGTCCCCGACTACGCGCCGGCGCACTCCGCCCTTTCCTCCTTGAGCCCCGTCGCTCTGCCTTTCCCCGCCCATTCTGAGGCCTAAGAACCAATAGAGACTCGCAGAACGCCTTGCCGTCGTAAAGATTTGACCAATCAGTGCCGGAATGGGAGGCGCCCGCCTCCCGTGACAAATCCCGGGGACTAACAGAAATGGCGGGCGGAAGACTGGCCAATGAGGCTCCCGGAACCGGGGTGGGTGGGGCCCCGCGGGAGCTTCGTCCTGGGGAGAGCTTGGCGGCTCCTGGTATTGCGGGTCCTGTGTGACAATGGGTCTACCGGCCGGTGGGATTCGTGTGTCGCTGGCCTCGCTGGGCCGGGTTCGTGACGTCATAAAACATGAAGGTGTGTTCTTAATTCCAAATCTGTGACGAAACCGAAATGTTTCTTTTATGATGTGAAAATGTTCAGATCTTTTCTCCTGAATACCCGTTCCTCCAACTGACAGCCATGTTACACTACTTATTGTCACATGAAAAGGGGTCGGCAAAAAATCAATATTGCTTAGGCAGGCCAAAAATTTTGATAGTGACTCTTGAAAGAGAAACTGCTTACTTCCAGTGATGTTCTTGCCTCCCACTACCCCGCCCCCCCC
The DNA here is from genome assembly GCF_023065955.2 of Ursus arctos. Taxonomy (NCBI): domain Eukaryota; kingdom Metazoa; phylum Chordata; class Mammalia; order Carnivora; family Ursidae; genus Ursus; species Ursus arctos. Next base: position 40,336,933 of record NW_026622886.1, on the reverse strand, counting down.
AAAAAAACATGTACATTGAGCTCTTATGTTAGAAAACATAAATGATGCTTGTGAGTCTCAACTTCCAAAGCTTCAGCGTTGTCTCTCTTCTCACTCATTTTAAAAAATAAAATTCCATCTGCTTTTAATAGACTGCTGCCATCATCATCAATAAATATTTTTCCAGGTTCTACCGTTGACAGAACACTGTGCTGACTCTGAGAATGGGAAAGAAATAAATTGTCCAGACAGTTGTCTAATATACTTGCAGAGAATGAACATCTATTTATTCAATAATAGTATAATGTATCATGTACTAAATTTTCAAATGAAAGGTATAATAATAAGGGCTATAGGAGTTGGAGGAGGGAGTTGTCCTTAAGGGCAGATATGATTGGAAGAAGCCTCAGGAAGAAATATTCAGACTCAGCCTTGAAGATTAGAAGGACTGAAATAAGTAAAGAGGAAAAGGGGACGATCAAAGGGCAGATGACTGAATGGAATGCTGCCAGGCTTCTTCCAGGAACAATGAAAACAATGCCTTTACTTTTGTCATTTGTTGACTGAAGAAAAGTATGCCCTCTTTTAAACTTTCAAATATTAATAGCAATCCTTGATGCTCTAAGCATTTTCTGCAAAGACTTGTCTTCCTGAATCCTAATTGATGTCTCTGTTCTTCTTCATCATCACGGAGATACTTAAAAATTCACTTGAAGGAGGCACCTGATATCTGAAACAAAGAGAATATTAAATTAGCCCCTATGTGGCCATGCATCCAGGGGGCCCTTGATAAATGTTAATTGGTGATGACAGCGTCTCTGTCGTGTAAATTAAGAATGGCACAAACAAGACACAGTGGAACATAAAACGAAGGTCCTCTGCAGGAAAACAGCCCAGATCTTACAGAGTAGGAAAAACACAGCTCTGATTGTATACAGTTTTGTTACCACATAATGCTGAGGTGAAATCAGTAAAAGCAAGCATGTAGAATGTAGCCTGTCTGCTAAACAAGGACCATGAGAAGTGCAGTAGAGTTCTGCTGAGCAGGGAATAAATGACAAGAACAGCAGATGGTAAAAATAACTGAGTCTCAACCTGGGTTTGTTGAGATGGGTTATAAGGATTTGAGGAAGAAGAGTACTTTACTTTGTTATTTTTATGTGAGAGCCCACTCAAGTTAATGAGGCCAAGACGTGGAAATGAAAAAAAGGGACACCCTTAGTAAATGAGAGTTTGTAGCCTGTGTTTTACCAGCTTTTACACTCTCCACTATCGCAGGAAACAGACCCAGTACCTACAGTGTGCCACCCAACTGTTTTGGGGAGTCCCTAGGAGGTGTCTCACACGTGCTTACAGCTAGCACATATGGTATGCTGGGCAACTCTGCCTCGAATTCCAATAGCCACACATCTGTATGTGTCACTCTTGCTGCAGGCCACCACAGCCACATTTGCTAAGTACTGAGTCTCCATGGGGCACAGCATGAAGCCTCCTCCTTGGACTGCCCAACCCTGCTGGTGATCTGTGACAAGGCACCTCTCTCCCGTTTTTGTGTTACTCTCTATTAAGTGAGTATCAAAGTGTCTTAGAGGGCTTTTCCATTTGTGTTTTAGCCTTCCTTCTCTCCAAAGGGAATTCCATGGAGTCTGGGCCAGAAAGTAATCCTCAAGTGATAGGTTTCATTCTGTGTCAATCTATGACATTCTATTCTAGATATGCTTCTCTCTTCCACCGGCCAAGGTCCTCTTACTAAGACAAAGGTATCATACCTGACTCCCTCTTGCCTTTGTTGAGTTCTCTATTTCTCATGCAAATATATTTCTCTTTATTACCTGTGAGAGATTAAATTGGTACCACCTCTATGAAGGACAATTTGGCAATTCTTTCGAGCCACTTTTATAACTACTTTTATAACTTTATCTTACAAATGTACTTGCCCATATGTGAAAAATATTTATTTAAGGTTGTTTACTGCATTGTTTAGAGTAACAAAAATAGGAAACAATTTAAATATCCATCCTAGTTAAATATATTAAGGTTCCTCCAGGACCCAGAGCAAGAACAGGCTATGCAGGAGGTCCAGGTGACAGTGCAGGCTGCTCTGCTCCTTGGGACTTCCAACCCAACAGATCCAGCTGGGTCAGACCCACTTCAGGTGTCAAATATTATATCCATCAGGGTCTGGCTGGGAAAACAGAAACTACTGGAGGCATTTCAAGAAAGAAAGCTTAATTTAAACTGTTGGTTAATGAGTTATTGGAGAACTTAGAAAAGCTAAAAGGAGAAACAGAAGATAGTAATTCCAGAAAGCAGCTCATATCCCTGAGGTTAGAAGAGCAGAGGAAAATGTTGATGTTACTGGAACACAGAGGTTTGCCTTAGAAGCCTCAGGGAGTTGCCAGACCTCTGAGAAGGGTCACTGCCCAGACGGTACTGGTGCCTCTTAGGGAACAAAGTGAGGCTGCCTCTGGGAATGACAGAAAAAGAGAAAGGGAAGGAGGGAGGGAAATAGAGAAAGAGAGAGAGAGAGAAAGAGAGGAAGAAAAAGCAAAGAAGACAAAGAAAGAAAAGGAAAAGTTGGAGATTGCAACCAGCTGCTACCATGGAGCAAAAGGTCATCATTAAGGTGCTGCTGAGAGCAAACGGTGAGCAAAAGTGAGCCTTCTGGTCTCTAGTGTCCTCTCTTAGCAGACCTAACAGGGAGTTACTTAGCAGGGTCCAAAGGGTCTGCAGAGCCCAAAAGGTAAGATCAGAAGTGAGAGACTATAACTTGTTAACTTCTACCCATCCAACCCTTAAAAAGAAAGAAGCATTTTTTTTAATGAGCTAACATGGAAGTAGTTAAAAAAAAAAAAAAGCAAGTTGTAGACGTGTGTATATAGTATACCATAAGTTGGGATAAAGAAAGACGAAGGAAAGAAAGAAAAAATGATGTATATAATAGCATCATTCACGGGCACTTGTTTCCTCATTCAGGAGTCCAACTCTATTAGCAGCAGCTATGAAGATAACATTTCATTCAACTTACCTATGAATACATGGAAACTTTGAGGCATATAGTTACTATGACTATTCTGTTCACATAAAATAACTGCATTGACCCTTTCTAGATTCTCTTTGATTTGCATATATTTCAATAAGCCTGTTGCTTTACAAAAATATATCAAAATCCTTTAAAAACAACTTTTATCTGCACTTAAAATATAAATATACTACTCATTCTATTAAAAACAGGAAGTCAGTCACTTCACAAATCTAACAATCTCCCATCATTTTCTTGGCAGCAATTGAAACATTGGAGAATTTGTACTTGTATTCAAATGTGTGTTTGTGTTGAATCTGTATGTGCCTCTAACCATATTCTTATTTTACAAACAAAAATGTATTACATATAAGCAGAACACAGTCAAACAAAAGGGTTGAGGAAAGAAAATACAAATATGAGTAAGACACAGCCCCTGCCTTCAAATCTGATTACAATCGAACGAGGGAACAGACTCATACACAAAGAGCTCAGGAAACGATGGAAACAAGGATTCAAGAAGGGGCTTAAAGTGAAGACTCAGGTATTCTGAAGATGCTTTTAAATCCAGTGCCAGAAAGTTTGATCCAAGACTGGGGACTAAAGAGCAGACAGGATAAGAGAGCTACTTTTAAGTTCCATCCTGGGAAACACCTGATCTGGAGGACCTTTCACTTTCCCTTTTGTTCTACACTAGGTAGCTGAATGCAGACCAGAACTAACATTTGCTCAAGATTGGGTCCCAAAAAGGTAAGTTACTTGCTCTCTGTTGTCTTTTTTTCTCTTGTTGCTTCAGAAATCAGAGTAAAGCTGTTTTAGTAACCGCCATTCCATCAGCGCAGTGATCTGCCTTGTGTTTGCATATACGTAATTTTTTTCTCAAATACCTTGCAAGGTAACTGAAATTCCAGTTTCCACGCTTCGTGATGCTCTTAAGCTCTGTCACTTCCTCTTGGGTCATATTTACGTGGGCTTTCCTTGGTAAATCTTGATCTCAGTCTCTGCCAAAAAGCAATCAGTCTGACAGTCACTTTCTTTGGCGTTTTTCCATCGGTTTTAACTGCTTTTTCCTCACATGAATGAATTTCTGATTGCACAACTGAAAAGAAAAATGACAAAATTAAATCAATGGATTCTGTCTCAGAAGCAAAATTGCTGATACTTCACATTAGTGTCAGTAAGAATCAAATAAACAGGGTATGTGATTAAGACTTACCAATGAGCCAAGGGCAATTTATCTTCCAGACTTTTCGCCATGGGATGCCTTTGTTGACAAAGAAGTGTCTGGCTTTTGAATCAATGGGGCACCTTTTGGAGGGACTCCAGGTTCTCTTGACAACATGTACTTTTTTTTTTTTTTTAGTGAGCTCGAGGGACTCCTAGCCATACAAGGCCATGACTGAATAAATAAAGTAATTCTTAGTAAGACATAAGCCGCTGCAAGCCTCACATACCATAATAACATGTTGTGCCTCTGCTGAACAAGACACAGGGAACAAAATATGAAGGCACAAAATTCTTTTCATTTTAATGCCTTCACTGTTGATGATTCTGTTATCTAAAAACTGCCTTCCCTTTTCTTCAGTGATTATTGTCTTGAATCACCATCCATATGAAAGTATCCACAGGGACACAGGTTTTTCTAGAATTGCTAACTCTGTAGATTTGGGAGCATTAATTCTCTGACCACTTAAAACCAGACGCCATGTCTTAAAGTCAGATCAGAGGACACTGTCTTCCTAAGAGCCTTCTAAATCTCTACCCCACACCAAAATAAATTTTCAAATATTCATTTATCACACAGTGTATAGGCACCTTAAGAACTTCAGGTCAAGACCGAATGCCTATTATTATTCCTTCTCATACCACTGTTGTATTAGTAATGCTATATCAAATATCAATACAGGACTAAGAATTTTTCAAAACATAAATCCATTTTCCTCTCCTTAGTGACTTGTAATTGTTGGTTCCCTTTAAAACTTATTTGTTTGGGTTTTGCTGGAACAATGAGTTCATAAAATCTTAATACTGTTTTGTTCATCCTTCAGTCTCTCAACTTCCAGTAATTGAATTAATAATGTTCGGCCCTATAGAGAGTGATATACCCAATTGTAAAATACTGCACACATGAGTTTAAAGAAACTGTTTCAATATCACTGAGCACAACTTACAGAATAAGGCTTAGGAATTATGCTCATTTAAGTTCATCATAGCTGTGGCAGACACTGCAAATCCACTCCGACCTCCTTTTCATGTACTACAGAAATTAGAAAGCTGAGAGTCGCTTTGACACTAGGCCGCTTTGCAGCTGAAGGTGAGGTATAACTTACACTTTGCCGATGAGCAGCCCTTGCGTAAACTGAATTAGATGGGAGAAGGGCAAAGCACGGTACCTGTGGTGATGGTATAATCATGGCAGGAGCAGCAGGAGCGTGCTTCTGAGAGGCCAGTTTTAGCAGCAGCTCCCTCATCACCGCAGCAATGACAGAGTTCCGGAGCCAGGGTTTACAGCAGTGGTTTATTAACTTAGCCAGGAATTTCCTGGTTCAACAACTCCTGGCATTAGTGAATCTGTTCTGTGGTGTGGCTCCACTTCTTCTGCCTTCCCAAGGATTCTGTAAGCCACGTTGTGTCAGTCATCTATTACCACAATAATGCTGTATAATAAACATCCCCCAAATGCAGTGGCTTAAAACAATAACCATTTATATCGCTCATGAATCTGTGGGTCAGCTGGCCAGTGCTAGTAGTCTAAGTTGAGCTTGTCTGACCTCGCTGAGCTTGCTCAAGCATTTGTGGTCAACTGATGGGGACTTTAGAAGCTGGCTGGTCTCAGATGACCTCAGCTAGGACGACTCTCACTGCTGCCTCACCTTCCAACAGGCCAGCCTGGATTATTCTCATGCAAGAGGAAGGTACCAGAGGGAGAGCAAAGTGTGCAAGGCTTTTGAGGATTAGGTTTAGAAATAGCACACCATCACTTCTGCCACATTTCATTGGCCAGAGCAAGCCAAAAGGCCAGCCCAGATTCAGGAGGTAGGGAAACAGACTCAATCCCTTGATGGGAGGAGTTACAAAGACAAATTGTAAAGGAGGAAAGAAAATGTGGGGCCATTATTACAATAAGTCTGCCTCAACACTGAATACCCTGAAAACACCCTCTCTGCTTTAAATGGCTGAATAAATTGTGTTCTCTGCAGATAACTCTGACCAATACAATGGTGGATTATACATATGCATGTATGTCTATTACCTCTAAAAATGCTAAAAAATGACAGTAAATGAATAAAACTGGTACAAATTGGTGAGGTCGGAGAGAATGGCAGAGGAGACAACTACAAAATAGAGATGTTGACAAATATTGGTGGTATGGAGAACAGAGTCGGTTGCAGGCTGGGCTCTGCAGGAAACAGGCCCTGAGCTGAAGCTGAATGTGCTGAATGTTTATTAGTGAGGCCGCTTAAGATCAACACCTGTGGAAGGGAGGGCTAGGGAGCAGCACAGGATAGACATCAGGCTTCCAGGCAGGCCTGACAACAACTTCAGCTAACCCCATGCGGAGTCCAGAACTGAAAGGGCCTGTCAGCCTTATCCTGTGCTGGGCCTGGGGAAGGGCACAGCCTTGGGGAAGGTGGTTCCCTGCGCAGCACAGGGCACAGACAGCACCAGCAGCAACTATCTTTCCCTGAAGTGGGACACGGACAAGTGCATCACTATAAGCATGTTCCTACTAAGTAAACAAAAAAACCAAAAATCATGCATTTGAAGCCACAGGCAAAAATATCTCTGTTCCCATGGGGAGCCAGTCTCAATGTAGCTATTAGAGTGTGAGTCCCTAAACCTTCAAGAGTGAAGGAGGGTACCTGTCAGCCCTGGTACCCTTAGTTCCAGTTCAGAACTCCCAGAGACAAAACACCGGACCTGAATCTCACGGTGCCCTTTCCCTTCCCTAGGCTGTCTCCTCTACCTTCCCATGTCACGGGTCGCTCTGCTCCAGCATCAGGCCACCCCCAGCCTTGTGCTTCTGGAGATGCTGGTGGCGTCAGTGCCATGCAGACAGGAAAGCCAGGGGCAGGGGCCAGCAGCACATATGCTTATGCATTTCACAGGCAAAGGGTGGGAACTGGAGCTGGCAAGGAGCACAGGAACCCCTATCTTAGAGAGCGGCAAAAGAAAAAGAAACTGGACCTAAGGAACGGGCCTAGGACTTGCCTTCTTACCTATAGGTAAATAAAACTCACATTGAAAAAAAATGGTCGATACTAGTGAACCAAGAGGAGAAAAAAATATTGACTCCCTAAAATTAATTCCAATTACAGTCATTTATAGCCTGGCTGCTACCATTTATACCCAATTACCATAGAGCACAATAACAAGCGTTCATGTTATAAAGTGTATGTTTAGTAAATTGATTGGAAAGCTAAACTTTCCACTATATGGAGAGCCATTAGGGTTTGCTACTTCTTCCTTGTGATCCACGGCTCACCCCGTAACACTGCGGGGGGCACACGAGTCAGAGGGCAGCTCCATTCTCTTCTGATGAAAGAACACTCTGGAACAAATCATGTTTCACATAAGTGTTTTCTTTACAATACAAACCACTTTCTTCTTTGAATTGTGATGGCCTCTTGATCATGGGCTTTTATTGTTAAGAAAGCAAGGGTCCGTTTCCAATACATGCTTCGTTCTCAGCCAAATGGAGTGAAATGTGTGTAAACACTTTGTGAATTGGAAAACATTATAGAAATGTGAGCAGTTCCTGGTATGAGGTGTTAAGAATGGTCTCGTTTTGTACCATTTTGTACCGCTCATCTTTGGTCTTCCCAAACAGTGGAACTCATGCAGTTTAACGTTACTAGTTTCCAATTTATTGTGAACAGTACATTTCTGATTATTATTACTATTCTTGTTATTGTCTAATATTTATTGAGTGCTCATTACATGCCTTAGGACTGTATATGCTGTATCAGAATGGTTTCATCAGGGAAACAGGGCCACTGTAAATGGTATAGGAATAAAGGGCTTCATATAGAAATGATGGCTTACATAGATAGGAGAGCATCTGGAGGAGTAATGGTCTAGAAGGTGGCAGCCAGACAAGTGGAGAGTCACTGATGTGTTCAGTCTGAAGTCCTAGATTCTGGATGGAGAAACTCAGCTCATGGGGCATGTCCTAGAATCCTGCAGTGGCTACAGAGTGAGAGTTTATGGAAAGGGATGTGAGCCTCTGTGTCTAGTGAAGCCCTGATGAGCCTGAACAAGTATTAGCCCAGAAACAATGGTCGCCCTTCACTTTTGCTTTCCAAGTCTTGCGCAAGTCACAAACTCAAAGTCTCACTCATAAACTCCAATCCGGAACCACGTAGGAAAGGAGATTCTGGGAAATTCCAGATATTCTAGTAGTTTCCAGTCTTAGATAGGAGTAATATTGGTGGTGCCGAGTTACCATCAGGCAATGCAGCACACAGACAACTCTAATATCTAGGAAACAAGTGTCACTGTTAACATTTTTTGGCAGTTAAAATGCTGAGATGTTTAACGACTTGCCTGAGGTCACATGCTAATAGGTGGCAAAACTAAAATTCAAACCCAGGTCTGTCTGAGACCCCCGATCATAGTTTTAACAACTCTTGTTTAATGGCCCTTCAAAATCTATAAATACTGATTATCTGTCATAATATTTAATATTATTTCCTGTCTCTGTGAGGGCCAGAGGTATATGTTTTGACAATTCTAGAACACTGTAGTTAAGAGATACAGATCTTAGGACTAAAGTGATGTGTCAGGGATGCAAGTCTTCTTTGGGGCCGAGCTGAGACATTTCTGCTGCCCAAGGTATCAGGGGTTCGGTAGCTTACAGAGCTACATTATCAGGAAGTCTCATTTCGTCCTCTGGCTGGAGAAAAATTAATGCCTACACCCCTTAATTCTCCCATCCTTTCTAGATGCTGTGACCTACACAACGATACCTTGAACCTGCCTTTTGGGAGAAAGGAAAGAATATACTTTCCATTACCCCAAGCCAAGTGAAAAGAGTTTCCAGGGAACATTTGGAGAGCTTGACAAATGTTCCTTGGACTTTGTGAAACAGAAAGGCTATTATCTGATTCCTGCCTGGGGACACACAATGGTGAAAGATTATAGCTAGAATTGCTGGTTTAATGGCAGAATGACAAGAGGTGGGTGCATTAGGAGCAAACTACACTTCTGCCCACAGTAGGGCAAAAACATCTGAGTTTCCTTGTGGGTCAACTTAGACAGATGGGAGGGAGCCAACCTGGGGTCATGTTCGCTCCTACCTCAGAGTATTGCCTGGAGAGGAAATGTGACCTGCAGGTGGATTGTCAGAACTCCAGGTGCTGAGGCTGCGATCATGGTGGCTATTGATGTACAGCCCCACCCACACCAGGGGAGCTGCAGTCAGAGGTCCTCAGTGGGCACACCTCCAAAATACCCCTCAAGGGGAAAAGCCAGCAATTGTGCACCTGCCACCTCAGAGGAAATCATCAGATTACAGGCTACACAAGCCACAAAAAGTCTTTTTCATTAATCCCCTCTCCTTCTGAGCCTTGAAAGCTCAGAAGCAGCACCTACAAAACAAGGAAAAGTAAATGGACAAAGTAAAACAAGCAAGTAGGGAAGTCAAGTATGTGTCCCTCTCCAACTGGGCACAGTTGGGAGTTGGGGGTGGCAGAAGGAAAGGAAAAAGGAACTGGATCTGAGTTTTATACTATATAAGAACTTTAAAAACTACCAAGTGGTAATGACTAAAAGTAACCAAGGGATTTTTTTTCCCCTATCTATGAGTAACTGAAAAAGTTTGGGTACCAAGATTGTATCCAGAAATGGGACTAGATGGGAAAGAATGAAATTGATTTCTGCATGACCCTATTCAGTCCAGCTTATAAGTAAGATGATCATACCAATATAATAGTAATAATGGGACAACATGAAAGAACTCTTAGCAACTACAAACATTATAGCAGCATCTTAAAATGCCATGTAGGAGTTAGAAAATAAAGTTGAAGCCACCTCCTGGAAGTAAGATCAAAAAGAAAAAAAAATCCATAAAAAGAAAAAAAATACAATAAAAACAGTCATTGAGGAGTTCTAAGATCTGACATTATAATAGGAGTTTGTAAAAGGGAAAACAGGAAAAAAAAATGTAGAGAAAGAAATTTTTAAAATTTTTTTCAAGAAACCTTCCCAGAATTGAAAAGATGAGTTTCTAAAGTAAAGTTCTCACCAATCATATGCATTAATTATTAAGCATATATCTGAAAACACCATTTTTGTGCTAGGCCCTATTCTATAACTACAGCAAAGACTAAAGCCAAGGATGTAAGTCCCTGCCAAGGAGCTTGCATCCTACTAGGAGAGACAGGTAATAGACAAAGAAATAATGTCATATGTCAGATGGTGATAGGTGTCATTAAGGAAAATAAACTAGGATAAAGGAATATGGAATAATGAGATGGTGGGAAGGGATTGCTATTTTAGGCCAGTTGGTCAGGGGAGGCCTCTCTGGTCATGTGACAGTTGAGCAGAGGGAGCGAGAGATGCAGACATGCTGGAAATAGAAGCACAGCAAAAGCAAGGTTCTTTGTCCGCTGTGTTTACTAATGTATCCCAACTGCCTAGACTAGTGCTTGGCTCATAGTAGGCCCTCCAGAAACACTTGTTGAATGAATGAATCAAAGCATAGGGAAAAGCATATGCAAAGGCCGTGATACAAAAACATCCTTGGCTTGTTCAAGAATGCCAGCGTAGCTGGAGCAATGGAAGCTTGAGGGTAAATAGTAAGTGATGACCTTGTAGGCCACGGCAAGGACTTTGGATTTTACTCTAAGACAGATGAAAATACATTGCAGGGTTCTGGACATCAGAGTGTCACGATACAATTGCTATTGTTAAAGAACTACCCTGGCTTCTACGAGAAGGCAGACTGTGAGGAGGTGAAGCTGGGAGCAGGGGCACTGCACTACTCCAGGCAAACATTATGAGTGGCTTAGAGTAGGGTAGTGTGAGTGGAGATAGTGAGAAATTATCAGATGATTGATAAATCTCAAAGACAGATTACACAAGACCTGCTGATGAATTAACTAGATGTCATATGTGAAACAGAGAAGTTAAGGATGAAGCCAAGGTTTTTAGCCACAACAATTAGAAGGATGGAAGGGGAAAATCTTAGATGCAAGGTGTGATGTAAGGACCAAATGCAAGGGTGAGAAATGAGGGGTTATTTTCGACTTAATAATTTTGAGATGCCTACAAGACATACAAGTAGAGATGTCACATGTCATCTCTTTGCTAAACAAGTAACTTTAGGGGGAAAATGCATATTCAAGTTTGTCCTCCTCAACACAATTCATCTATCTCAAGGGCCAGACAAGTGGCTAGATTTTAAAGCACATTTCCAACCCTGAGACCTTACAATCCAATAGTCCTCTCCTACAGCTGATGTAAAAACCATTGATTCTCCCCTTTTATGACACCTACAGGATCTTTCCTTCCCCGCAGTTTTCCTTGCATTTTCCACATCACATTCTCCCTCTTTCCCCTAGCTTCTTGAGGAATAGGTCTCTTTTATTTTGGAAAAAGAAGCAAAGAAATGCAAACCCTTCATTTGACCATCCTGTTCTTTCTTCCTCATTTCCCTGACAAAACTTGGTCGCTTCCCCCTCAGGTCTCTGGTGAAGCTTTCTTTTCTTAACCTTGATTTCCCTCTCCAGTCCTATTCCTAACCCAGTTCTCTCAAGGCCAAGCCTACAGCCTGTTCTCTGATCTGTGCATCCTCGCTGGGGCTCTGCACCATTCCCTGTGGTTGACTTCTCATGGGGGCCTCCCCCAGGATTCATTTTTGGCCATCTGCTCTCCCATCTGCATGTTTTCTCCCTCAGAAAGCTCATCATTCCTATAACTGCAATGAGTACCCCTGTGCGGATGACTCCCACCTATTCATTTCAGTCTTCACTTCTTATCAGAGTTTGACTTCCTAAGAGAATCTAAGCAAAGTGGTGATCTGGCATAGGTGCTGGAATCAGATGGCTCAGGTTTAACTATATAAACTTGGGTCATATTTAGCCTCTCATCCTTGATCAAATGGGAATAATAATAGTACCTAACTCAGTTTCCATGAGGATTACATGAGTTTTATGTGTAAAACTCATAGTCCCTAGCACATAGTAAATAATAAATGTTAGTTATCATTATTGGAGATCATACTATCACTGCAAACTCAATGTATACAACCCCAAATTCTTCCTTTGCCTCTTAAATCAGTTCTCAAGTTTTTCTGTGCTATTTCTAGTTCTCAAACCCACAGATTTAACATTTGTAATAATCTTTGATTTACCCATTGCTTCAATTTTTTAAATCCAATCAGTTGACAAATAGGTTTTGCTAACTTTCTTAGTAATTTTTTTTGAAATGTGACTTCAGTCTTTTTCTTTCTTCTTCATCCCCCTGCTATGCCCAGCTTAGTCCCCATCTCCTCACACTAACACAACCAGAGCAGCAACCTTCTCGTTAGTCTCTGTGGACTCAGCCTTGAACCCCAAACCATGGAAGTATTATCTAAGTACCCATCTAGTCTCTCCTTTGCTCAGAAACTTTGAGTTCTGCTGTTTCCATTCCTATCAGGTGAAGAATCCTCTAAGTAGATAAAACTTTCTAAAACTTCCATAATACAGCTCCATTCTATGCAATCTTATTTCCTTCTACTCACCTGCCTTGCCAGTTCTGTCTCACCACTGCCCCAAGACCATCTCACGCTCTTTCTGGCCTCTCTACTTACGTGCACATTGTTTTCATCTGGAATGCCCTCCTCACTTTTCTCCAGCAATCTCAGTCCTACCTGTTCTTCAGCCCAGCTTCATTTCAGCCTTCTCCCTGAGGTGCATGAAATGAAATTTCATTCATTCGATTACTCCAGCACCTGAAATCAGCATTTGATCCCATTTACATATTGTAGCATATTGTTCTATGAAGTGCCAAATATGTCATTTTTGTATGTATTAGATTATAAGATTCTAAAAGGTTATAATGTGTCCTAAACTTCAGTGTTCCTTCTTCACCACTTCTCTACCCCATGCCTAGGAAAGCTGTAAGTGGTAAAGACCCAGGTAGCCTTGATGATAATATAAAAATAAAAATAATATACACTGTACTATATACCAAGTACTCATCTCAGGAGCTTTTTACATATATTAATTCATTTAATCTTCACAATAATTCTATAAAGTAGAAATATTATCTCTATTTTACAGCTGAGGAAACTGAAGCACAGAGAGGTTAAGTAAGCTGACCATGATTGATTACTGACCCAGAGTAATCTTCACATATGCAGATATGTGAAAGAATGCAAAATATAATCTAGGAAGACTATATTGTAAAAACTCCATTGAAGACCCAAAGAAAAGAAATCCTAAGACTCACCCTCACTTGAGTGATACAAAGTGACTACTTCTGGGTGGTAAGGGGAGAGGTTAAATAGGGATCACATTTTTTTTTTAAGATACAATTTGATTCTAAATGAACCAGAGAAGAGACTGGAAAAAAACATCCAGTCACGTCCCCATTCCCCATTCCCAAATAAGGCCACCCAACTACAACCATCAGTCCCTCATGAAATAAGCATCCATGTACATTGGCTACTGCTCTGCCCTAGGAGGAGACACATATGACATGGTATGCTCTGAAAGTCACGTGCTTCTCTTCCTGTCACAAGGAACACTTTTGGATATGCACAAATAAGGAAGTGCTGTATGAACTAACTTGTGACTGTTTGAAAATCAGTCAAGTATTCTCCACAAATAGGAGCTCGTCGGCACCTACCTGAATTCTAGGTGTTCACTCTTTAGAAGAGAGCATGAGGAGGCTGGAGCCATCCCTCCATGGCTGGCCCAGCAGGCCGCACTCTAACATGGAAAGCAAATCCTCAAAAGTTGGGCTGTCCCACCAACACTCAGCACCTCCCGTGGGTGAAGGAAAGACTGTAGCTTGACTGCAGCACAAGACTAATGTGGTGAGGTGAAGAGTTGAACAAATCAGTCATTTTCCTGTTGCATAAGTAGGAATTTGTACCTCTTGGCTTTTTGTTAGAGAAGGAGGGAGAAGGGCGGCTTCTTACCTCAGAAAACTCTACCCAATAAGAGGCTGGCCCTTCAGAGGATCCGCCCTGGTTGCCACACAGAGTTTTGCAAACCTGGCTCAAAAGTTCTTGAAACAGTTATCTTTGCTTACAGTAGTGGTTAGAAAAATGAAATGGGAATTGAGAAACCTTGTAATATAATACTCTGTACCACCTCATTGGTATTCAAATATGTTTTTCTAAGCTCAGATGATTTCCATATGGGTGGAAGACTTCAGATTTAATTTTATTAAAGATAATGAACATCCCTCTGAAACAGTTTTCTTCTACCTTCAGCAAAATATTTATGTGTAAGGATGTTTCTTTCACCTGCCACACATATTCTTGACTGGCATTCAAGTGGATTATTAGCTGTCTTGCCCCTAGCATCTATTCTGTCTTAATGACTTCTGTCCTCCAACACTGCTGAAAGTGACTTGAGGCAGTACAGATTCCAAAGGCAGCCTGCCAGATGAAGCAGAGAAGCTGCAGGAAGCATACATTGAAAGAAAAGTGAATGCAGTTCCCCTGAGATAGGTGTACGTTAATGTAACCATGGTTTTTAATCTCCTTATATATTCTTTGTAACTATACATGTCTTAAATAGTATGTTCAAAAGAAACATGATAATAGCTAACAGCTGGACTCTTTCTAGCACTTTCTTATCAAGTACCTTCTAGTTTGCAGCCTCCCAGAACAAAGAGTGTCTCTGTTGCTTAAGCCCAGAAGCTTGATTTATAAACTTAGTGTAATGAACCCTGTCAAAATTTTATTACCAATTGGTTTGTACCATAATATATGTGTGGAACGGCTATTGTATAAGGATGACTTATTTTAATGCACTAGATTCCCTTTGTTAACTTTCTCTTAGCCCTGGGAATTGTAATGTCTCCTTTGTTGGTATTTAGATAGCTGCCATTTAGCCTGCTGCCATAAGATAGCCATCTCCATCTGATTTCTTTGGAGCTACAATTCACATATTAAAGTGGAATCCATATCTTTTATCCCCCTTGGGTAATGAACAGAAAAGATCCTGTCCACAACTGATCTAACACCTGTGTGTTCTCTCTCACGAGAGCCAGTACCCAAGTCAAATCTCGAACTACAAGTACTTATTACAGTCTTTCTGGAACCCACGAATGCCAAGGCACTTGCTCCACAAGACAGCTTGGAACCAAGGTGTAATCAAGCCTTTCACTGGTCCCACTGGACTGGGCTATGAATCATCTCCTTTTCTTACCCAACTGGCACAGATAAATAGCAACTGAACAGCATTTTGTCTCCTGAAGAGTATAATTTCCTTAAATTAACATAAGGTACTAGCTGTTCTATTCACTTGCAGCTTTTATAAGGCCAGACGTATCTCAGGAAGGCCTCACTAATCTCAGGAAGCAACCCACACATGGAAAAAGCCTATTACAGAGGTGAAATCCTCTTAAGGAGATGGAGTAGGCAGAATCGTCCTCATGATCACCTGTCTGGGAAATTTGAGCTGATGGGACCTGAACAGCACTGCAGCTCCAAGCAATAACACCACCTTTTGTGCTCAGGTTCATTTTATTGCTGAAATCATTCTGTCACCTGCCTCTTCCCTGGGGGCTGAGCTAATAAGAGATTGTTGGATCTATCAGCAAGTCCATCTGGTCCACTGAAATTTATCTCACAAATAGTAGCTGGTCAAAAGATGAGGAAGTGGCACAAAGTGGTCTAATTTTTGTAAGTCCCCTCCCCCCTACACACACACACACACACACACACACACACACACACACACACACACCTTTGTGGAAAAAACACCAGCTTTTCTTTCAGTGAAGCAGCAACCTGTAAAGTAATGGGTCCTTTCAGAGCATTCAGATATGGCCTACATTGGGGCTGATATTTATTCCACTGGTTTCTGGCATTATATTCAGGTTAAACTTGCAGTGTTTCAGTCTTCAGCTGAAAGTGACTTTTTTCCCTAATCTTCATAACCTGGAGGGAGTACAAATCATTTAGGTATATACAAATGTAGTAATGCATTCAAAGTATAAACAAAAAGTAGGAAAAAATTTTTTCCCTGTGGATTCCTGCTAAATATTTTAAGAATCAGTGAGGATTATGATATTCACTCATTTTTTTAACCATGGGTCGGATTTGCAGCACCCCGTCCACCCCCTAGTCTGTAGGTAGAATGGAGTTTCCCAGTCTTGGTGCCCTAGTGGTCAAGAACACATGCTCTGCAGCCCCCCAGGTTTGAATCCTCACTCTACTATAGAGCTAATAGTGGCCTGGACATAATAATAGTACCTCCATCATGAGATGGTGGTGAGAAGTCATTTGGTTAATATAGGTGAAATATTTAATAGTGACTAGCTAATCATAAGTGCTACATATTATCTTGATTATATTCCACAGAACACTAGTTCCAAGAGATGTTCCTGGGGAAACAAGAGTCTGTGGTCAAATAAGATTGGAAATACTTCACACTAACATATTTCATGAAATCTATAAAGCTAAGAGTTAGGTACCACTAAGAAAGAAAAAGGACACAAGGCTCTCCTGGGGATTTGGCAGTTCTGATTTCAGTTTTATTGCTTTCTTGGCACATGCTAGGTAATCCTTTTGCACCTATCTCAGTAACAAAATACACCCTCAACTATGGATATCTTCCTTTCTCAAGTTCTATCAAGCACTTGGTTATTGCTTTGCAAGAAAATATGGAATTGTTAAGCCTGCAGTACTGAAGTTTTGCCACTCTAACATCATACATACACCCCACTGTTCTGGTTCCATACCTTTTGGCATATACAGTAACATTTCATTTCAGTGCCAGATCATGGTGTGACCTTTTGAAGACGTTCTAAAGAGCAATTAAACATCACATATATCCTAAGAAGATACCTAACTCAATTAATGTGATGACAGCAAGAACGGCTGTGACCAAGTTCACACGAGCCCAGCAGTGACCTCAGTTGAGCAGGTCTCAACGGCTGCCTGCCAACAGCCACTGCAAGACGCCGCTGTCCAAGAAGTATCCTAACTTCGGAGATGACAAAATGTGGGAGGAAAGGACTGCTTAGAATTGATGAAATATTTATGTACTCCTTTAGGACATCCCCAATGCATATTAGCATATAAAAGGTGGAAGGAAACCCTGCAGTAAAGAAACCATCTTCCCTGATTTAAGCCAACATATTGGACCACACAGCCTTCTTTACAAGTTCACACCTATCAGCATGTTGGGGTGTGCTGAGATAGAACCTTACAAATCTGAGCATTACCGAGTAATTGTAGCTCCTTTATAATCAAGCAGGAACAAAGAGAAGGAAGATTGACCCTATGGGGTTCAGAACATGCTATCCCAATATGGAACCTTGGCATATTGAATATTTTAACCTGGAAGAGTTTAAGGGCAGCAGCAGAAAAGTCAGTCACTCTTTTCCCCTGAAACAGGTCATAAAATCCTTCTGCAAGAGTGCCTTCCCTCTACCCAGTGGAAAGGAGCATCCTTATCTCCAAAGACAAAGGGATGCCCAGAAGAATCCTAACGAGCAGGTCTTGCTAGTTTCCCCTGGTTTAGTGTATTTACCTCGGACTCTTCAACCTATCACGTTTCTCCACAACTGCCCACTCTTCATCATACCCAGTAGAAAGATACATAGATCTGTTTCTTCAGGCCTTCCTTTCCTTATGAAGGCTTCCATATCACATAAAACTTCTATTCAATACATGTGTGGGCTTCTTTCCTGTTAATCTTTGTCAGTTTAATTCTCAGACTCAGCCAGGGATTCTGAGAGAGTTGAGGAAAACTTTTTCCTCCCCTACAACCCTGTTTGGGATCAAACACAGAAAAGTAGCCCCCAAAGAACTCCTGGAGACTAGGTAATGACCCAGTCTCTCCATACTTTTAAGGAAAATACTTGCCTTGGTCTTAGTCCAGGGTTCTTATCATGAGGAGACTAACTCCTTAGAGCAGGTCAAATCCTAGTTTAAAAACAAATGTTATTGAGGTCTCAATATGTGACAAGCCCTGAGCTCAGCAGCAGAGCTATGAAATGATTATGAAAGTTCTCTTTCATCATCTGTAAAAAGGTAATAGTAACAACACAGTAATAGTGTTATTGTCCATAGGCAGTAAGGAATGGATGGAAATTAAGAAACCTTGTAATATCACACTGTATACCACCTTAATTACAGTGCCCACCACAGACTGTTGCAGGGTTCATTCCAATGAGGAAGATGGAAAGGAGATGTAAGAAACGCTGGAGGAGGGAGGGCCACTGTCCCTCCCCTGTCCCTTGCTCTAAAAGGGCAGATTCCTATAGAGGCCACCAAGCAAATGGCTTACTGTGCTCTGGCTTAGTTTAACTTTAAATTCAATCCATTCTAGTTCCTTTGTGCCTGCAAAAGGACAAGAACTAGATGAGGCTTCAGCCTACTTGGCATCTGGTCATCTGCCCCTTGCAAACGCTGGGGTGTGGCCAAGCAAAGCAACAACTTGTTCTGCCTTCAGCTTGGAATTTGGGGTGAGAACCAGCAGTGAGAAGATCTGTTAGCAGGGCAAAAGAGGAGGTGCATAGGAGCACAGGGAGGTAGGCTTGAGACAAAAGTCAACTCAGGGCTCTCTCACTTCCAGCCCCAGAATGGCAAGCCAAGTGAAGGGTGGTGCCTCAGATACTGCTTGACAGCCCCCCCCCACTGACCCTCCTCACTGGGGACCACTGAGAACTCTGTGAGATAGCCAGGCCCACTTTCACTGGAGTTAGAACCAGACTCAGTACAGAGATTTTAAAGACAGGGATACATGCGCTCAAGGGCAGCCACTTCACAGCCAGGCTTCCAGTCCTCCCTCCCTGTCAAAAGAGGCACAGCGAGCTGTTCCTACACTTTTGTAGAGCTTCTACTACTCACAGCTACTCTGAGCAAGATGTCAGAGCTTAGAAGCTTAGCCTCCTGCTGGGAAAGAGAAACTAAAGTGAAAAAGAATGGTGCAAAGGGGATTATTTGGAGGATGGGAAAACTATTAAATCAGCTTACTTTCTTTTCCTGTTTTTCATCTTAAGTGACTCAAAAGGAGGGGAGGATAAAAGGGGGACACTTCATCACTGAAAAAATGACTGCTGGCAGAAAGTTGCAAGAGCATCGGTTCTGAATGTTCTCTACAAAGTGAGATACTGTTTTCTGCTACTGTAGGGTCAGGTCTCATCCTATTAGTCTGATAACTAAAAGCTACTTGGTAACATGGAAAAACTTATTTAAAATACTCACTAGGGAATGCATATGCTTCATTGCTCCAGATTAAGTGTTGTAATAAGGATAGCTTGTCTTCATGTGCCAAATTTCACTCAAAAGAATGAAGAATATCAGATTTTTAAAAATCTAACTGAACTCATTTATGAAATGTTAACTAATAGAGACAACCTGGTATAATATCCATCTGATACCCCATGGATGGGTAACTGGTGTTACTTGATTTCACTCTTCTTTAAGAATTACAGTTAGAGCTATTTATGGTGAATTCTTAAGTGTTGAAGCAAAACACAAGAGACATTGAGACTTCAGCAATTGGCAGCAGTAACAAACCTGGTAACTTTAAGTTAGATTTGGCTTCTCTTTTCCATGCAGATATTAATAGCGATAAGGAAAAACTTGTTGAATCAACAAAGATTGTCCCCACCTACAAGGAGGAAAGGAAGAGCAAGGTAGAAGAGAACAAAGCAATAGACAATTATGCTGCCTGGAATCACACCCATGAGAATGAGTGGGGGTAATACAAGAGAAGAAAGGTGGAGGTAGGGATATAGGGATGCATTCAAGGGAAAGTTTAGTAGAGAAGACATTTGCAAACTAGTGAAGGAATTTTATTTTTGTGGCAGCCTCTAAAACTGCCTGGAGGATGGGGAGAGGCCACAGAGAAAAAGATGGCATATGTCAGTGGTTTCCATGGTGATGACTAACAGTGTCACGATCAGAGTATTATGACTTCAGAATAAGAATGAGGATATAATAACTAATAATAGCATATAGTAACATTTTCCTTTTAAATCACTCCCCAAGCTCTTAGTATTTATTCACTAATTTTTACTACACCTGTGACATAGTATTATCCATTTTATTTCAGACATTCAGAAACCAAAACAGGAGCAGTTCAAATAGACACAGTCCATTTATAAATGTAGTATTGCTGCTAATCTTTCACCACACAGTATAAACTTGAGAAACATTCTATGTGAAGGACTGTTTCATTGGTTTCATGATAAGTAATGTATTTTGAGCTAATTATTTTTGGAAAATGTACTAGCATTGTGTGGAAGAAAAACCATTTCTAACAACTATTCATACGTTTCTTCTTTGCTTACAAAACAAGAAAAAGCAGAAATTTCAACCATTTCAACGGCTCAGCATTGCTTTCCAAACTTTTTGCATCAAAGATTGCTAGTCAATCTTCCCCTTATTGCAATTAGCACTCTTGCAGCCTTTTAATAATTTTTTTCAAGGCTTTGTTTCACTTTAGTCTTCTGTTTCCCTCTCTCTCCCTCTTCATTTATCTGAACCATAACTCCTTTCAACACACTTTTAAAACCAGGGGTGAGACCCGTGACCATATCACTCTAAAGTTCTTAGTAGAACTAATTAACATAGAGAGGAAGTTTGTATAGCAGTGAAGAAGGCTTTGGAGTTGGACAGACTGGGTTCTAACTGTGCCTCTGGCACCTACCAGCAGGGTGACCTTGGACCAACCACTTCCCTAACCTTCAAATAAGATAATAGTATGTACTTAACAGAGTTGTGAGAATGAAATTGAATAATGTATATAGAACACTTAACAGTTATTATTCCTGGGGCTTTGAACACCCAGGGGTCTCCTTAGGTGGCTCTCCTTACACTTTCTCATATCCTATTTCACATTTCCTACCTTGGCTATATAGTCTTTTGACACTTACCTCCTTTTAAGTAGTTCTCTCTATAAATATCATGAGGACAAAGAGAAGAATGCTCAGAAAAACTACGTCCACACTCAGTACCCATTAGGACCTCAGGAAGTAGCTGAGGAGCTGTAGCTCCAAGACCGAAGTTTTCTTCCTGTGTTCCCTCTTACAAATTGTGTGACCTTGGGCAAGCTACTTAACTTCTCAGGCCTTCATTTTCCTCTTCTGCAAAATGTCATCAATACTTCATAGGGGGTCATAGAGATCTTGTGAAGGTTAAATGTGATTATGAATATGAAAATCGCCTTGTGCAGGAGCATAGCACACAACAGATGCTGAATAAAGTACGAACTGAATGTGACTATGAATTTAAAATATTCCCTACCTTCTCACTTTCTTTAAATTTAACAATTCTGGTATATCCTGTAATACAGTTGCTAAAATCATGTAGTGAAAGAACATTTATTGACATGAGACAATGCTTATGATATATTACTACGTGAAAAGAAGTAATTATATCATTTTTGAGTTTGTTTTTAAAAAGCCACACACACACACACACACACACACACACACACACACACACAAAGGGGCTGTAAGGATTTTTACCAAAATATTGACAATGATTATCTCTAAAATGGTATGCATGTGGTTTCCCTGTTTTCCAAGTGTCCCGAATTAAGCATAAGCCCTTTTCCTTTTAGGAAGAAAAAGTAAAACTAAAATTTAAAAAGGAAACTATGGCAACTTTTAAAAAGTATTATATTCTTAGGTACATAAAGCATGACCATGGAAGAAAAGCAGTAAAAGCAGCAGGGAACATGGAGAGAGGAAGAAGCAGCCAAGAGCTAGGGGGAAGGGTGAGGGAGGAAAAGAGGTCAGAGAGAGGACATGGGTCAAGTCAGGGCTAAGATGCAGAAACAGCCTTGTCTTCTTCCAAGCATTTGTTTCTGGGACCACCAAAAAGCCTGTGGGGATACAGGGCTGTGTCCCAGCCAGGCAAGCCACCACATGCCAGTTCCACCAGAGAACAGGAGTCAATGGGCTTCCGAGCCCTGGTGGTTTTGAACTATCTTTTCTCTCTTGGTTCCATAGAAAGGGTGGTATCCTTGCCTGCTTACAGAAAACCTAAAGGATGACCCAGATGGCCTCTAATGTGGCTCTCAAGCCTAGGAGACTTTGATTTACTAGGGTAAATGAGCAATAAACCAAAAGCTATTGCCACTAGGTGGCATGCCCCAAATACTATTTCACTTTGAAACTGGCAGAAAAGTTGAACCAGACACCCTCTAAGTCCAAAGCATTGTTAAAGGCAACAAGGTGAAGACAATTTAAGGTTTTCGGTTTCTCCCTGGTAAAAACAAATAAGAACAATCACCACCTCCGCAACACTGCTCTGCAGGATAATAAATTCAATGTATTTCTCATGGACACCTCTGAAAGTCTCCTTGGAAGATTCTCCTTCCCCCTCCTTCTCCCACTCCCCCCCGACCAATCCCCATCAAGGTCTGTAACCAACAACCCCATCCTTGGCTAACCAAAATAAATAGGTGCCCCACAATACTCCAAAAGTAAAAATAGGTCTCTGGAATCATCATGAATAATGTCCAACCATAGATGTCAGATTAGCATTAGATGAAGGAGGACAAAGTCCTAATGTGGGATCTGTTATTGTTGAGGAAAGACGAGAATGGTATTCATCCCAAAATGAATATACTCCCTTTAGCCTAATAAGCTTCTCTTACTAAATAGCGGTGCTACTGCCAGGACCTCTATATTTAGCTAGAGCTATCAGTCATTTACACCTTGCTGTCTTTTCTCCTAAAAGTTACATGCTATTGGATATCCTGTAAGAAGAGGCTTTTGTTCAGATGGCTTAAGAGAGGGGCCATTTTGGAGCATATGAAAAGAGCACCCAGAGAGGAGGAGACAGGGTGGGACCTTGAACTTGAGGACGCTACATATGGCTACTGAGGCTCACTGAGCTCTTGGCATTTTTGAGTGAGGAGAGGGGAGTGGAGAAATAATTGAAGGGAAGTGCTGAAAGAAAGGGATGTGGCAAGACACACTTTGCATAATTTGCAGATTTGCCTAGGACTATCTGGATCATAAAGCCCTAGTGATGAAATGTGAAGAAATATAGGCAGTTTGGTATTTTCTGATTATACAACTCTAACAGGAAACTGCCCCAATTCCCTGTTATTTAAATAAATTAACTATATGAGGTATGACAATAAATATAAGGGCAGATTTTTTGAAGCAAGCTCCCATGTATATTCACACAAATGGGTACTACCCCTTTCAAAGTGGGAACCTTAGGAAGCTGATCACTCATTTTAATGATACAAACCATTTGGGGAGTTCCTCTTTTTGAATTGGTTTTAGCAACTGATACATATCTTTTGAAAAGCCACAGTACTAACAAAACATCATTCTTTCTGAAGATGGATTTCACTTGTTGATAGAACCAAAAGTCATTTGGAGCTAAATCTGGAAAAAAAAAGGAAGGATGATCAATAAGAATGTTCTGTTTTGGTCAAAAATGAGATGACTTTGAAGTATTGATTGGAAGTGTGTTTTCTGGTTTCAAGCTGGACCCCAATATCCATTCCAGTATTTCATTAGCTTTGTGAATATAAGCAAGTTATGAAACCATTCTGTGCCTCAGTTTCCTCATCTGTAAAATGCAGATGATAATATTACCTACCTGACAATGTTAATATGTGATTAAATGAGATAATGCATGTAAAATATTTCCATGATACTGGTACATACTGTTTACTCAATAAATAGTCATACTGGCAGGAGTGGTAATAGCCATAATAGAAGTGGTGGCAACCACAGTGAAATGTGGCTTATGAACTCAAAGAGGCAATTTAAAAAGTATACAGCCTCCCAATGTAGCAGCTTTTAATACGCAACCACACTGATTTGCATATGTGTCCTGAAATATTTTTTAAATCTTCTTTTTTGCTCATTAGCCAATCCTTATTTAAACTCAGGTGGTACATTATTTCCAAAGAGCTCCTCCAGTCAGTGGAGAATATTTAAACAGCAGTTTCTGCATCAGTGGTTTTAAATTATTATACCAATACATTTGAATTAATTAAGATCCCATATTTTCTAGACATGTCAAATTGTATGTCTTTTGTTAATTCACAAGAAAGATGTACAAGGCTAATGCAGATCATTTTAAAAACTACTAACATAGATCTAATCAATCAACAAATAATTATTGAGCATGAATTTTGAACTAAATAGGCTAGCCACTGTGCTAGCCACTACAAATTTAGGGCTGAACCAAATAGACATAGCAGACCAGCAGGAAGTTTTTGGATTCTTAAAACTACTTTTAGTTAAAAACAAAAACAAAAAACTACTTCTAGCTAAGTCCCCCCACATACACACAAATGCATATACAAACACACACACACACACACACACACACACACACGGCATCACCTCTAGAAGAACACCCAAGACAATAGTGATTGCCTCTGGAGAGCAACCATTTTATACCGTCTTGTACAGAGTTATCATGTGCGTGCATTATCTTTTCAAAAAGTAAAGAGAAGCTAAAAATTAAAACTTTTTAAAAAAGAGAGAGAGAGAGCATGAGCCAGGGGAGGGGCAGAAGGAGAGAATCTTTACGCAGACTCCCCGCTGAGTGTGGAGCCTGGCATGGGGCTTGATCCCATGACCCATGAGATCACAACAGGGGCTAAAACCAAGAGTCCAGTGCTTAACCGACTGAGCCACCCAGGTGCTCCTAAAATTTTAAACTTTTATATAAACCAAGAAATTTAGTAGTTTATAATTCTGATACTTCTATTTTAATTATCTTTGTACATCCCTCTTAACTCAGAAAATCAAATCATTCACTGTGATATAGTACTGCTATTGATCCCCAGCCCATTAA
Organism: Ursus arctos; assembly: GCF_023065955.2. Lineage (NCBI taxonomy): Eukaryota > Metazoa > Chordata > Mammalia > Carnivora > Ursidae > Ursus > Ursus arctos. The sequence goes on along the minus strand of NW_026622886.1, from coordinate 40,311,971 downwards.
TTACTTCTAATTTCCCTTGTAAGCACACAATAACAGCTGTGCAATCTATCAATCCATGTGCCCCAGTGACAGCCTGTTGAAATGCTTTATTAAATGAATTTGGTTGTGGCAAGGTTATCAGGATCTCACTGTCTGGCTGGGTAACCATTATATAGCTGGCCAGCTGGGTCTGCAGCCCACGTAGCAGAGCCATCCAGCATCCTCCTCATCCATCAGCAGCATGTCTCCCAGAGGCACTAAGCAATGACCTTCTTCCATGAATACTGAGGCTCATTTTCCTTTTTGAAGCTCATGGCTCTGTGCTTGATTCCAGAGAGCAGTATGTCCTTCAGCTTTAACCTTGTCAAGAAATCCATCAATCAGTCTATCAGCAAACATTTATTAATCATCTTCTGTGTTCAAGGCACCATGATAGATGCTTTGGGGGATGTCAAGAAATACAAAATGTGGTTTCTAACCTCTAAGAGTTTATAGTCTAGTGCAAGAGATAGAATATATAACAATTCAAAAAGTAGAATCATAAAGGGTAGAATATTAAAAGTGACAAATTAAGAAGTGAAGGGGGAACGAGAACTAACATTTATCAAATGCCTATAGACTGTGCTAGGTGCTTCGTATATGCTTTTCACTTAATCATCCTGCCAGCCCTGCTTTTAACTCCATTTTATAGACCTAGAGATGAAGAAAGTTGCCTAAAATCACACAGATATGTAACGGCAGCACTTGCATTAAAAGTTCAGTAAATTTGATTCCAAGGCTCTACTTTGCTGACTCTCAAGCTTTGTTCTTCCCCACATGTGTTATATTTCTCCATAGAAAATAAATGCCGTAGGAATTAATCGGAATGACTGACCACTTGAAGTGATAATATTAGATAGATACCGTGGATAGGGTGTAAAATCTGAGGAAAGCTTTCAATGGGTTAAAAAGCCAAAGATAGGTGGAATGTTGTAAAGTAAGAGGAAGTGTATTTCCATTTGAAAGAAAGACCTGTACTGTGGTGTAGAGCTGGAAAAGCCCAAGCTGTCACCTGCTCTTCAACACAGGTATACAGCATGGTTGTGAGAGCATGTAGGTGCTTTAGGAATCAGCCAGTTTATAAATAAGTGGGTTCTTCTTGGGAGGCTGTATCCCTGGGAATACACCGGGAATGGCATGGGCCCAGAGCATCTTAAAACCTTTTACGTTGGGGTGCCCAGGTGATACAGTCAGTTTAGCGACCAACTCGGTTTTGGCTCAGGCCATGATCTCAGGGTCATGAGATCAAGCCCTGTGTCAGGCTCTGCACTCAGCAGAGTCTGCTTGGAATTCTCTCTCCCTCTCCCTCTGCCCCTCCTGCCTCTGCTCTCTCTCTAAAATAAATAAATAAATCTTAAAAACAAAACAAAACAAAAAAAACCTTATATGTCTCCTTAGAGATTCTTGGTGTTTATGTCAGGGACCCACCATACACGACCAGCAATATTACTTGGTTATAAGTAATGAATATATTAAAACAAACATAGATATTTTGGAGTAGAATCCAACATTGACATTAATTTTTTTTTATATGAGGCATTAATGCAATGCCTAACTTATAATGGGAAACACCACAAGCTTTGAGCACTGGCCAGACAGCTGATAATAATAGGTTACTGTCCTCTGCCACTGGGTGTTTCTCAGGGTAAAGTTTGAGAAGTGCTAGTATGGACAAGACACATACAGGACATAGCACATGATATGTGAAAGCAAAGGGAAAGTCCAGTTCTCCATGTTCTGGTCTCCTTTGTCATCCATACTCTCATGTTGTTCTTATTTCTTGTACTAACTCATTAAAAAATCTCTCATTAGGACATTTTATGCGTTGCTTTGTCCTGATAAGTCATCCATGACTTTGCTGTTTGTCTTAACCCCACTTCTAATCCATCAGCAAATCTTGTTGTCTCTACCTTGGAAATGTATCCAGAGTCCACAGTGTCACCACCTCTACTGCCAACACCCTGGCTCAAAGCTCATCTTTACTCCCCTGCGTTGTCAGGATAGCCTCCTGACTGATCCCCCATTTCGGTCAGCCCTTACCCCCAGAGTCTACTCTCAACAACAGCTGGAGGGATCATGTTACAGCCTATATCACATCATGAGAGTGCTCCCCTCGAAACCCCCAGTGACATCCTATCCCCCTCAGAGCCAAAGCCCAAGGCCTCCACATGGCTTCCAAGGCCCACGCAATCCTTTCCAGCCACCTCCTCTATTCTCCCTGCCCTCACCATTCTCCAGCCACACTTGTTCTACTGTTTCTGAGCAAGCCAGGCCTTCTTCCTCAGGGCTCTTGTATGTTCTCTTCCTCTCCCTGGGATGCCCTTCCCTGAGACATTCACATGGCATTCTCCCCACCCCCCTCCAGATCTCCACACATATGTCACTTTTTCTTTGAAGCCTGTCCTATGTTTGCAAAGCCCTTCTATGCCCTGCTAGCAACACCTGAAATATACTTGTTCATTGTCTACCTCACTAAAATGTCTATTCTAAAAGGGCAAGGATTTTTATCATTTCATTTACTCCCAGCACCTTGAACAGTGCCTGATACTTAAGTTGGTAGGCAACAAATAATAGTTGTAGGAATGAATTTGGTAGTCTTTGGCTCAAAGAAGTTTTTTTTTTTAATAAAGCACAGATCAAACTAAACTACCTGCCAAGAGGCAAAGAGAAATTGCATTTAAATAAAATTTAAAACAAATTGTAGAATTTGTATAATATATTTAAGTTTTATTGTTGATATGTTTGGGTATATATTATTGAGCACTAACTATATGCTAGCTGTTTGATAAATATACTATACATAGGCCATGTGATATACTTCTATGTAAATGTTTGCAATTGCATGAACAAAGCTCCAGAGAAATACATACCAAACCATTGGAGAATGGGAAGGAGGTTTGAGGGAGCAAGAGAAAACTAGCTTGACTTTATACCCTTCTCCATTAGTTAAATGATTTATAACAAAAATGTATTATTTTATAATTAAAAAAGAAAAATATCTGAAAAGACTGGATATCAGTCTTTATTGAAAGCTTTCCATTTTCATTTTTAACTTCTCACAGAATGATTTCCTTTGGATTTGGGCCTGTGATATTTTGCATGATTGTAATTCTATCAGGAATTCTTTCTTGACTACTGTAGAAAATATTACAAGTGTCGGTGCCATCCAGAAAGCAGAGGATTATGATGCCCTTTTTTCCCCTTTGGGCTGCATTTTGTTTTAAGATATCTTGTTCCAATTGACATGGTTATGAAATGAGAAATATTACATCCAAGAATGCCGCAATCCACATTTTCTGCCTATCTTTATGTCCCACATCTTCTTAAGATTTTTATCAGCTCAGTATCTGCAATTTCCACATCTGTGATATAACAGCATGGTGCAATAGTCCTTTGCAATGCTGCAGACCAACAGAAAGATGCCATGCCCGCCGCAGTTTCACAACACACAGGGGCTTTCCGCCTCAGCTGGACAGATGCCCAGAAAGGTCAGGCAGAGGATTCTTAAGGTCTCCACACAGAGACCAGGCCTGTCAGAACTGCAGCGGCTCCACCCTGTCAGCAAGGGACATTGTATGTGCAGCAGTCTGCCTGTGTCCCTCTGGCTTGTGTTTGTTGTTGAGTTAAGCAATTGGGACTGTTCACGGGCAACGGAGAGTCCACTACCTATCCCATCTGAGTTTTCACTGCTGTGCTATGAGAGCTACTTCTGCCTCTCAGTACCCACGCCTTTTCCCAGGCTGGGCCCACAGGAAGTCAGGCCGGGAGGGGAGGAAGCATCGCAAGTTGTGGAAACCACACAAACTCCAGTACTGCTGACAAGATCTACTCCACCCGGCACTCAAGAAACAGGCTCAGAACCAGCTTTAGTCCTCTCCCCCTCCCCGAGCCCTCTTGTCCTGAATGGCTGACTTGGGTGATGTTTATACTCATGTTTTCATACTTAAGGAGGCTTGGGTACAGGGATCAACTTGGTCACTACTCACACTGCACACGAGAAGCCTAATGCTGAAACATGCTCAACCTCCATGGGAAAAACAAACAAACAAACAAGATAGCATTTTATATATATGTGGAGAGAGAGAAGGAGAGATTTTTTAATGGTAGCAATGGTTGCCAAATACTTGGTTTCATTTGACTGCTGCTAGAGTGCACAGCCTTGGTACTACCTTTCTGAAAGGTAATTTGACAACATGTATCAAAAGCCTTAAAAGATGTTCATATCTACCAGTAATTCCACCTTAGAAAGTTAAGGAAACACAAGATGTACATACAAGAATGTTCTTTGGCAGGTTACATCCATAGGCATGGACTACTTTAATATTTTAGAAGGTAGAAGGGTTTTTTAAGGGCACAAGAAAGTGTTCATGATAAATGAAAAAGCCCCTATATTTATGTTAAAATGTACATATTCTATGTAAAAATGTATGTATTCCATGTAAAAATATGCATGAGAGAGGGAGCACTCCTTTCTCTTGAACTACCTTCTACCCTTGGCTACCGAGCACTGCACTCTCCTAATTTTCTTCCTAGTCACTGGTCACTCCTTCAGTCTCCTATGTACGTCCATCTCCTCTTCTTTCCAATGGACACATATTGGAGGGCCTCAGGTCTCAGTCCTGAGACTTCCTGTCCATCTTTATTTAACTCCCTAGACAGGTCCTATCTCTTTTCCATTCTCTCAATGCAGATGATCCTCAGATTAGAATCCCCAGTCCCATCCTCTCCCCAGAGCTCCCACCATATATCTAACTGCCTACTTGAAATCTTCACTAGGATGTGAAATTTTCACTCAGGCTTCTCATAACCAAAACTGAAATCTTGATTTCCACCACTGCATCTCCCCTACACACACACACACACACACACACACACACACACACACACACACCTGCTTCTCTCTCATTATTCTCCACCTCTGTAAATGGATCACTTCACTGGAAATGGAATTGGATGTCATCGTTTTCATGCCTGCCTTCCTTACATACAACCCATCAGCAAGTCCCATTGTTCCTATGTTCAAAATATATGCCAAATCCAGCAACTTTCACCATCCCTGCCACTCCTTTTCTGCGCAGGACACCAACATCTTTCCCCTAGACTTCCAAAACAGCCTCTCAGTGGGTCTCTCTGCATCTACACTGTGTGTCTACAATTCATGTTCCACACAGCAACAAGTGATCATTTTTTAAAAATAAGTAAATCAAATCAAAAGACATGAAATCCATACCAAAATGTTAAAGTTAGCCAGGAATGATGAGATTCTGAGCTGTTTTTATTTTTTGTCTGCTTCCTGTGTTATATGTCAGATTTCCAACAATAAACACGTTTCACCTTTACTAGCAAGAAGTCAGAATTTTTTTTTGAAGAAACAAAATCATTACAGGTTTGAACGTTAGTAGTTTATCTCCCATGAATCAGTTCTGGCAGACCAGGACCAAACAAGCTACAGAGTGGTAGTGAATACTCAACCTCCAAATGCAGCACAAGGAGCAACGGAGGAACGTCCTGAACTCAGGTGACAAATACATAGCACTTGTGATGCCACTTCTCCCGCCCCTGTGCATGGCAGACATCACTAAATGATTGCTACCATTGCCAGCTGAGCTTAGAAGCAGCCTCAGAATCCTTCTCAACACAGAGGCAGCAACTATCATTCAGTTAGGATTGATACTTAAGAGACAACATATTAGTCGTCTGTAATAAGCATTCTATCTGAAGATTGAGAAGTTAAATTATGCTCTCTCTTAAGTGAGTATAACGCACTAAACATTTTCAAACCAGTTTTATATCTAAAGTCTCATATAACTTTGCAATACCCCATTAGGTGGGTAGGGAAGATATTTTTATCCCCCTTTTAATGGCAATGAGGGCCATAGTGGTGAAAGTCACACAACAGAGCTCTGGTCACATCATTGCCACACTCCTGTGTGCTTTTCCATGGTTCCCATAAGCCTCTGCAGGCTATGAGAGAGGTCAGAACTGCACACCAGACCCTGACCACAGGAGAAAGGGAGGTGGGGGCCTGGGTTAGCACCAAACCTGAACAGGGATGGCCTATTTGTAGGTAATGAGTAAGTCATTACTATTAACAACTTTGAAAATAGATAGTGGTGAAACATATGAAGTTTACAGATTTCATAACAAAAGCCATCATCCTCTTCAGGGGCAGGGCCTCTGAAAGTCAAACATATTTGTTGGTTACCATAGCAACTGTGACTGGCCAGTCTTCCATTTGACCTAAAGTACCTTTCATTCGGGGCTCCCAAGCCTGCAAAGAACAGATTGCTCAAGTGGCTTTAGCATCTTTTCACACTTTCTTGTCACCTTCTCTGCAGTCGTACGCAGGCTCAATGACCAAGAAAAATAAAGCATTCACATGACTGCCATGAAATAGAGTACAAATTCCCACTGCTGGTCCATCTGTTTGAAGTAAGCAGCTTACTCCATCAGCCACTAAGCAATTTTGATTGCCATCAGAGATAGTGTGACCCCTGTCCTTGGCAAGCCAATTAATGGAAGTTCCATGGTAGGAAATAAGTGGAGGAAACCCCTGTTCCCAGAGGAATAGGCATGACACTCTAAAATAGAAAAGACTAGCAAGAAGATAAATCTTTTGTAATGTGGTCCTGCAAGTGGTATCATTGGCAAATGGGGTTTATCTTCTCTTCAATCTCCCCTTCCACCCCCTTACCCCACACATACCTCCCATTAACTTCTCATCTTCTCCCCACCCTCCTTCAGCATTCTCTCCAGTCCCCCACAATCAGATATCCAGAGGCTAGACCCTTTATATTCTTTTCCCGCCTTTATGCCTCTTTAGTTTTAAAATGAACTGCTACAAAAATAAATAAATAAATAAATAAATAAATAAATAAATAAATAAATAAATAAATAAAATGAACTGCTACATATCTGAGCAATATACAAATGAAAGGGGCCATCCTTCAGCCAAGGAATTTCTTCTTCCTGATATCACAATAAGAATGCCCCTGGTATAGACCGGTTCAGCATTTTTTAGGTGCAAGGGTGAAGTGGAGGTAGGGAACTATAGAGCGCTTACATTGTGCAGTCAGCCCCACCTCCTTTAAACCTTATTCCACACACCCCCACCCTTCCACCCTAAGACTGTGGGCACTTTGCTGCAAGAATGGCCACTGCCCCTACTGCTGGCAAATGAGAGTCTAAGACTTTCAGGTGTGCTGGGTAAAAGTGATTATGCAAAATGATATTGTTGAAAGAATGCTGGGCTGAAGTTAGAACACCAGGATCAGAACACAGTATTTGGCCCCTTTCACCTGTTAATCACATGTGTGGACTCTATCTAATTTCCTCTATGGTATAATAACTGCCATAATGTATGATGTGCTCATGTGAAGTTAATTTAGTACTACCATGGAATACCATCTATGCCAATTATAGGCACTAGAGAAGTCAAGTGAGATGAGAAAAACAAAGTGTGGTTTAGCTGAATAAAAGAAATAATCAGTAAATTGCTTACAGGGTGTGCCTCAGTGCCATGCAACCCCCTTTAACAATTAGGTGTTCTGTTAAATATGTGCCAGACTAAGTCTGTTGTAAATTTAACTCAATTACAATAATTGGATTTATGCAGGGCCATTTGCTCACAATCAAAAACAAGACAAAAAGGACCTCTCCATCTCCATCTCCCCTTCAGGAAGAGGGGAAACAAAATCCCTAATGTGCCCCATGTCATAGTCTCCTGAGTCTGCCAACTGTCCAATATCCAGTCGCACTTTCTGTTTTACTCTGTGCTACTTACATACCTTTCAGCTCCATCTATCCCATGGATTCCTAGGTTTGGGCAAAGGGAAATAGGTCTCTCAGTGACAGCTAACAAAGTGGCTTCCCTGAGGGGGCCCGACAGGCTGGATCAGAATGGCTGGCATTTCTTTTTCTTTTTTTTTTATTATTATGTTATGTTAGTCACCATACAGTACTTCGTTAGTTTTTGATGTAGTGTTCCATGATTCATTGTTTGCACATAACAACCCATTGCTCATTGCAGTACATGCCCTCCTTAATACCCATCACCGGGCTAATCCATCTCCCCACCCCCCTCCCCTCTGAGACCATCAGTTTGTTTCCCAGAGTCCAAAGTCTTTCATGGTTCGTCTCCCCCTCTGATTCCCCCCCTTCATTTTTCCTTCCTTTTCCTAATGTCCTCCATGCTATTCCTTATGTTCCACATAGAAGTGAAACCATATGATAACTGTCTTTCTCTGCTTGACTGCAGGGGAGTATGCTAAGTGGCTGGCATTCTTAATGGAAAGGACAAGGCAAAGGAGACCCAAGTGACAAGTACATAGGCGAGAATGAGGTTGTTTGCGGGAAGAGAGTGACAGGAAGAGGTGCCAGCTGGAATGAGCCAAAAGTTGTAGGGATTGCTGAAGGATAAACACCAAAGCTGCAGGAGTCAGAAGCCAGGAGAAAGGTACCCCTAAAAGGCAGCCACCAGATGACAGGGCTGGGAAGCAGTGGGCCTTTCCTTTAGCCCAGCTTGCTAGAGCTCTCCCTTGCTGAGGGGCCTCTCCTGCTCTTATAGGACCTGAATCCTCACAGCAAGGCTCTCATCTAGATCCCAAACAGAGCTGAGAAAAATGAACCAAGCTGGACAAGTTCAAGGGAAAGCCATAAGTCCACTTTTCACATTAAAATCATAAAAAACAGGGGCACCTGGGTGGCTCAGTGGGTTAAGTGCCTTCGGCTCAGGTCATGATCTCAAAGTCCTGGGATTGAGCCCCACCCCCCCACCCCGTTCCGCCCTGCCCCCACTGGTCGGCCTCCCTGCTCAGCCAGGAACCTGCTTCTCCCTCCTCCCCTCCCCTGCTTGTGCTCTCTCGCTCTCTCTCAAAAAAATAAATAAAATTTATAAAATATAAAAAAAATCATAAAAAACAAAAGATGGTCCCAAATCTGTGTCAGATCTATCATCCTAAAAGTGGCAGCTCTATACCCTGCTTCAGAAGTGAAGTTTCTCATCTGGGTCAAACACAAGAGTCTAGATATCAAAACATAAGGGAGCATGGTAACAAGGGGAGTATAGTTACATTTGTTGCCTTATAATTATAGGATCCTAAAACAATAGGCTTGAAAGGAATTTGATACTCCACACCCAATAGGGAGAATATGGGGTCACAGAGGACAAATCCATGCACAAGAGTTCACCATGTGAATTACCCTATTCCACCCCCCACCCCACCCCCACACACAAATATTATAGTTACACTTTGCCAATGCAGGGAGGCATATTCTAGTGTCACATCAAAGCTTTTAATGGTTTCCCGTTGTCCTTGGAATGAAATCCAAACAACAGCGCCTATGAGGCCTGGTATGATAGGGGCCCTACCTGCCTGGCAAACCTCATCATTTGGTGTTGCTGCCTGCCTTGCTCACTCTTATTTAGCCACTCTGGGCTGCTCTTCAGTCCTTTTCCCTGCCTCAGAGCCTCTGCACCTGCTCTTTCCTCTGCCTGGACTCTGACACCACCTCTCTTCACAAACAGCTCTTTCTCATCCTCAGACCCCAGTTCCATGCGTACCTCCAAGAAAGCCTCCCACTAATGAGGTCATCCAGCAGATACTGAGAACCTGCAGTGGGCCAGGTTAGCAGAGAACTGCGAAGCCCCTGCCCTCCTGGAGCATACATTCAAGTTGGGGCCACAGACAATAAACAAATACACCAAGAAATATTATACATACTCTGTCAGATGTGGTAAGTGCTATGGAGAAAACAAAGCATGGTTCAGGGTTAAGGGAGGAAGAAGGGGTAGGAGGGAAGTATGAGTCTATTTAAAACTCTTTTCCAATATTCTCTCTCTTAACCTTTGTTCTCTTTATAATGCCCATCACAATGTGTAACTTTTTAATGTATGGGTTTGTTTTTGTTTTTTAATCTAGAATGTGAACACCCACTAGAATGTAAATGCCATGGAGGTAGGAGGGAGGATTTGCTGCTTTATTTTCCATGTCTCCCAGCACTTGTGCTTGGCCTAGTAGGTGCTTGATAGATTTGTTGAAAAAATGAAAGGAGGAAGGAAAACAGATAAAGAGTAGGAACTACGGAGAAGAGCAAGAAATCAGAGAACCAGAAAAAAGACAAGCTGAGTGGGAAGGTAGTGTCAGTGGATATTACCCTCCAGTGGACTTTAACTGATTCATGAGTGTGTGTGTGTGTGTGTGTGTGTGTGTGTGTGTGTGTGTTGACGGAAAGGTGTGAAATGGGAGTAGAGGTTGGCCTGGGTTCATCTAAAGGGTTTGACATAGAATAAAAGGAACAAACTTAAAGCTACCTCACTCCCCTAAGAAGAAGAAACAGATGTTCAGAGTGATTGCTCAGCCAAGTGGGGTGAGAGTTGAGAAAGTCTGCATCTGAAAATGGAACTGAGACACTGCCCTCAGAAAGGAGTGACAAGAGGGACAAATGTTGGTCCTGTGTCCTTAGTGCTGCTGTCTTTGGGAGGTACATGTTCTTTGAAAGTTTTTAATGGATGAAAAGAAATGACTTTATTGAGGATGAATGAAATGAGCACGCACATAAATTGATAGTGGCAATAAAAATTGTTAAATAACACTATAAAGGCAATTAGGCAACATGTATTAAAAACTTCAAATACCCAGTGACCTTACACATTTATTTTAGGTGTTTTAAGGAAATAATTCAAAATATGAAAAAGCTTTATGCCCAAAGATATCCAAAGATGTTTTTTAATTATTAACAAATTATAGCAGGCAAAATAATCTTAAATGTCCTACAACAGAAGATAACCAGAGTACATCCCACTTGATGGAATAGTATGCAGTCATTAAAAATGAAGTTTATGAAGACTAGGTAAAATTGAAAATACTTCATATAATGTTAAGGAAAAAACATAAGAATAAAATGTTATATGATACAGCCTCTAAAATAAAATTTATGTGATTAATTATATCTATGTAGAATGGAAAACACAATATGATTAAAGCAAAGGTTAAGAGGAAATGTTTCTAAAATGCAAACAGTGATCCAATTTAAATTCACCTCCACAAACATTTATTGAGCTGTGTGACATGAAGTAGGCACTATGCTATGCACTGAGGATAAAGAGAGACCCTTACAGACAAGAGCTAAAATATTGTTCAGTGTACTGTATTGTGGAAGAAATCTATGGGGTTTTTGGAAGCAAACAGGAGGAACTCCAAACTCAAATGGTAGGGCAATGGGAAGGACAGTCAAGAATGGTGTTTTAGGGGGGAAGTAGTATCTAAATTCCAAATCAGAGAGAGAAAAAAGATAAACACAGGCAGGGAAACAAAGAAATAAAGAATAGAACCAAGAAAAGTGGAGAGAGTTTTAAGCACAGTTAACAGCTTGTGAAAAAGACCAGAGACAGCAGGAGAAGGTGCAGCTCATTTAAAGAATTGAAGGAAATTCCATTTGGCACAAGTGTAACATGATAGGGACTCAGAGGAATAGGAAGCCGAAGACACAAGCAGAGCCAACCCTGTTGAGTGGTTTGGACACTGAGAGCAATGGGAAGCCTTTGAATTGTTTTAAGATCTGTGTTTTGAAAATAGCTCTCCCTGGCCCTGCAACTAGATTGGAGGGTGGCTAGGCTGGAGCAGAGGGGGTCAGATTTAAAAGGCTGTTTCAATAATCCAGGAGAAAGAGAAGGATGGATTTCTGTTTGAGTAAAGGGATTATGGATAATTTTTTTGACCTTCATATGTTTCTACTCTTTCCAATCTTTACTTAATGTGCATGTGTTATTTTCATAATGGGAAAAAGTAAGATGTTTTAAGGAAGAGGAACTCTATAGCATTATGCCTGAAAATCCTTCTGAGCTTTTGGGACTATCTGCTAAGCCCAGGGCTTCTGTGTTTGTATAAGAATCCACACCCACATGCTGACCCATAATACCCTGGGAACCACCCACACTCTCTGCCCTGAGATAGTGGAATTTACCATAGGCAAAGGACTCAAAGTGTATTTGGCAGAAGTAACAGCATCTGAGAAGAGAGACAGATGACGTCCAGCTCGTACATAAAATCCAAGTATTCATTCATTAAGTTAGGTATGCATTCGTTCACAAATACTGAGCACCTACTGAGTGCCAGGCACTGTTCTAGGCAGTGGGGATACAGAGATGAACAAAATGACAAAGTTCCAGTTACATATTCTAGGGGGCAAGACAGATCGTCTACAAATAAAAATTTACCCATGTAACCCATTTGTTGGGAAAGTACCTAGAACCCTACTGCCACTTATTGACAAGAATGGCTTAGGAAACTCTGAGAAATAATTGCAGGTTTGCTGATTCATATTCATACTAAATGTGGCACCTGTTCACAGACCTAGATGGCTACAGTGTTTGCGACTGGGTTGAGTGACACTCTTTCCTAGAACAGTGTTTTCAGTATCAATCTCATATGCATGCATGTACATTTACAAACAGAACAAATTTCTCCAAGCCTCCCCAGCCAGTGGGTACAAATGAGGTTACAATAACAATTCACATCCTATTCATGTGTTCTCCTACCATTTCAGGAGGGACTTCAGCAATCTGTTCTCCCATGCTTGTATTTAGGGCAGTCTCATGGGCTTCTCAATCCAAGGGCATCTCGTGTGTGTGTGTGTGTGTGTGTGTGTGTGTGTGTGTGTGTCATATAGTTCTTGCATCCCAGCCTCCTCAGTGATATTTTCTATACAAGCAATCATTTGGAGTAGCCTCTCACCCCTACCCTTCATAAGAATTTTGTTTCCATGCCCAGAAAGCAATTAACAGAGATCCCCAAACTGCAAACTCTTTTCAATAGGAAAAAAAAAAAGTTCCTTTTATCTAACCTAAGGGAAAGACACAAGCTGAGCCCATTTGAATTGTTCAGGATTCTGTAAGCACTAGCTCTGGAAGTAATTAGCAGTGTTTGGCTACACCCTGAGTAGCATTTTCTCACCTGGACTCTGAAACAATGTTGCTTGTGGCCCTTTGTGTCAGAGTTCCTCGTAAAAAACAGCCCCTTTGGCTTCTGCTTTTAGTCTCCTCTGCATTGAACCCAAACCTAGTCCACAGGCCCAGCTGGGGAATAGCCCAGGATCTCCTCCACACACTTCTTAGCTCCAAACTCCAAGCACAGGTCTTCCGTCAGGCCAAGCAACTCGGCTGGGGCCCCCTGGGGTCACCAAATGGTTCCAAACCTGGCTGAATCTCAATTTAATGCAAGTGAGATGGAGCAAATTCAAACAGATTAAGCATGGTTTAGGAGAGTAGTAGGACAGAAAAATCCTTCCTGTGCCACTGAGAAAGGAGGAATTAACAGAGAGGAGAGCAGTCTAGAGTCAGTAGTTTGCCCCTTAGGACACTGTGCATTAGGATGCCAATGTCCCAGCCCAAGTCCCTCCTTGCTAACCCCCTTGCTGCTTGGCCCACTACTTCTCACACATGACCCTCTAGTTTAGAAGCCCTGCTATGGAGGACAGAAGGCCTCAAGGAAGGGAAGAAGGGAAGACAGGGAAATATTGCCAAGAACTATTTCTAAATTCCAGTTCTGGGGCTGTAATCCAAATTGTGTTTGTTGCAAGCTTTGCCCTGTAGAGGTTCAGGGTTTTTTCAGATGGTAGTTTTTGGCCTCTACTCAGCACTAGAAGGTCAGGAACCTACTGTCCGTTCCAAGACCACTGATTGAAGTTATTTATACAGAGAGACCCCAGCCCCCTTACCCTGTAAACAAGCTGGAAATCCTGAAGGGAGCACCCAGAAATAGAAACATCCATCTCAAAGGCTGACTCAAATGCTACTTCTTCTATGAAACACACCTGGAGCTCCCACCCCCAGATCCAAACTCCTTATAATCTTTTTCTTCTTCCTATAAAGTTCTTCAAGACTTAGCCTCTCTTCACCCCACAATGTAGGGATTTGTATGCCCATTTCCTCTAGTAGAGGTTAAACTATCCATGGCAGATGCCAGACTTCATCTCAGGAGCCCCAGCAGCACCACATAAAATCCCTCCATAACAGACACTTGGTAAGTAATTACTGAGCCAAGTAGGTTTCCAGGGGACTACTTATAAAGGCCATTTTCCTTTGGCCTTGATGTGGTAGGCCTGAAGTCAGAGAGAATTCTCATCCAGTCTATTATATTCTGTAGGAACACAAACCACAGACGCTGGGATTCCTTGGCTCAGCACAAAGGCTCCCTAGTCTTTCTGTGACTCCAGCAAAAGTAGTGAAGGATTTTGTGGCACTGTCTTTTCTCAGAGTCCCTGTTGGCGTGTATTATGGGTATTCTCAGGATGTTTTCCCAAAAGGGATATAACTTACCCCAGGCTGATACCCAGCCAGTCCAAACCTCTACAACATCAAGCCTACACCTGTTCTGATTGGTCAAGACCAGTCCCTGGCCTGTCCCATACATCCCTAGAGTCCGGTTGTCCTGGATCCCCCCTGAATTCCCGACCTCCTTTGCCTACCCTGTTCCCTCTTTCCTCCACCAGTCAGGCTCATAATCATTCTTTGAAGTCCAACTGAAGGTCATCTCCTGTGTGGAATCCTCTGGCCTCTCCTCATGGCAGAGTGGGAGTGCTGCTTTCCCCCAGCACTCTGCAGACAGCACTTACCATACAGCATTTATTCCGTACTGAAACTGCTTGGTGTTTCCATCTCCCCCACTAATGTGAGATTACACTTCATTCATTTTAGCAGATCCAACAATGCATGTTGCCTGGCAGGAGAAGTTGCAGCTCAGCAAATGTTTCTTGAATAAGTGAGTGGGCATGATCCTCGCAACTGTTTTCCAAGAAAGCAAGCAAGGCGGTCCCCTGAGGCACTCCAAGTTCCTATTATTTTGTTAGGTACAGGTTCGTGTCTTGCTTTTAAAATTTAACAATAATAATGCCTCAGATTTACTGAGCACTTGCTAACTGCATAATCATGTTAAAATCCGAAACAGCCGTCTGAGGTAGAGGTTATTTGCATAGGTTACAGCTGAATAAATGGAAACCGAGGGAAGTTAACAAGTGTATCCATATTCATATAACTGCTAAGTGGGAGTCTGTTAGTTTGAAAGCCTGCTCTCTCAGCCACCAGGCCTTCCACGCAGCCTTTCTATCACACATGAACTATAGTAGGAATACTGTCCTATATCATTAAACTATTTTAATGCCTTTATTATATAAAAAATACATTTCGACACATGATGGTAGCACCTTGCTACTCAAAGTGTGGTGCACTGACTAGGAGCTCTTGCATTACCTGGGAACTTGTTAGACATGTGGGATCTCAGAAACCCCAGATCTACTGGATCAAAGTCTGCATTTTAACAAAATTCTTCCTGATGTGGACATACATTAAAGTTTGAGAAGCTCTGGTTTAGATCAGGAGTCAACAAAGAATAGCCATGGGCCAAACCCAGTCCAGTCTGTGTTTTTGTATGGCCCATGAGCTAAGAATAGTTTTGACATTTTTAAATAGTTGAAAAATTTTTCAAAAGAAATCTGTCACATGTGAAAATCATATGAAATTCACATTTCAGTATCCATAAGAAAAGTTTTATTAAAACATGTTCATTTGTTTACTTATTATCTGTGGTTGCTTTTGAACTATAGTGGCTGGTAGGCTTGAGTAGTTACAAAAGACTGTATGTTCCACAAAGATATTTACTATCTAGTCCTTTATAGAAAAAGTTTGGTGATCTCTTCCCAAATCTGCCCCCCACCTGCAGCCACCAGCACATAATGGGCGTGGGGGGAAATGCAGGCGACATTTGGGAGGACTAAGGAAGAAACAGTGTCCCCAGAGAGATCCAGAGCTCAGTGGAGGCCAGGGTGCTCCAGAGGCTGACGGAAGGGGACTTGCCATGGGGTGGAAGTCCAGAGGGAGAGGGAATAGCTGAGCACACGGTGTGGCATGACGGGGCAACAGGGGCGGTAAGGAAGAGGAAGCACAGATCAATGAAAAGACCAGCGTATAGGAGAACACAAGTGATGACATGGGGAGGGAGCTCCTCAAAGGTGCATAGAGAAGGGTGGCCAAGGCCAAGAATGAAAGGGGTGGAGTTCTCAGCCTCAGGATTCCCCGCAGAGCCCAGTTGTAGTTGTTTTGATACTGCAGCAAGTTGAATGGTTGAGTGGTATCCCAGTTGTTGAAACTGGCAGATTTTCCTGGGGTTTCCAAACTGTGAGGGTGAAAAGGTATTCTCATCCCTGAGAAATCCTAAACTTGATGTGTATAGGGATGAAATGAACTAGTTCTTTGCACCTTTATCTTAAGCTGCAGGCTTAAAGAGCTTGTTACATGTGCAGACTCCCAGCCTCACCCGGATAATGCCTAATTCAGTGGGAATCTATATTTTAACAAGCATCCCAGATGATTCAAATGCTTTGAGAAATACTGCTTCGGTGAATGAAAGAGCTCTGGAAGGAGCCAGCTTGAATAGATCGTGCCTCTAAAAGTAATCATTTATGTGCATAAGAGGTTGGTTTCTGGTTTTGGATGGTGTGTAGGCCCTCAGGAAGAGTCAGTGGCATTAGAGAGGAATTGGTGGGCTCCATCTGCTAATACCAATAAGCGAGCGGTGGGGGAATGCCACAGGCATCTGGAGGAACTCAAGGAAAGGCATTACCTAGGAGAGGGCATCAAAGGAGCTGGGACTGAAGCTAAGGGTTCTAATCCAGGGGATACCGCTGATGGCCACATGATGGCCAGAGAATAGAAATACCTGCCTGTCCCTAAGGACATGAACATAGCAAGTGATACTTGATAGGCTCATGGTCCCCATAGGCAGGTGGCCAATCTAATATGTATTTGTGTTGTTTTCTGACCTTTGTTAAATTTGACCCCTATTCCCACCACTTCCATGGGCTTTTATGACTGTGCACTGTATATGTATTTTCTCAGGTGCTAGATGGAGCCTCAGTGGCAATTAAATTCTGATATTGGCCCCCAAGGAATCTCTGACACCAGGGTAATATGCTTTTAGAGCTTATTTTTCACAAATTAGAAAAATAAAAATATCAGGTAGCATGAATAAAAGGCATTGTCTCACATCGATAATTCAGTTCCCTAAAAAAGATGGGTAAGGAGAAGAAGGACGGGTTGGGAAATTAATGCTTGTTTTAATCTACTTTGGAGCTACTATGGAAGAGGTTGTCTTCTCTGTTTTTCTGCCTTTCCTGTCCGTTTAGGGAAACCATGCTGAAAGCAACCACATTTGAGGCACAGCATGAAACATCTGTCCTGTTTTGGCTTCTCACTGAGATGTTGGTTCAGCTTTTGCATGCAGCACCTTGCTGCCTTGAGACAAAAAACATTCCCAGGCTCTTTAAGCTATTATGTAGGGTTGCTATTAGGAACTGAGTGCATTTAAACAGACTCTCCAGCCCACCCAGGAATATAGGTCTGACCCTTAAGGATAGTAAATCAGGGAGTCAGATCCAAGAAAGGCTGACACTCCCTGTCCAGTTATTTTTAAACCCCAGAGGCTACTTCTGCATATGATATCACTTATGTAACTTCTCTTTGCAAGGACCCCTCTGTGCCCCAACCCACCCTCCACACCCAACCCACCCTGTAGCATCAGCACAATGACACATGTGCTGCTCCACCCAGCTGTGAATTTGCCAACAGTTTAAGGATGTGGACATTGAGTAAATAAACACACAAAAATGAAATTGGCTTTTGTGCAACCAGCTTTCAGGAGTTACATTTTGTTCTTTTAGGCTTAAAATTTCAGTGCAGTGGGATAAGAAAATAACCCAAACTATATGACAAAGCTGATTAGGAATTTCCATCACCAGAAATAGCATTATGTTACTTTGGGATAAAAGATTTTTAATTTATAGTGCAACTTCCCTATAAGGTTATGACTATTAATCTAGAACAATCCTCCTGGTTTCTATATACTGGATTTATAAATGAGTTTATGATTAAAACCATATATTAAAACTTTTAAATAAATTCCAACAGTAATTAGTGACCATCCACTCTCTAAAAAGTGGACATCAACTAATAGGATTTTGCTTCAAGGAATCTGGCCTATTAAATGTGACATTAAATATTCATCTATTTTAAAAGCTGCAAATGCCACTGAAGGAACAAAGTTGTTAAATGCTAGGAGCATTTCATTAAGAAAACAGCCTCGAACACTGATGGGACGTGATGAAGTTGGGGACTCAGACAAGCTTTACCTGCGAGTGAGGCAGCTATTGGTATTGTTTATTGTTACCAAAATGCCAAAGAGCAGGAAAATAGCAGTATGGTGTCCTGAATTGAAATTTCTCCTTGTCTACACTTCTATTAGCCCAGTTCTATTGAAAAATAGAACCTTTATGTAACTACAGTAAGTCAACTTAAGGAAAATCATGATATCCATACTATAGTTGATTTGATGACTAGCCAGGCTAAGAGAGGAATAGAATGGATCTTCAGCATTTATAGTAACTTAAAAGGGTCATTTTAGTAATTTCTTTTAATCTTCCTACTGCTAAGTGTTTCAGGTAGGGATCCTGTTGGCTGCAAGTAACAGAACGTCCAAACAACAGTAGTATAAAAAATAGGTGTTCCGGCGTCTGTTGCTGCATAAATAAACCATCCCCAAATTTAGTGGCTTAAAATAATATTTATTTTCCTCCTAAACCTGCAATTTGGGAAGGACTTGGTAGAGGGCAGCTTGTCTATTCTCCTTGGCATCAGCTAGAGCAGCTTGAAGACTGGGGCCTGGAATCATCTGAAGCCTGAGTCACTCACATGTTTGTTCATTCTTGATGGGAAGAGTGACAGAGCTGAAGTCTGGTATAGCTGGGGCTCTGCTGGCATCTCTTTCTCTATGTGGTCTCTTACATGGCTTCTCCAGCACAGCAACTTTGGTGCAGACTGACTTCTGATATGTCAACTCAAGTCGCTGTCAAGTCGCATATGAGACAGAAGAATAACAAGGCAGAAACCCTATCGCCTTTTATGACCTAGCCTGGGAAGTCATGCACTGTCCCTCCTACTGCATTCTGTGTGTCGGAAGCAACTCACTAAGGCTGGCCTCTATTTAAGAGAAGGGGAATTAGGCCACATCTCTTGATGGGAGAGGTGTCAAGGAACGTAGCCATGTCTTAAAACCACTATGTAGGGATTTGCTTTTCATATACAGTGTCTAGAGGGAAGCAATTCTGTATAATGTGGAGCTCCATGATATAATAAAAACCAAGGTTTTGTTATAATTCTACTCCACCATTTTTAGTACATTGGTTTATTGTCTCAAAGTCGTTACTGGATGACTTTTGGAGATTCAGATGTCATAACCATGGTCAAGACCAAAAGAAGTGGAAGGCCTAGTACCAGCTGCTTCTGGCCCATTTTATCAGGAAATAAAAGATCCTTCCCAGAACCCTGCACTGCAGAATTCCACTTATGTTCCATTGGCCAGGACTCTGTCAGAAGGCACGTTTGCTTGCCTTGTTTCAAGGGAGGTTAGAACAGGGAATATTTATCTTCTTCGTTCTCCATTATAGTGGTAGGCATGAGGAGAGAGATCTAGAAATGGGCAGTGGGTCAGGCAAGCCATGCTTCTGCCCTAATAAACCTCCATATCAGACCCATAAAATCACAAGTAGGAGGAGTTTCAAAGAGTTCCTTCTCCTCCCTCAGCCAAAGTTGCAATGAAATGACCCAAATATGGTTAGCAGAGGGAAAATGCATCAGCTAATGAATGGAATAATTTTCAGCTATATATCTGCAGATAGAATCAAAAGCTAGGTATTGCTAGATATTACTCAGCTATCAAAAAGAATGATTTCTCAACATTTGCTGCAACATGGACGGCACTGGAGGAGATAACGCTAAGTGAAATAAGTCAAGCAGAGAAAGACAATTATCATATGGTTTCTCTCATCAATGGAACATAAGAACTAGGAAGATTGGTAGGGGAAGAAAGGGATAAAGAAAGGGAGGGTAATCAGAAGGGGGAGTGAAACATGAGAGACTATGGACTCTGAGAAACAAACTGAGGGCTTCAGAGGGGACGGGGGTGGGGGAATGGGATAGGCTGGTGATGGGTAGTAGGGAGGGCACGTATTGCATGGTGCACTGGGTGTTATACGCCACTAATGAATCATCGAACTTTACATCAAAAACCAGGGATGTACTGTATGGTGACTAACATCATATAATTTAAAAAAACATTAAAAAAAGCTAGATATTGAATTTAATGAATCATTTATATAGTTGAAACAGGAAGCAGAATTGGGTCACCACAGAAACTTGCCAATAAGATAGGAGGACAAAGAAGAGAGGAGATCACTGACTTGTGATAAAATGTTAAAGATGCCTAGCAGATTACCTTGCATTCAGAGGCCCAGGGCCTAAAAATAATTTGGGGCAGAGTATAAAGGAACTGCTAACTTATAATCCTAACCCATTTTGTATCTTACTTTATAGAATATCCCTCCCCCTTTTTTAAAGACTTCTGTTGTTCACTAATGAATAGAAACAGGAAAAATGCTGAGCTGATGGATTTTATTTAACCCACCTGCAACAATTATTCAAATTTAAGCTTTAAAGTTTTATAACATTTAGCTAAAGAAAAAAATCAAAACTCCTTTCTTTCCTCCCTATAAGCACAAAGCCCCCCAGGTCTATTGTCTCATGGTATGGTCTCAAACAAATTAAAGAAATCGCACTGTGGCAAGCATTTTCTGGAGCCTTCACTCATACAAGCATTATTACATGACCCCAACAATAGCTAAGATTGGAAAATGAAACAACTGGATTTATTGATGCTGATGCCGTAGAGAGCTCTTTCCCAGGTAAATTAACAGACATTCATGAAAACACATGTGCTTGAGGGAGAATGCCGAGTATGAAGAAAGTACGTGCCCAAGGTTAGAATCCCTGTAAATCCCAGGTTACAACTTGCGGTAAGTATAAGGGGATAAATGAGTGGTTAATTCTCAGAGAAAATGGAATGGGGAATAGGAAAACTTTTCCTTTATAATGAAAGAATTCTAACATAAGCAAATTAAATAATTTCTCCGAAGTGATATGGCATATATCAAACAGAACAACAACAACAAAAAAAGTCCAGGCATTTGCAAGCACTCCCACTTATAGTTTAATTTGGGAGAGAAAGTCATGCAGGTCTTTATTCTAAGCAACTAATTTGATGTAACATGAAATAGACACTTCTTAAACAAAATCATAAAACATATGTACGGGAGTTACCAGTGTCTTATTATCATTTATAAGCTAATATCTGTTTTTTTAATGTTTCTATCATCTGCAAAATTTAATTAAGAAGTAAAGAATAGGCTTATAGAGATCATGATCCCAAATGCTTCTTACTTATATTTCAAATTATAATCATATCATGATGGCTTTTGATCCTCAAAGAGTACAACAAAATAATATATTTGAACTTTTTCTTATTTAAAAAAATACCAACTTAGAGACCTACTATAAGATACTTCAGATTCTCTGAAGCCATGTGGCAAAATTCTAAAGTGCAGAAATTATCATAAACTTATTCTGTAACTCTCAAAAGAAACTGCCAACAGTTTTAAGCCCAGGATGAGTTCAGTTCATACTCACAAAATTTCATTGGGTATTCAACATCTCTCACAAATACATATATATTCTTTATGTATGAAAATATTTTTCAGATCAGATGTTTTCCACACTAACTAGAAATTCCCACTGCGTTGTAAATGAAAAGATTTATTAGGTATTATTCAATTAGGTGACAGTATTAATAGTCCCCATTAAACGCTAATTTGCTCTTTATTCTGCAAAGACTAACACAGATGTAAAACAGGGGTTGGCCAACCCCAGAACATATGTCTAAGACAACAAGCAAGCTGAGAGTAATTTGAAACATGAGCTGGCTATCCCTTCCATACCTCCCTTTCCACTGCCAGTTCTGCCACAGATGGAATTTAATACTTTCCTATAGCTTGTCCAACTTCCTCGGTGCTAGTAGTTTTTATGTGGGGGCGGGGGAGATGCCCACACCTGCGCGCGCACACACACACACACACACACACACACACACACACACAAAGTTAGATCAACAAGCATTTATCAAGTGTCCACTACCCGGTACCATGCTGGTATTATAGATACAGTTGCAAAAGGTGCAGCCTTGGGAGTCTGGCTGTCTAAATTCACACCCCTTCTCATCATTCACTAGTTATATAACCTCAGGCAAGTTCCTTGACCTCTAAGCCCCTAGCTTCTTTATCTTCAAAATGAGGATACTAATAATATCTAACTTGTGGGAGTTTTATGAATATTAAATACTTCATATACAGAGCCAGTCACCTAAAGAATGCAATAAACTTAGCTATCATCACCATCATCGTCACCATTATCATCATCATAGCACGGTCCCTCAGTCTTTATCCCCCAGTAAACTAGGAGGAAAAGACACATAAACAGATTATTCCAACTGTGTAAGTGGAACTCATAAGAGAGGCACTTATCTCAACTTGGAATTCAAGAAAGATCCCTGAGCTGAGAGTTGAAAGATGAATAGATTTAGCCAGATGAAGAAACGTTCCAGAGGGAAGAGCTTGAGGGAAATCACAGGGAGCATGTTGTATACAGTAACTGGATATGGTTTGCTATTATTAGACATGAAGCTCAAGGTGGGGAGTTGTGAAAATGAGGCTCATGAGGAAGGTGAAGACCAGGTCATCAGAAGCCGTATATACCATGTTAACATGACTATTTCTTTCCATAAACCAAATTTCCTAAACCAAGTTGTATGAAATACTATTATTCATAGAGGTATTCCATGAGATGTTCCTTGGGGTTTCTCAAAATACTATCTTCACTCTGACTTACATCTGAAAACATCCTCACTTTTACCCCCTGTGAGTGATTCATGGTGCATACATTAGCACATGGAAGGCTCTGAGAAGTCCTGCAATAAAGGGACCTCTTTATCTCACATTAGCCCAATATTTTTGAAATTGATTTTATTGTAGGATATCATTAACAGAATTCTGGGAGAGGTTTTGCCGGGTGTTGTTGTTGTTGTTGTTGTTGTTGTTGTTTTAAGCAGGTTCCACGCCAGTATGGAGCCCAATTTGGGGCTTGAACTCATGACCCTGAGATCAAGAGCTGAACTGAGATCAAGAGTCAGACACTTAACCAACTGAGCCAGCCAGGTGCCCCTGCCAGGTTTTAATTAAAGACTGAATTATATGGTTTAGCTTATTAGTAAAATCACTGTAGGGACAGAGATGCATTTTAAGGGAACACTCGGAGAACACGAGTGAGGTGATGGTGACCCAGGATGGAGGGAATGAACAGATCCAAGAAATATTCAGGAGGTAAAATCTGTGAGTTTTACAATGGAGTGGAATGAGGGAGACGGCTGTACAAAATGACCTAGAGTTCTGGCTTGAGCTAAAAGAGTAATAGTGCCACTTCAAAAGGAATATAGAAAAACATGATGCAGGGAAAGGAATGAGGTGTGGGTCAGATAAAGAACTTAGTTTTGAGACTTCCAAGTGAAATTATATGTAGTAATTAAGTCAACAAACCATTATCCAGCCCCAATCTAAACCAGGATCATCTGACAATTCTCTGGTAGTCCTCGTCAAAATGTCAAAGTTAATTTGAGATTCCATAATGCGTTAGGCTAATTTTAACAGCAAATTTACTAATAATAAGATCAGAATTTAATCATATTTAAAAACTCAGGGTTTTCTCTTTTTAAAGATTTATTTATTTATTTGAGAGAGGGAGAAAGAAAGAACAGGGGTAGGGGCAGAAGGAGAGAGAGAGAATCTCAAGCAGGCTCTCTGCTGAGCATGGAGCCAAACACTGGGCTGGATCTCACAACCCTGAGATCATGACCTGAGCAAAAACCAAGAGTCAGGTGCTTAATAGATTGAGCCATCCAGGTGCCCCAAAATGCAGGGTTTTCTTAAATGCATTCCCAAATGTATCCCTATATCAGAGCCTCTATACTTGCTGTTCCCTCTGCTTCCAGTTCTCTTCCATCTGGCTCTTCCCCTGACTGGCTCCTTCTCCTTATTCAGGTCTCGGTTCAAAATGTTAACTCTCTAGGGAGGCCTATTCTGACCACCTCATCTCCTCTGTGATTTATTATTCCAACACCCTGCGTTATTTCCTTCATATGTTTGTCATTCTCTAAAATTATCTTGCTTATTTAGTTATTTACTCATTATTTTTCAACTTGCCTTCTAGGTTGTAAGCTTCATGAGTACAGGGACTATGTCTATCTTATTCATTGCTCCTTGTCTAGAACAATGTTTGGCACGGAGTAGCTTCTTGGTAAATTTTGTTTTTAGTAAATGGACGAATTTTAAAAAGAAACCAATAACACACAGCCTTGGACTTTTAGAAATATGCCAAAGTTTATGGTTCTGAAAACAAATAATTTTCTTGTCTAAAATCTCCAACAGCAAAACAGAATTTCAGACTTAAATAAAAGCTAATTGCAGTATATTTGACCAGAAATAGCCAGATATACTTAATCCTACTAATTATCCTCTATCACAGGTAAATATTTTTGCTTACCACATACTCTTTAACCTAGTTATAGTAATATAATAAGGAATTAGACCCTTGATATAAGTTGCCAAGTGTCATGTTTTTAAATAAAACAAGCCTTCAGGAGTTTGGAAGGGAGCCCAATAGACTCAGTTCAAAGCTTCCAGATCCATTTACATGTGGTAGCACTAAGGAAAGGCTATGCTACAGAGTGTTCCTATGGACAGCATAGAAAGTCAGGAATTTTTTTTCTAAGTTCTTCAGTTACAATCCAGTGAAAATAAAATGTGTAGGAAAAATGTCCAAGGTAATCAATACAGTCTCTTTAAGGGTCAGATGTTTTCAAAACCACAAGGAGAAGGGTATACGTTTTTGATCAGTTCTCTTTCTAGATGGTTTATTCAGCAATTTGGAGATTTTATGGGGTTATGCCAGTATTTTCATAGTAAATTCTTTGAACTGAAAGGAAAGGGGCAAGAATCTTATACCACTGCCCTTCCTAGCACTGCTACAGAGGCCAGTAGCAAAGCAAGTAAAAAAGCTCAGTGCCTGGAACTCGCAAAGACATTGTTGTATTATGGACAGTCCAGAAGGGGAGGAGGAAAACCCATAGGTGCTGGGACAGGTCAGGGCACAGAGAGAACACAAGGTTCTAGGCAGCAGCAATGAGCACTCCAAAAGTAAGGACCACTCTCTTCCCTTGGATCGTTTCATTTCCTCTGCTTTTCCCTTTCTGCAAGTGTAGTCCACAAAGTCCTGGGGACCCTTTCAGGGGATCTGTGAGATCAAAACTACTCTTACAATAACGTTAAAGAATGATTTGCCTTATTCACTATGTGGATTTTTACAGTGGTGGTGCAAAAGTAACAGTGGGACAAACTGCCAGCATGTTAGTACAAGCCAAAGCAGTGGCACCAAACCGTATCTAATGGTCACCATATTCTTCACTACCACAAACTCACAAGGAAGGAAGGAAGGAAGGAAAGGAGGGAGGAGAGAGAGAAAGGGAAAGGAAAGGACAGGAAAGGGAAGGGAAGGGAAGGGAAGGGAAGGGAAGGGAAGGGAAGGGAAGAAGAAAAGAGAGCAAGCAAGCCAGTTTTACTTAAGAAAGTCTTTGGTGAAGCATTAAAAATTGTTTCATTAATTCTCAATACTTCAGTGTAGGTCTTTGTAAGATTCTGTGTAACAAACTAGGAAGTACACATAAAGCACTTCTGCTGAAGTCACACAATCGTCCCCAAAAGTTTTTGTGTTATTGTTTGAGTTGCAAGCTGAACTAACCATTTTATTTCTTCTTTTCATGAAACACTATTTTTACTTTAAAGAACAATTTGTTCAGATTTAGGTATTAGAAGGCAATTTTCTTGAAAAGTAGCAAAGTGAGCCTGTCACTTCAAAGAACATATCTGGGGGCGCCTGGGTGGCACAGCGGTTAAGCGTCTGCCTTCGGCTCAGGGCGTGATCCCGGCGTTATGGGATCGAGCCCCACATCAGGCTCCTCCACTATGAGCCTGCTTCTTCCTCTCCCACTCCCCCTGCTTGTGTTCCCTCTCTCGCTGGCTGTCTCTATCTCTGTCAAATAAATAAATAAAATCTTTAAAAAAAACAAAAACAAAAACAAAAAACAAAGAACATATCTGGTAATATTTGTTGCCAAATAACCTTTAAGAAACTATCTCTTGTTGAGGTTTGGGATAGTATCTATAACTGTCCAAAAATGTTGTTAAGATACTCCTCCCTTTTGGGGCGCCTGGGTAGCGCAGTCGTTAAGGCGTCTGCCTTCGGCTCAGGGCGTGATCCCGGCGTTCCGGGATCGAGTCCCACATCGGGCTCCTCTGCTGGGAGCCTCCTTCTTCCTCTCTCACTCGCCTGCTGTGTTCCCTCTCTCACTGGCTGTCTCTCTGTCACATAAATAAATAAAATCTTTAAAAAAAAAAAAAAAAAAAAAAAAAGATACTCCTCCCTTTTCCAGCTATATATCTCTGTGATGCTACATTTTCTTCATATACTTCAATAAAAATGACATACACCACATTGGATACAAAGGCCAATATAAGATTCCGGCTGTCTTCTATTAAGTCAGAATTAAAAGGATTTGCAAAAAATATCAAAGAATACTATGATACTCATTACTTTTCTTTAGAAAAATATTTTTTTAATAAAAAGATGTTATTTATGGGGCACCTGGGTGGCTTAGTCAGTTGAACATCTGACTCTTGGTTTCAGCTCCGTTCATGATCTCAGGGTTGTGGGATTGAGCCCCGTGTCAGGCTCTGAGCTCAGCATGGTGTCTGCTTGGGATTCTCTCTCTCGCTCTCTCTGTGCCCCCTGCACTCCCGTGCATCCTCTCTCTCTTTCTCTAAATAAATAACATCTTTTAAAAAATGTGTAAAAGATGTTATTTATGTTACATGTAATGTGTTTATTATTGTTGTCAAATGAACTAACATTTTTTAATATCTCAGTTTTGACTACTAGTGTGATTAATATCCATGGATATAACCCAAATAAACAAAAGCTCTTTGGGATCCTCAATAATTTTTAAGAGTACAGAAGAATCCCAAGACCAGAACCTTTACAATAGATGGTTGTATTAAAAATACATTATACAACTACGTAAGAGAAATAGAAAAAAATGTATGATAAAAATATATAACAAAAATGCAAAGCATAGATGAGATCATTTTCATTCTACCACAAAAAAGAGTTCCATTATACAAAGTAAAAATTCATTGTGATGAGCACTGGTTGTTATATACAGCTAATGAATCATTGAACACTACATCAAAAACCAATGATGTACTATATGTGGGTAACTGAACATAATAAATAAATAAATAAATAAATAAATAAATAAATAAATAAAGTAAAAATTCAAGTAGTAGAGCCTGGGTTACTACCTAGCATGCCTTTAAAGTAACCAATGACTTGTAAGAGTTAAAAAGCTGTCAGGGAGCAGTGGCAGGTGAGCTTGTGACACAGGAAAGAGCCAGCAGTGACTGGACTGGAGAACAAGATAAGGCATAATGGGATAAAATGCTGTAATGTTTTATGGGTCTATCTAGGTGCAGATTTGAACAATGAGAAATGAACTCTGACACAAGATAACTTTTTAAATTCCAGTATAATTAATATACAGTGTTACATTAGTTTCAGGTATACAATATAATGATTCAACAATTCTATACATTACTCAGTGCTTGTCACAATGAGTGTACTCTTAATCCCCTTCACCTATTTCACCCATCCCCTAACCTACCTCTGCTCTGATAACCACCAGTTTGTTCTAAATAGTTAAAAATCTGGGGGATTTTTGGGTCTCTTTTTTCCTTTGTTTGTTTTGTTTTTAAATTCCACATATGAGTGAAATCATATGGTATTTCACTTTCTCTACTTATTTCACTTAGCATTATACCCTCTAGATCCATCTATGTTATTACAAATGGCAAGATTTTGTTCTTTTTTCTGACTGAGTAATATTCCATTCCACTTCTTTATCCATTCATCTATTGATGGACATGAGGGTTGTTTCCATATGTTGGCTACTGTAAATACTGTTGTAATAAACATACAAGTACATATATCTTTTTGAATTAGTGTTTTTGTTTTCTTTGGGTAAATACCCAGTAGTGGAATTACTGGATCATATAGTAATTCTATTTTTAATTTTTTGAGGAACCTCCATACTGTTTTCCAGAGTTGCTGCACCAGTTTGCATTCCCATCAGCTGAGCATGAGGGTTCATTTCTCCCCACATTCACACCAATTCTTGATGTTTCTTGTGTTTTTGATTTTAGCCATTCTGATGAGTGTGAGGTGATATCTCATGTGGCTTTCATTTGCATTTCCCTGATGATTAGTGATGTTGAGCATCTTTTCATGTATCTGTTGGCCATCTGTGTGTCTTCTTTAGAAGTATGTCTGTTCATGTCTTCTGCCCATTTTTAATTGGATTATTTGGTTTTTTGGTGTTGAGTTGTGTAAGTTCTTTATATATTTTGGATATTAACCCCTTATCGGATTTATCATTTGCAAATATCTTCTCCCTTTTAGTGGGTTGTCTTTTTATTTTGTTGGTGGTTTCCTTCACTGTTCAAAAGCTTGGTGTTTGGGTGTAGTCCCAATAGTTTAATTTTGTTTTTGTTTCCCTTACCAAAGGAGACATACCTAGAAAAATGTTTCTATGGCTAATGTCAAAGAGATTACTACCTATGTTTTCTTCTAGGAATTTTATGGCTTCAGGTCTTTAATCCATTTTGAGTTTATTTTTGTGTATTGTGTAAGAAACTGGTCCAGTTTCATTCTTTTGCATGTAGCTGTCCAGTTTTCCCAGCACCATTTGTTAAAGAGACTTTTCCCCCCATTGAATATTTTTGCCTCTTTGTTAAAGATTAATTGACCATACAATTGTGGGTTCATTTTTGGTCTGTTCTATTGATCTACATGTCTCCTTTTGTGCCAGTACTATACTGTTTTGATTACTACAGCTTTGCGGTACACCTTGAAACCTGGGATCATGATAACTCCTGTTTTGTTGTTATTTTTCAAGATTGTTTTGACTATGTGGGGTATTTTGTGGTTCCAGACAAATTTTAGGATTCTTTGTTCTAGTTTTGTGAAAAAATGCTGTTGGTATTTTGATAGAGATTGCATTAAATCTGTAAATTGCTTTGTGTAGCGTTTTAAGAATATTTGTTCTTCCAATCCATGATCATGGAATATCTTTCCATTCATTTGTGTCATTTTCAGTTTCTTTCAACCATGTTTTATGGTTTTCAGAGTATTTCACCTCCTTGGTTAAGTTTATTTCTAGGTATTTTATTATATTTGGTACAATTATAAGTGGGATTTTCTTAATTTCTACTTCTGCTACTTTATTATTAAAGTATAGAAGTGCAACAGATTTATGTATATTGATTTTGTATCCTGCAACTTTACTGAATTCATTTATCAATTATAGTAGGGTTTTGTTTTGTTTTGTTTTTTGGTTTGGGTTTTTTTTTTTTTTTTTGGTGGAATCTAGGGTTTTCTATATATGGTATCATGTCATCTACAAATACTGAAAGTTTTGCTTCTTTTACCGATTTGGATGCTTTTTATTTTTCTTGTCAGACTGCTATGGCTAGGACTTCCAGTACTATGTTGAATAAAAGTGGTAAAAGTGGACATCCTTATCTTGTTCCTGATTTTAAGGAAAAACTCTGTTTTTCACCATTAAGTATGACGTTAGCTATGAATTTTCGTATATGGCCTTTATTATGTTGAGGTGTGCTCCTTCTAAACCTACTTTGCTGAGAGTTTTTGTCATGAATGGATGTTGTACTTTGTCAAATGTTTTTTCTGTGTCTATTGAAATGATCATATGGTTTTTATCCTTTCTCTTGTTGATGTGATGTATTATGTTGATTGGCTTGCAAATATTGAATCATCCTTGCATCCCAGGAATAAATCCCATTTGATCATGATGAATGATTTTTTTAAATGTATTGTCGGACTCAGTTTGCTCATATTTTGTTGAGGATTTTTGCATCTATGTTCATCAGAGATATTGGCCTGTAGTTTCCTTTTTTGGTAGTAGCTTTATCTGGTTTTGGTATTAGGGTTATGCTAGGCTTATATGATGAATTTGGAAGCTTTTCTTCCTCTTATATGTTTTGGAATAGTTTGAGAAGAATGAATATTAACTCTTCATTTCCATCTGGTCCTGGACTTTTGTTTGTTGGGAGTTTTTTTTATTACCAATTCAATTTCATTGCTAACAATTGGTTTGTTCAAATTTTCTATTTTTTCCTGATTCAGTTTTGAGAGGTTATATGTTTCTAAGAAGTTATCCATTTCTTCTAGGTTGTCCAATTTGGTGACGTAGATTTTAATAATATTCTTTTAACCCTTTATATCTCTGTGTTGTTGGTTGTTATTTCTTCTCTTTCATTTCTGATTTTATTTAAGTCTTCTCTCTCCTTTTTTTTTTTTTTTTTTTGATGAGTTTGGCTAAAGCTTATTAATTTTGTTATCTTTTCACAGAACAAGCTTCTGGTTATATTCATCTGTCCTATTGGGTTTTTAGCCTCTATTTCAGTTATTTCTGCTCTAATTTTTATTATTTCCTTCCTCCTACTGGTTTTGGGCTTTGTTTGTTCTTCTTTTTCTAGCTCACAAGATAACTTCTTTAGATTAACTTGTGTTTCTCCTTCTGTTTGCCCCTCTGAGCTCCCCTTCATGTGAGTACCAGAAACTCTGTGCAACCTTGTCTCAGTGAAAGTTTGAGGTTGGAATTCCTGAGTTTTGTTTTCAAAAGCCTGAGGGCATTAAGAAGAATTCAGTTAAATCTGAGGAGGAATATCCCCTGTCTAAAATGAGTGTCTCTCCTGCTTGGGGAGGAATCAAGGTCTGGGGTTCCCTGTGTCCTGACTTACTCCCTGTCACAGCCCAAGGGACACAGCAGGACCTCAGAGAGATTGGCCATCAGTGCACCAAGAGGTAGATCATTAGCCCAGACCTCCCCAAACACAAAAATAGTTCTCGTACTCCAAAGGTGGCACAAAATCAGCAGAGAAGAGGCCCTTAAAAGGATCACAGAGAGAGAGACAATGGCATCTCAACAGTGACTTATGTAGCCAGGTGGCTGATGCCTTACTGGGCCTCTGAGATGTCTCAACTCTGTTTGAGTGTTTGGAACCTTGACGTAGCCTCCAATGGGAAGCACTAAGAATAAGTTTGATTGCTCACCACCCCTTTGGAATGTGGGGAGAGAGTCAAAGTTAACTCTTGAGTTAAAAATAGAGAATTATGAATATTATTTGGCAATAAAAAGAATGAAGTATTGATAGATGCTATGACATGGATGAACCTTAAAAACATTAAGGTAAATGAAAAGAGTCAGTCACAAAAGGCTACATATTGTATGATTCCATTTATAGGAAATGTCCAGAATAGGCAATCTACAGATGAAAAGTAGATCAGTGGTTGCTAAGGGAAAGAAGAGGTAACTACTAAACAGTAAGGTTTGGGGAGGGTGGTAATTAAAATGTTCTAAAACTGATTGTGGTGATAGTTCCACAACTCTATGAATACACCAAAACATGCTTAATTTTATACTTTAAATGAGTGAAGTGTATGGTATGTGAATTATATCTCAACAAATCTGTTACCAAAAATAGTAGAGAAATGTGATAACTCTTGCCCACTTGAATTCTGTTCTGAGACTCATACCCATTTTATGTATATAATGCTTTACAAAGTCATTTTATAAGGTTGTGTCAACCTAAGGTGATAACTTCTGAACACAGACACTGTACCAGGAGCTCAGGAGCTAGCAGAAGACACAAGCACTGAGGCAAGGTGCAGCAGAGAACAAAACATGGACTCCAGGGAACAGGTGGTCTAGGCAAGCAGCCTGTATCACCAAGGAACCACACATACCATCAGGGCACCATCTTGGGGAACACCATAGATGTGGGAGAGCAGCCAACATCAAGGACATCTTGAGCAAGTTGCAAGGCTTCACCTCATGTAAGGGCCCAGTCACTGGAGTCCTGCTCCAGTGCATTATTGCAATGAGGGATGTAGCCCCAGAGAGACTGGAGAAATTATCTAAGAAGGACCTAAGGCAACCAAGCAAGGACCTAATTAGTGATAATAATAATAAAAGTATATAATTGATGTCATTTATGTATAATATTATAAAGTATAAATCAGCTAGGTTCTGTAATAATAATAACAAACACTCTTTGCCAGGTATTGTTACATGTACTTTTATTTATAAATTTACTAAATCTTTACAACAACCCTCTGAAATAGCTACTATTATGCTTCTCATGTTACAGAGGAGAAAACTGAGCCACAGAAAGATGAAGTTATTTGCCCAAGGTCGTTAGTAAGGGCAGAGCTGAGATTAAAATACAGGCAGTATGTTCCAGGACCCATCTGAACAACTCTACCGTCTGCAGTTAGGGTAGAGGCCCATTTATTATAGCTGCTTCATGAGGACCAGCAGGAACCATGGTTGATGTTGAATCCTCTTCTACATTGAACTAAAGATCTTTAAATCCTTTGAAAGAAGGATTGGTCCTGAAGCCTGGGTTGGGGCTGAGGCTACAGATTGTGGTTAAGTGATGGCCACTCTACAGAGAAGCAAGATAGGGAGCCAGGTAACTGCTGACGTGCATCATTATTTTTCCATTTCCACCACGATGCTGAGGTAGCTGTTGTTTCTTTCACTTACTGATGAGCAAACTGAGACTCAAAGAATTCACGCAATTTGGCTGAAGACCCAGAAAACAATAGAGCCAAGACTGGATCCCAGACCTTCTGATTCCAAGGTGAAATCCATAAGCTGGCTTTTGGACAACGGCAGGCAATATCAAACAGCAAGAGAATTGGGAAATAGGGTAGCGGAATGATTGCAAACGTGCTTGGTGGCTAATTAACTCCAGCCATGCCAATTACCCTATGATCTTGAAAGTGCTACTTAACCTTTCTGAGACCTAACACCTTCATCATAAAACAGGTTTGGTAGTAATTATAATGTCTACTTAAGTGAAACACTGTGTACATGAATATCTGATAGAGTGCAAACATACAGTAGGTGCTCAATAAGTGGTAGTTGTTTTGAGCAGACAATGCTCTTACTGTACTGCTGAGTGAAGGCAAGCTCTGAGGCAAGCAGCCCAGGCCTTTCTCCTGAGCCATTTTATCTCTTGACTCAGAGAACATCAGTGCTAGAAGGAACATTAGAATGGATTGCATCTAGTTCTCTTTTAACAGATGAGAAAATTGAGGGTTTGAGCAGTTGTAGGAGTTGTCCAAGGTTTTACAGCTAGTTCGGAAGAGAGCAAATCAGGATCTTTTATTTGTAACTTAAATAACCATTAAAAGGAGAAAAAAAAAAGACAGCTTAAGAAGAAATAAAATTGAGACAACCTCAAGTTGCCCTTCAGTCAGGAATGTAACTTAGTGGGAAAGGAAGGTCTGCACACCTGAGAAGAGCAAGATGACTGATAATGCCCTGGCGGAGCCTCCCTCTCACTGTCGGCGTGCGCACACGAAGGGACACTTCCCGGGCAGCAGACAATATTACTTTCAGATACTCATTCCATATTATCACTTCCCTACACTGTGGTTTTGTCTGGACCAAACAAAGGAAACTGGACTTTGGTTGATACACAAGAGAAGTTAACAATAGGAAGGGAACCAGTATCTTGGAAAGCATATGGTAGGTATGTGATTAGTGTTAGTAAAAGGATCAGAGGCAGAAAAAAAAAAAAAAAAAGAAAAGAAAAAAGAAAGAAAGACAAAGAAAAAGAAAGCCCTTTTATGTCATTTGAGTGGGTTGCCTTCACTTGCTAAAAACTAACTGAAAATTGAATGGAATTAACGAGCAGGTGTTAGGTGAGGATGCGGAATGTTCAAGAAGGTGTATTGAACTGAACAGGTAACAAAGGGCTTTCAGAATGAGGTTTGAGGAAAGCCAGTGTGTATCTTTGCACACATGCACATATATGTATTTAGCAGAGAATGCCTGTCTTCCCCTTTGCAGTTAATTTAAGAGCTGCCCTCCAAAGCAAATTAAATTGTGTCCACTGCGCTATTTACAAGTGTCGAGGGAGGTTCCTGGGCATGATGGGAGATGTGGTGGGAGTCTGACAGGGCAAGGCAGTTAAGGATTAAGGAGCAGAGATTCCAAACTGAAATTGCTGGGTCCACCTTCTATGCATTAATTATGCAACAATTACTGTCTGTTTAGAGTCACTACTGCATCTTTTAAGATAAAGAAGTACATTTGGGAAACATTTGACAAATCTACTCCCAAAGAAAGAAAAGGTTAGAATTTTGTATGTTTTTTTTAACACATATATTATTAAAAGAAACTAATGATCCTATTTAATAAAAACACACCGAGTGATTATCAGGCAAAGAGATCAGCCTAAATTTCAAACCACTGTTCTAGTCCTGTTTGTCTGTTATTTTTAAGCACCCAAATGATGTTAACTCACAAATTGTGTTACACATTTGCATTTTGACTTAAAGAGACACACGGGTACAAATATGCAAAGGAAAAAAGACAGTTAATATTGCAAACTATCGCAGATGCCATCAGTTGTGACATCACACATTAATAAGATCAATCTCAAAGACCACAACTCTTCCTGGAGATTCTCCTAACAGGAGAACCACAAGTGTTATGGGAAAAGGGAATTGTTCCCAAATTGAAGTGAGAAAGTTGACGCAAATTAGAGATGATGCAGAATTCAATCTAAATATGTACTCGCTCTGACGAATGATGCACACGGATTCCCATGTGACTACCACTCCAGATGTTACCATTCATTGCCTGCCTGCTAGGGCGGCCAGTTCTCATAGAGAAGATGCTGCAGTTAGTTGTTCTGCTCAGGAGGCAGCTGTCTTTTCTTGTGAAGACATCCTTGGGGAAGTCCAGTTTTTGTCCATCTTCTAGTCTTGGGATTTTGATGGTGCTTGTCCTTCTGTCTTCACAGAACATTTACAAGCTCGCTAGCAACCCTCTCTAACCTTCATCTCCCTCAACTTCTTTCACAATATGATTTTAGGCTGATGGGCAACTATGAATGTTTGTCCAGGAGCTGCTGGGTTAACAGGTGTTGCTGGAATTTTCTGTTATATTTATGTGTTTGTTTTTTGTCAGTTTACACCATTGTTTGACCCATTTCAGTCATTTTGGGGAAGTTATATTTAAATACATACCCACAATTTACAAGCACTGTTTTCATAATTTTTTTATTAGTCTCTTCCATATTTTAAATTGCCCTGGCCACATAAATACACATAGAAGTAATTGGAATATAATTTCTATATACCTCTGTTAGCCATGTTGGTGTACCTATAAGAAAAATGTCAGCATTCTCTTGCTCCTTAAGTAAATTAGGTAGGAAATCAGTAGCAGCTCTCACTAAAGGGAAGACTGTAATTGGAGCCTTCATTAACAGGATTAGATTTTATTTTATCCCATTCCCTTCTGGAGCCAAAATGCATAAGCAGCAAGAACCTCCCTTGGTGTCAAGTTTCTGGGAGTTTACAAGGTATGAGAAAGAACCAAGGGAGAAAATCCTTCTCTTCTGAGAAGGGTGGTGAATCCAGAGGGAGAGGATATGGGCACAAGCAGGCCCTGCGAAGGGACAGTAAGAAGGAAAAAGGGAATTGAGGAGAGAAGGACCAACGATTTAGAACTCCCTCTTCCCAAGACCTCAATCCTTTGAGTGCTTTCTTCTATTTAGCACACAGCAGGGAAACTTAAGTTTAAACTGCTGTTGCCTCTCTTCCTCCTACACTGTATGGTTCTTTCTGAAACCTATCTGGTCCTAGGGCCAAAGTCTCAGGGTGAAAAAGAACAATCCCCAGACACTGCTGAACACTGCAGCCTTTGCTCTAGTGATAAAGGCACCCCAGGGGCCCCTAATCCTCCAAATAGACCTAACTAGAACAGTTCCTCCATCTGTCTTATCAGAGAAGCTCAATAAATTAAACACTTTGGTGACCCACAAAATACTGAATTCTTTCTGAATCTGCAAGAACTTTGTCTTTCCTTTACCAGAGCCCTTGTGATACTAATGTGCTGATTTTGAGAATTTCAAAATTTGTGAGGTTCCTTGGAGCCATTATGGAAGGGAGATTTGTTTACCTACTGCTATTCTTTGGGGTTCTAGAATTTCTTTGTCCAGTTTTCTTAAAAACTTCAGGAAATAAAAAGGTTAAGGGAAATATAGGAATGCCTCTGGGACAAATGATCATCCACAAAATGTTCGTTTGGGTTACACAAACAGAGCATACTTACAATATCTTTAATAGTGACCGTACTAGATGTAAGATAAAGTACATAGAGCAAGACATCTGTTCTCAAATTTTAATGTGCCTCAAAATCACCTTTGGGACTTGCAAAATATGAAGATCACAGGGTACCAACCCCTGAGATTGTGGAGTGGGGCACCCCAAATCTATAATAAGCCCCACAGTGGGCTTGTTGCAAGTGGTTCTAAACCAGTTGTCTAAAGACATCAATTTCTCATAAGGGTCTCAGTTTCCACCTTCCCCACTTACTCTTCCAGCATTCTCCAGTGCCTTCCATGTTCCCAAATCTGTGCTTCATTCAGCCCTCATTTATTTGACCTATTGACAGGATTTAACACGGTTGATCACTTTTCCCCCTTGAAACACTCTTCACCTGGTTCTAGGGCACTAATCTCTCTTGATTCTCCTTCTCTCTTCCTAGGTACTCTTTCTCAGTCTCACGTGCTGACCTTATTTGCCTAATTTCTTTTTCTTTTTTTTAAAGATTTTATTTATTTATTTGACAGAGAGACAGGCAGCGAGAGAAGGAACACAGGCAGGGGGAGTGGGAGAGGAAGATGCTGACTCCCAATGGAGGAGCCTGATGTGGGGCTCAATCCCAGGACTCTGGGGTCACGCCCTGAGCTGAAGGCAGACGCTTAAGGACTGAGCCACCCAGGCGCCCCATATTTGCCTAATTTCTAAACCTTAGAGTGCCCCAGGATTTCAAGCCATAGGCCTTTACACTTCTTAGTCTACACTCATTTCTTCAGTATTTTCATCCACTCCCCTGTTTTCACATACCCTGTTAATGCTTGGAATTCCCAAATTTGCATTTGTAGTCCACTCCTCTCTCCCGAGCTCCAGACTTAAATATCCAGTTGCCAACTCAGCATCTCCATTTAGATATCTAATCGGCATACATTAACACACACAAAACCCCTTATACTTCTCCTCTTAGAACTTGCTCCTTCATGAATATTTTTCAACTTAATAAAGGGTAATTCTATTCTTCCAGTTGTTAAGTCCAAAAACCTTGGAGTCACCACCGATTCCTCACTTTCTTCACAATCCACATCCAAACCATCAGCAAATCCTGTCAGCTCTACTAGGAAATATATCCAAAGTCAATCACTTCATGCCGTTTCCAGTCCTATCATCCTGGTCTGAGCCATGATCATGACTCAACTAGATTAGTACCACAGCCTTCTAGCTGGTCCGAGGATTGCTTTTACTCATGCCTGCTCCACTGCTCTGTCCTCCACACAGCACCCAGAGTGAGCCTCTTAAAACACAGTCAAGTCTTGTCACTCCTCTGCTCAGAAGTCTTCCCTTCTCAAAGTAGAGTCCAAACTCCCCACAGTGACCCACATAAAACCACATTATTGCATCCAGTGCTTTCTCTCTGGCCTCATCTTGTGCCATTCCCCCCTTCCCCTCAGCCTGTGCGCTAGCTATTTCCCCTGCCTAAAATGCTTTTATCCTGGATAGCCACATGCCTGCTCCCTCACTTCCTTAGGTTTCTGCTCAAATGTCATCTCATTAGAGGGGGCTCCCTAACTGTGGTAGGCAGTTTGTAAGATGTCCCTAGGGATCCCTACCTGCTGGTATTCATACCCTTATATAATCCCCAACACTTAAATTTAGAGACTTGAGTCTAATGAATAGGATTAGACAGTGGTGATGGGCTGAGATTAGGTTACAGAGAGACTGTGGCTTCCATCTTAAGCACAGTCTCTCGCTCTCTTGCATGCTTACTCTGAGGGAGGCCAACTGCCATATTGTGAGCTGCCGTATAGAGAGGCCCACATGGCAGAGACTGAGGGAGGCCTCCAGCCAGTCACCAGCAAGGAACTGAGATCCTCAGTAGAACAGCCTGAAACAAACTGAATCTGAGAACTATTCCAGCCACAAACTGAATGCAACCTCCTATGCAGCCTTGAAGCAGAGACACTAGTAGCTAAGCCATACCCAGGTTCCTGACCTACAGAAACTATAAGATAATAAATGTTTGTTGTTTAAGGCTATGACACTTGGAGTAATTTGTTATTCGGCAACGCGTAAGTAATACAGTGACCATCCTGTATAACTCTACAAACTCCTCCTGCCCTTGCCACCTCCTGACCCCCGTTGCTTTCTCCAGAGCACTGATCTCCAAAGCCTCGCATATTTTATATTTGTTGGTTGGTTTGTTTAGTTCTGTTTCCACCCACTAAGAGAAAAGCTCCATGGGGGCAAGGACATTTGCAGGTTTTGTTCACTGCTCTATCCCCTACAGCTAAAATGTGGCACATAGTAGGCACTCAATAAATATTTGTTTAATGAATCAATGAGTGAGCAGGGAAAAGAGCTTTGTGAGGTGGTGAAAAACAACTTAGCTCACAAGGTTGTGGTGAGTGTTAAATGAGCAAAATACGTAACACGTCTGTTCCTTGGGAGGTACTCCGCAACGTACGGTTCTCCCCCTCAAGAGAAACTTTCATCAAGTGACGTTGTTGCGGACAGGTAAAATTATAGAACTTTTTCAGCCTGCAACGCTTATTCACAGAATATCTTGCAAAGAAGGGGGTGATAGCTCCTTTAAATTAAGACACAAAGCATCATCTCCGTGGCACTTCAGTTGTGGATCTCACCAGCTTACGCATTTTATTCAGGATCTCTGAAAGCAAACAATACTCCACTTACGGAGGAGCCACGCCTTTCGTTTTCTACATTGTCCTCTAACTCCGTCTCCTTTCAGCCTTAAGGACTTGGAGTTTATCACAGAAGTTCTTTCAGACCTCTATGAGCTCTGAATTAGATTCTCACTTGGAGAGTCATTCAGAGAAAAATAAAACAGTGCCTTCTGTCACTCTTATTGAATGGCCTCTTAAAACCCCACTGTCTTCATAACCGTTGCCAGACAATAAGATAATCCCGAGAGCAATAGGCGATTATTACCATTTCAAAACCATTGTGCAGTTGCCTCTGAAACAAAATCACTGGGTTACATGATCTTCAGTTATTATGGACTTACGGCATTCTCCGGCAGGAAGCAGCGTAAGCGGATCATTCCTACAGAACAGTAATGTCTAAAACTTTAATATTGGCCAAGCAATAGAAGCAATTTCCTTAACAGGATTGAACTGAGGATAAATAGGAAGTCTGACAAGCTGCTCCACCACACCGATGTTTCTTGAACCTTTCAGGAACTGTGCTTCTGCACTGTTTTATTCCAAATCTAGC
This sequence comes from Ursus arctos, assembly GCF_023065955.2. NCBI lineage: Eukaryota > Metazoa > Chordata > Mammalia > Carnivora > Ursidae > Ursus > Ursus arctos. Next base: position 40,272,424 of record NW_026622886.1, on the reverse strand, counting down.
ACAGTGCCTGTTACGTGAGAGGTGCTCAGAAAGTGTCTGTGGGTTCACCGGATGCACAGGCAAATGAGAGAGTTATCATGAGCCCCCAGTGAGCGTGTCCTTGTCTTAGAAGCTGGCCCACCTGGGTTAGAGCACCCTGGGTGGTCATTTCTTTCCTACCTGAATCAGCTGGTAGCCTCACTTGCCTTGGTGGTTAAATAGATTTGACTCTCAAATCCTGACCTGCCACTTCCTAGAAGTGTGACATTTGTCCTGTCACTTCATCACTCTCAGGCTCAGTTGCCTCATCTGTAAAATTAGTATAATAATGTTTACCTCATAGGATTATTAAAAGCATTAAATTAGCTAACATGTAAAATACCGTAACAGACACACGTAGGCAGCCAATACATAATTGTTAATTAAACCTAGCCCTATCCTCTGTCATTATGAAGAAAAATATCCCACTTGGCCTGTTCTCTCTTAAGCAATTTTGTTTCTCAAGCCCCAGGTTGGTTGGTTCTTAGTAAGGAGAAACTTATGTACGAGTAAAGTACTTCCATTATTATGTTTGCTAACTCCTTTTATTTAAATTTTCCTTTCTTTTTACAAAGTGCTCTCCAATACATCATTTCTTTGAATCCTACAACACTGAAAGGCAAAAAAAATTGATTTACTTTCACAAGATAACACGATGATAAAGCAGGGTCTCAGACTCAAGCCCAGAATCTTTTCATTGTACAGCCTCTAGCAAGCGGATAGAGGCAGAAAAGCCATGAAATGGCCCAAATACATTTCTCAACCATAGCCCGCCTCAAGCAGCATAACATAAGATACTGTGCAGGCAGCCCCTTCTGGAATCTCAAACCTATGTCTTTATAAATTGATGGATCAGGGGCGCCTGGGTGGTTCAGTCGGTTAAACACCTGCCTTCAGCTCAGGTCATGATCTCAGGGTTCTGGGGTCAAGCCCTGCATCGGCTCCCTGCTCAGCGGGGAATCTGCTTCTCCCTCTCCCTCTGCTTTCTGCCCCCTACTCATGCTCTCTCAGTCTCTCTCTCTCTCTCAAATAAATAAAATCTTTAAAAAAAAAAAGAAAAAGAAATTGATGGATCAGTATTCATCTATGACCAACAGTAAAAGGGAGTCTTTGAAAGGGTGGTGTTTAGTTGATTGTTTCCTTTGCTCTGCAGAAGCTTTTTATCTTGACGAAGTCCCAATAGTTCATTTTTGCTTTTGTTTTCCTTGACTTTGGAGACGTGTCTAGCAAGAAGTTGCTGTGGCCGAGGTCGAAGAGGTTGCTGCCTGCGTTCTCCTCTAGGATTTTGATGGATTCCTGTCTCACATTTAGGTCTTTCATCCATTTTGAGTTTATCTTTGTGTATGGTGTAAGAAAATGGTCCAGTTTCATTCTTCTACATGTGGCCATCCAATTTTCCCAGCACCATTTAATAAAGACACTGTCTTTTTTCCACTGGATATTCTTTCTTGCTTTGTTGAAGATTAATTGACCATAAAGTTGAGGGTCCATTTTTGGGTTCTCTATTCTGTTCCATTGATCTATGTGTCTGTTTTTGTGCCAGTACCTTACTGTCTTGATGATTACAGCTTTGTAGTATAGCTTAAAGTCGCATTGTGATGCCACCAGCTTTGGTTTTCTTTTGAGCAAAATAAGTCAATCAGAGAAAGACAATTATCATATGGTTTCATTCATATGTGGAATATAAGAAACAGTGCAGGGGATCATAAGGGAAAGGAGGGGAAAGTGAATGGGAAGTCATCAGAGAGAAAAACCATAAAAGACTCATAACTATAAGAAACAAACTAAGAGTTCCTGGAGGGGAGGTGTAGGGGGTGATGGGGTAATTGGGTGATGGGCATTAAGGAGGGCGTGTGATGTAATGAGCATTGGGTGTTATATGCAACTGATAAATTATTGAATACTACATCTGAAACTAATGATGTATGTTGGCTAACTGAATTTAAATAATAAAAAAGGGAACCCTTAAAAAAAAAAAGAGCGGTGTCAAGCCTTCTGGTATTTGTTCTGAGTAGAGGTGGTATGCCATTCTTGGGTCACTCCCACCAATAGTTGCTACGGTGACCAATATCTTGAAACTGAGAGGCAGTTTCTGTGAGCACATCACAATCTTGTTTCACTAGTCCTGCAAATACACAGCCCCAAGACACCTGAGAAAGGAATATTCTCTAACCTCTTGCCACTTTGCATCACAGCTAACTAGATCTAGGAAGGAAGAGTAAATTCACAATCATTGACCATCTTCTAAGTGCCAGGCATAAGTACTCTGGGTTCAAGCTTGTAGGAAGTCACAAGAACATGGAGGAGTCTTATGTCCCAGAGCCAGGTGTGTTACACAATTTAACAAGGCCCCATATATATTATCTCATTCAACTTAATCCTTAAAATAATCCCTACATCCCTTAGTGGGCAAGGTGGTACCTCCCCAGTATCTAGTCCTTCTTATCTTGATAACCATTCCAATTTTTATTCAGGTACCCACACCCCTTCCACATAGTCTGTATGTTCTAGAGAAGCTGACCTATCCTGCTGCTACAAGTGGGACAAGTGGATGGGGCTTAAGTTGATCTGTATAAGCCCATTCTCTGGTCACAGTTCACAGAAGACATGTGACCAAAACTGAGTCAGTAAGAAGTTTGCTGGGGATGTTGAAAAGGTTCTTACTTGTATACTCTTTCTTTTTTTTTTCCATCCTTCCTCCTTCCTTCCTCCCTTCCTCCCTTCCTTTCTCCCTCCCTTTCTTTTCTTTTCTTTTCTTTTCTTTTCTTTTGTTTTCTTTTCCTTCCTTCCTTCCTTCCTTCCCCTCTCTCTCTGCCTCGTCCTAGAAGGTGTGGTGAGCTAATGTGAAGTCTGGAATTGCCATTGCCATAGTGTGAGGCTGACTCCACAAAAGGAAGAGCAAAGGAACAGGAAGAAATCAATTCTTTGATGATGTCATTGAATACTGAACCAAACAACCCTAAAGTTTTCTCTACTTCTTAAATTTTCTGCTGTGTGGGAGTCAAATATACCATTTATTTATTTACCTAATTTGAGTTGAATGTTCTACTACTTGCAACATAGAGGGTAAACTACTATAAATTGGTTAGGGAAAGGCTAGGCTGTCATAAAAAAGAGACCTAACAATAATGGAGAGGCTTAAAGAAGTCAGAGTTCATTTCTCTCTCTCGTAACAGTGGGCAGGTATTCCAGGTAGGCAGGCAGCTCTGCTCCACATGTTCATTTAGAGACCCAGGTTCTTTCCATGTCATTGCTCTGTCACCCCTATGGTCTTGTCCTCATCTCCATGGTCAAGCTTAGGGTGCTCTGGGTTCAAGCTTGTAGGGAAAGAGCTTGGAGAGTCTTAATGTTCCAGAGTTGAATGTGTCACACAAGACTTCTCACATTCAGCTGGCAGGGAATTAGCCCCTTGGCCACATCTAACAGCAAGGGAGACTGAGAATTGTTAGTAGCCATGTGCTCAGCTAATACATGTCCATTACCACAAAAGAAAACAAGAATGGATTTTGGTGGACTGTAAGCACTCTTAGCCACATTAACCATTTAGGACCCATTTTAAAAAGGAGAAAAGTAAGGCTGAGAAAACTTGCCTAAAGTTACATAACCAGTAAGTGGCAGAGTCAGAATTTGAACCCAAACCTCCAATTCTTACTACTGCATTCTCCATAGGGTGGACTCTTCTATGTGTATAGTAATCCTTCTCTACAATTTCATCTTTTAGAATAACATCACCCACTATTAGCAACGTACATGGCATAAGTTACTAACCCCTGATCTATTACTGGCCTGGTTCCCCACAAAAATAGATAGCTTCCTCTGTAGCTCCCAACCATGACTTTATTTTCTGTTCTCTAGAGGGGGAGGTGTTGAAGCAAGGATTGAGGAGATTCCCCCCACATATGGCACACAGAAAAGGAGGTCTATGTAGTGATAGCCAGCTAGAAAGGTTGTTATTTGACAGCCACAGGAGAAATCAAGACACAAACTGAGGTCAGAACAGAGAGAGAAAGATGTATGGCACCTGGAGGAGCAGGGGAAATGCATTAAATGGAGGATGGATGGCCACTAAATTCAATAATGCAAGAGGCTGAGAGGAGAGATTGAGGTTATAGTCCAGTTGGTGAACATAGATCATTTCAGATTTAATCTATGTCAGAGCACTCCTCTTATTAGAAATGTTTTTATATATTAATTTGGATTGGTAGTACATTTCTAAAAAGAACAAAAGGGGTACAAAGTAAAAAAAGAAAAATTCTTTCTCCCACCCAATCCCCCAGGCACCCAAATTCTCTCTACCACGGTACTGCATATTATCAGTTCCTTATATATCCTTCTGGATATGTATATATGACACACACAAGCAAATACATACATATCCAGCATAAGTGTTCTTTTTCTCCTCTTTTGTTACTCAATTTGCTGCACCTTAATTTTTGTCACTTACCAAAATATCTGGGAGATCTTTCAATGTATGTACATAAAGAGTATCTTCATTTTTATGGCTGTATCATATTCCAGTATATGGAAATGCTATAATTTACTTTAATAATCCATATTGATAGATGTCTGGATTATTTTCAATCATGTGATATTAGAACAATGCTACAATTTATAACCTTGTTATTACCTACATGCATGAATGAATCTGTAGGATAAATTCCTAGAACTGGCTTTGACTTATCAAAGAATATAGATATACATAATTTTGAAGGATATTTACAAATAACCCTTCATAAGATTGTACCAACTTATTTTCCCACCAGTCACCTATAAGAGCACCTGTCTCCTCCTACTGTTACCCAACAGCGTGTTATTCATTTTTTTTATCATTGCCGATCTATTACATGAAAAATGAGTGTTGATGTAAATGTAGCTTCTATTTCTCTTATTATGAAGCTAGCTATCTTTTAATATCTCAAAGACACATTTGTATATCCTTTTTTATAGACTTTCTTTTTTTTACGATTTTATTTATTTGTCAGAGAGAGAGAGAGCGCACAAAAGCTAGGGGAACAGCAAGCAGAGGGAGAAGCAGTCTCCCCGCTGAGCAAGGAGTCTGATGTGGGACTCGATCCTAGGACCCTGGGATCATAACCTGAGCTGAAGGGAGATGCTTAACTGACTGAGCCACCCAGGTGTCTGTGGACTTTCTATTTATGCATTTTTTGTTGGGCTTTTGTTCTTTACTGATTTGTGAGAGCTTTTTATGTAGAATCAGCTCCTCTCTATTAAATGAGTTGCAAATGTTTCCCCTTTTTATAATTGTCTTTTGGCTTTGCTCATGATGGGTTTTACATTGCAGAAAAGCATTCCTTTTATTCACACTCTGAAGCATCTCACTTAGCTGGGAGGAGCTCCTTAAACAAGATGAACTTTACTAACCAGGTAGGAAAGGAACATGAACTTGGCAGAACTTTACTTTTGAAGATTTTCTCTCCTGTTGGATCCCATCTTTAATTACTCCCTGATAGTGACATTGTCAGAGAACTCACCCTACTGAATAAAATTATAATGACTAACCATGACTTCCAGCAGTAACAAAATGCAAAGGAAGCCAAGTTTCCTGCCCCTTGGCTTACGAGCTAAATCAGAGAGGAAAGTAATGTTCTGAAAATCTCCCGAGAATGCTGTTGACACATCAGCTTTCATTCCTTCTGAACCTGTTTCCTCCACACAAGTCAGTTATAAAAGGCCTTCGATGAATGGGATCATTCTAAAGGACAGCAGACCCATGGATAGATTAGACGGATGGGAAAAGGAGATAAAGAAAAGGAGCACATGAATACCAAGAGACACCGCACTTAAATGAGGGGCATTTCACAATAGGAATGAAATTGCTTCTGCCACAGGCAGGCAAAAAAATTTCCCCACACAGGAATAAGTCCAAACATCAGTCATAGTGGGGAATTGCAAGGACACTAGAGATCGTGACAATATGTGGAGTGGGGATGCCCCTTTTCAAGGTCTAGGAAGGAATGTCAGCAGCATTTCTTTAACGTCACCAAGAAAATGTGCTGAGACAGCTTTGGGGAACATTCTGGTTCTTTCTGCTTTTGTCAGCCTGATTCATGGCAGTTACTGAAAAACCCCAACCTTCAGCCTTAGCTGTCAGAGTCTGACTCTGCCTTGCTGGATGTTTCCCCACCCCTCTAATGAGCAAGTAGCCCAAACTCTGAATTGTACTACTGCCTCTCTCTGTGCTTGCCCCTTCTTCCCAGGCCTCCTTCTCCCCAACCCAAAGCACTGTGCTATGCAGTACCTGACAGGACAACCCTTTCCAGGCCTGGGCTTCTGCCTGGCTTCCTGACAAGCGCTCCAGTGCCTGCTCTTGCTGGAGCATTGCCCTGAACTTCAGCCTCCTTGGCAAGGGCATTGACAGCCCAGCTGGCCCTCAGCCACCATCCTGTTCCTCCCAGCAACTGGCCAAAGTACTGTTTCAACCCAGACTGCCCTCTCCCAAGGCCCCCTCCTCCTAATCATCAATTGAATTAGTGTTTCCACGATCCATTGCTCAGTTTTGCCCCTGCTGTGCTCCCTGCCTTCCACTAGATGGGATCCCATGGACATCTGTACCAGGTAGGTCAAGCCCAGTCTCACCACACACAAATACCAATTCAACCTGCTTTAAACAATAAGCACATTAACTTAGGTAACAAGAAGTCAAGAGGTGGGAAGATTCCAGGCTTGGTTAATTCCGTCGCTGAAGGTGTCATTAAGGACCTAGAGCCTCTAGTCTCTCTGCTCTGCCATCCCTACCATGTTGCCTACTCCTTCCATAAGATGACACAGCAGCTGTAAGCCATGAGCGGTAGGCTGGAATTTGCTCCTGAGAGCCAATTGCTAAATTTGCCAGTCACTTGTTGAGCTATTGGTAGCCTGAAATCAGCCATTATGAGGGAGTTTAAACCACAGAAATGGAAATAAGCAAACACTACAAATCAGGACTTTTTGTTTTTGGAGATCAGGTTAACACTCCATCATATCCTCACGCAGTAATATCTAGAGACAGAATGGGTCTATTTCTCAAATACATCTTTTTTGAGGAATAAAGAGGCTTCCGGAAGCCTCACAGAAGATTCCCCTGCCCCTGCCTCCTTGACCCAATTGTGTCACATGACCATGTTTCAACCAAGAATTGGCAAATGGGTAGGATTACAATAACTTTTCTAAAGTGTAGTGGGGCACCTGATACCCTAAGAGAAATCAATATTCTCTTAGCTGGAAAAATAAGGTGGGAGATGGCTTTTGGGAGGGCAATCAGAAGGATTTGTCATATACACACACCATCCATCTATCCATCTAGCTGACTGAGAGCTTATCTCTCTGCCTTGGCGCATTATGGAGGTTCCAGCAGGTTCAAAGGGCCTGTGGGATATGACAGTCTGAGATGTGTGAAAAACTACCTCACTAGAAGAGGAAAAAAACAACAGCCATCACTGAGAATCAATTTTCCATTGGTTCTAGGCCTACACTTTACCCAAGTGGTTCCAAAAAACCTCACTTCATTCAAATACTATCAAAAGAATAAAAATTGTCCTCGTTCCACTCAATAATGCCTTTTCTATAAAGAAATCCATATTCAAAAAGATTAAATGCTAGCCAGAAAGAGAAGTACATTAATTTTTATGTTTTGACATGCAATTTAAATTGAGTTAAATCTTGTTAAGCAGTTCACTCGAAATTAACTTTTCTCAATTCATGCTTAACCTAATCCTGGTTTTCTCTCTTGCTTGAGTAGACTATAAGTTTGAACTCACCCAAATCTTTTTTTTTTTGGACTCGGTCCTTCCAAAAGCTTGCTTAGTTTGCAAAACTTTCAATGACGTTGCAAAGTATCAGACTCCATGCTCTGTCTTCACTGTGGCTTTCATTGCCTCTAGCAAGGGACCTCAAGACTGCTCTCTGTTAATTTTGAGAAAGTGTCTGGATTGCCCTTCTCCGCATCCCATGAATGAAAACTAATGAAAACAGAAATCAAAAACTTCTGACCACATACGCCTATGTTTTTCATAAAGAGTTAGGCTTAAATATATGAAGCTTTTATACAAGCCACTGTAGAGTATAAAAAGAAGCACAGAGGGACGCCTGGGTGGCACAGCGGTTAAGCGTCTGCCTTCGGCTCAGGTCGTGATCCCGGAGTTATGGGATTGAGCCCCACATCAGGCTCTTCCTCTATGAGCCTGCTTCTTCCTCTCCCACTCCCCCTGCTTGTGCTCCCTCTCTCACTGGCTGTCTCTCTCTGTCGAATAAATAAATAAATAAATATTTAAAAAAAAAAAAAAGAAGCACAGAGCTCAGTCCTTAGCTTCAAAGAGCTGACAATCTGGTTGCAGAGGCTTATACAAGAAGCAAAGGAGTACTATAGAAAAGCTATAGACATTTGGAAAAGGACAAATCATTTTGAACAGGTGGTTAGAAACTTTGTTTTCTTTATCAGTGTTTTCCAGTATTTGATTATGTAATTTTCAAACATAATGAAAAGTTGAAAGAGTAGTACAATGAATGCCACATCTCCATCAGTTAGATATAACAATGGTTAATATTCTGCCATATTATCTAGCTATCTAAATATTTTGCTATACATTTTAAAGGAAGTCACAGCCATTATAACACTTCAACCTAACTCCTTCAGCATGCTTCTCGTTAAAAAGGACGTGACTAAAAACCACAATACCTTTATCACATCTAAGAATATTGACAATAATTTTCTAGTATCATCTAAAATCCAGTCAATATCAAAATTTTCCTCATTGCTCCCCCTAATATATGATAGCTGATTTTTGCAAACCAGGTTCATATGTTACATTTGGTAATTAGGTCTCCTTAGCTTATTTTAATCTAGAAGATTTTTCCTTCTTTTTTAAAAAAATGAAGATGCCAGTCCAACTGCCTTGTAAACAGTGCCAAATTCTGGATACGTCTGATTGTTATCTTAGGGTGTTGTTTAACTTGTTTTTCTAGCCTTGTTGTCTTGCTAAAATAAAGGCCTGATTAGATTTAGGCAGAATCAAAGTCCTGACCAAAAGCAGATGGCACACTCAAAGAGTTTAACTGAAGGGAGTTCAGTGAAGGAACTATTTACAGCTGAGTGGGCAGACATAGGGAACAGCACTGGCGGGTGAAGCGCGTGGGGACTACCAACCCTGGGCCTGATGCAACAGCAGAGGAGTGGAGCTCCTGAAACACTGTCGGAGCTAGAGCTTTAGAAGAGGGACTTGCAACAGGAGCCACTCACACTGCACCCATGCAGGGAGGACATGGTAGGGAATAAGTACCCCAAATCTCTCTCTGTCCTCCTTCAGATTTCTCCCAGAGTGTCCCCATTGGCCAAATCAAATTAGAAGCCCAAATGGGAGGGAGACTGGCCGATACATTGTGTAGAGGGGCATCTCCAGGGACACAGAGCAGAAAGAGGAAAGGCATCAAATGGATTTATAAGGGCAAATGGAAAATAACAAACACACAGCTTAAACATTTTTGCCTAGAATGCTTTATAGGTCATGCAGTGAATTTCAGATCGTGTCACATCAGGAGAAACAATGTGTTAAGTTATCTCACCATTAGCAAAGCTAGGTTACACCACTTGGTTAAAGTGTTAACAGCCAGATCGCACCACTGAGATGTAAAAGGGTGTTTTTACTTTTAAATAAGCAAGTAATTCAAGGGCAGACCCTTTGGCACCAGGGTAAGGTTCTTTACCCCTACAACTTTTCATAATCATACTAGCATCCTTGATGATTCTGACCTGAATCAGTTATTTTGCTGGAGGTTGCAAAGTGTTGATTTTTCTAATTTTTTTTCCATATTTGGTTGAACCAGGTGATATTTTGCGGATGAAAAATAGTTGAATATCAACAATTTCATAGAGTTCGAACTAAAACATTTATTATCTAGTGTTCTATGGGGAAGAAGTCCTTCCCTCCTCAACCAGAAAAGGCCATAGTCCTTCCTGAAGAGATGAGGTAAATGTTTAGTTCCTTTCCTTTATATACCAACTGTCAAAGTAAGATTCACCACCAAAAGAGTAAGGCAGCTGCTACTCCTTTTTTCTTTTTCCTCTCCTTGTCTTTGTCCTCCTTGCCCTCCTCTTCATTGTCCTCCCCTTCCCTTTCCTCCTTCTCTCTCTCTTTCTTTCTTTCTTTCTTTCTTTCTCTCCCTTTCTTTCCTTCTCTTCTCCCTTCACTTTTTCTTTTTAATGCCCACATTGGCTCTGTTTAGCCAGTGGGTGCTCCTTCAAGCTGACTCTTCAATAGGAATCTTGAAGGATGTCCTTTCTTTCTGAAACTATGGGATGTCCTAGGTTCACCTAGGCTAAGTTATGTTCCTCTGCCCCAGATCTTCTCCAAAGAGCCTTGGCTTGATTTAGTGGAAAATGATATGTGTGCAACATCTGGGTACTAGGTGTGCTCATTGCTACTGAGGTATTATTGCTTCTAAGTTTTTACGGTGGGCAGAACACTTATATGATACATACACATTCATACATATCTTTGGGAGTTCATATTAACATTTATTAACTAGTCAGAAATAGTTATGTGGGGCAAAGATTTGAACTGGCTTTGGGAGGTATGTACAATATCTTTTTTAAAAAATAATTTTTCTGTTATATTATAACATTTCCAAAGAAAAACAAAACTTAAAAAAGAAGGAGAGGGCTGCCCAGGTGGTTCAGTCGGTTGAGCGTCTGACTCTTGGTTTCGGCTCAGGTCATGATCTCATGGGTCGTGAGACTGAGCTCTGCCTTGGGCTCCATGCTCAGCACATGTCCCACTTAAAGATTTTATCCCTTTGCCCCTCCCCCTACTTGTGCACATGCTCTCTCTCTCTTTCTCTCTCTCTCTAAAATAAATTTTTAAAAAAATAAGAAAGAGAATAAATTTACCAATAATCTCACCCTTTTAACACAACCATTTAAAATATTTTCATATAAGTCTTTCATATAAGAGATGAAGGGGTGGGGGATTCCAAAGAGGAGAGTGCAGTTCCTAATGTACGGGTAGGACTTGAAACAGAAAGTATATATAGGGAAATTACTCTTCTTTAGGCCTCTGTTCGCACCATACTTCCTGGGTGCATAACCTTTCCCCTATCCCTGCCTGTCAAAATCATATTCATCTTTCAAAACAGCTCACTAGCTTTCCCTGATTCCCCCAGCCAGGTGAAGGCTTGCCCTACCTACAGTGCATTTCTGTGGAACTGACAGCACTTTTTACTTGATATCTTTTTGAGGTATTTTTGTACCTCCGTTATCTCCCTATCTAGTTTGCAAACTCCTTGAAGTCAGGAGTTAAACCTGGTTGTCTCTGTTTTCTCAAAGCTCTTTGCTCAGTAGCTCATAAATAAGAGGCCTTCAGTAAACATTTACTACATTGAATTGAGATGTTGAAACTCCTAAAATTAGTCTAATAAGTTTTCACTATATTGTGCAGACCTCCTATAACTGTTCTTTTCCCAGGTTGGAAAAAATATTCCCTTCACATAAGCATCTTCTACCCTAGTGATTTCCTTTTGAAACCTAGGGCTGATGTTATTTCTAATTGTGAAAATATACTTGAGGTTACGTATTACAACCCTTTCAGTTGCCTAGTAATACTTCAGTTTACTTTTAAGAGTCCTTCAAATTTTCAAATAACAATTTTAAACACCTTTAAATAGAACATGTTGGTTTTTAAACAGACACATAAAGTGCTCTACATTTTACATGTAAAAATGTTACTAGACTGGGAGGTATAAAAGATGTTATAGTGCTTCACAAAGTGATTGAATTGCCTTCTTAGTAGGCTATAAAGTAAAAGACATCCTGCTGATATTGTTTAAACTCACTATGATAGAGGTGGATGGATACATTATTATAAGAAACTTGGAGGTCCCTTTCAGCTCTATGATTTTAATTGAGCTATCTAAATTTACACAGTCCCACCTGTCTCATGACTAAACTAAGTGGATTTGAATCTAAACCTCACTATTGGCAAATAATAATTTCAGTAACACTTGGCAACACGGAAAGCTAGCCTCCATTTTCTTATCTATAAGATGAGAAAGTTGAATTGATTAATCTCTGTGATCATAAAGCACTATAACAACATAAATCTTTTGGAAATCTCTTATAGTTCAGGTACACACTTTCTATGATATTGACTGAGAATAATTTTTTTGGCTCCTAAATCTTCCTAATAGCTCATAGGTTTTTTAAAGGACAAATTCAGTTCTCTTGAATACCTTTGGTTTTCTTTTTTTTTCTTTTTTTTTTTAAGATTTTATTTATTTATTTGACAGAGAGAAAGACAGCCAGTGAGAGACGGAATACAAGCAGGGGGAGTGGGAGAGGAAGAAGCAGGCTCCCAGCGGAGGAGCCTGATGCGGGGCTCGATTCCAGGGATCCAGGATCATGCCCTGAGCCGAAGGCAGATGCTTAATGACTGAGCCACCCAGGCGCCCCAACCTTTGGTTTCTAACAAAAGTAGTATAGTTGAGGAAAAGGAAAAGGGACAGATAGACATTGAAATACCATGGACATGGATTCAAATCCCAACTCTGCTACAAGCTATATGACCTTGGGCAATTTACATACCCTCAGTATTTGCACCTAAAATTAAATAACAACTACCACCTCATATCCCTTAGGATGGCTACTATTACAAAAACAGAAAATAACGAGTGTTGGTAAGGACATTGAAAACTAGAACTCCAGGCACCTGGGTGGCTCAGATGCTTAAGCGTCTGTCTTCGGCTCAGGTCATGATCCCAGGGTGTGGGATCGAGCCCTGCATTGGGCTCAGCCTGCTTCTCCCTCTCCCTCTACTGTTCTCCCTGCTTGTGCTCTCACTCTCTGTCAAATAAATAAATAAAATCTTAAAAAAAGAAAGAAAGAAGAAAGAAAGAGAGAGAGAGAGAGAGAGAGAAAGAGAAAGAAAGAAAGAAAGAAAGAAAGAAAGAAAGAAAGAAAGAAAGAAAGAAAGAAAAGAAAAGAAAAAAGATAAGAAAAGAAAACTGGGACTCTTGGGCACTGTCGGTGGGAATGTAAAATGGTTCCACCACTATGGAAAACAGTATAGCAATTCCTCAAAAATTTCAAAATAAAATTACCATATGATCCAACCATTCAATTTCTGAGTATATACTGAAAAGAACTGAAAACAGATCTCTAAGAGGTATATGTATACACATGTTTATAACAGCATTATTTACAATAACTAAAACAAAGAAGCAACCCAAGTATCTATTGATGGATTAATGGAAAAGCAAACTATGGTACATACATGCAATGGAATATTATTTAGCCTCAAAAAGAAGAGAAATTCTGACACATATTTACAACATGGATGAACCTTGAGAACATTATGCTAAGTAAGCCAGTCACAAGAAGACAAATACCATATGACTCCACTTATATGAGGTACTTAGAGTAGTCAATATCATAAAGACAGAAAGTAGAATGGTGGTTGCCCGGAGCTGGGGGACAGGGTAATGAATTATTGTTTAAAGGGTATAGTTTCAGTTTTATAAGATGAAACAATTTACGGTTTTGAAGATAGATGGTGGCAATGGTTGCAAAATATGAATATACTTAATACCACTAAATTGTTCACTTAAGAAATGGTTACAACAGTAAATTGTATATTGTGTATATTTCACCACAGCTTTAAAATTAGAAAAAAAACTAAACAATTTTCTATCTTATGGTATTATTATAAGGGTCAATTAGATAACACAGATGAAAACCCCTGCATACCACCTGGCATGTTGTGGATGAACAAATGTTTATTGAAATGTCCCATAGTATAGTTTTGGTTGAAAGAGGTAGCTGGTTTTTCTATTTCAAGGTAGCTTTGGCTAGTCAGGATCTTTTGTGGGTCCATACAAAATTAGGATTGTTTGTTGTAACTCTGTGAAAAATGCTATTGGTATTTTCATAGGGATTGCATTAAATGTGTAGATTGCTTTGGGTAATATAGACATTTTAACAATATTTTTTCTTCCAATCCATGAGCATGGAATGTTTTTCCATTTCTTTGTGTCATCTTCAATTTTTTTCATCAGTATTTTGTAGTTTTCAGCATGCAGATCTTTTACTTCTGTGGTTAGGTTGATTCCTAGGTGTCCTATGGTTTTTGGTGCAATTGTAAATGGGATTGATTCCTCAGTTTCTCTTTCTGCTACTTCATTGGTGTATAGAAATGCAACATATTTATGTATGTTGATTGTTTTACTGTAAATTTACTGAATTCACGTATCAGTTTTAATTTTAATGACGTGAGAAAATGTTCACAGTGTCATTGTGTTTGGGTCAAATGCAAAGACCTAGGCCCAAAGGGAACCCAAGGGTGTAAGGGGAGAAGTGATTTGGCCCTTCCAGGCATTCTTTGCTGTTAAGCAATGTGTGGAAGCAAAGAGGGAAGAGATACTTTCTTAACATAATAAAGTCAGTGTTATCGGTTCATAAGAATATGACCAAAGGTATAAAAATAAGATGCAGAATAGATGTGGGAGGTATGAAAGGAAATTTATCCTGTAGATGTAGAACTAATTTGAATTTCAGACATACCAGGAGACAAAAAGCAAAAGCCAGAACGTGCTCTCCCACCTTCTCCAGCAAGAGGCCACCCTTTTCCAACCTTCGCCCTTTGTTACCACCTACAAGAAGTACAGCTTTGGCCCTGAAATGTTGGGTAAGAATTGTTTTTAAACTAAAAGAAAACCCAAATGCCCTCCAGGGCACAAGAATAACAAATGAATCAAACTGACCAAGGTAAGGAAAATGGGAGTGTGGAGCAGGGATAGATGAAATAGATATCCCCCCCCACTAGGAGGGGCAGCTGCTGCTTAGCTCCTTCGGCGGTTGCCCTGCAAGAATGTGGGCCCAGTGTCATTAAAATTATTCAGGAAAATAAATTTTAGTGGCTGAACAATGTCCTAGTATATTGATATATCACATTTTCCTGACCTTTTCTAATGGATAAGTGCTCAGTGAGAGGCAGGTCCTGTGGGAAGACATGTCCCTTATGGGGAAGAGAGGAGACAGGAGGCAGTGAGGACAGGCTACCAATAAAGAGATTCTAGAATTGGTTACTTTAAGAAGCAGAAGTCTACGATGAGCAGAGAGTCCAAAAACTAGAATTCCCAAATCCACAAGTTAGGTGGTAATTGGAGGCCAAGACACTCTGTCATAAATCTGCAAGGAGGTCAGGAAGCAGATAACCAAGAAGTGAGGAAGCCAGTGGATGGGAAAGTGAACCCATAGTAATCACTGAGCAGGGGTGCAGTCATAATTTCCATTTTTTGGTTTTGTTTGGTTTTTCTTTTGAAATGATTCTCATTCCTGCTAGCTCAATTTAAGAGAGCTGCATTCCTGCTAGCTCAATTTAAGAGAGCTGATGCAGGGTATACAATAATTTAGTCACTTCCCTAACGTTGAACATTTAGCTGTTTCCGATTTTCTACTTTTATAAATAATGTTGTGATGAAAATCTCAGTGCATTGAACTGTGTATTTTGAGTTATCACTTCAAGATAGATTTGTGGAAATGGGAGAATTTATTCTTTTTAAGAATATTGGGATGGGGAGCCTGGCTGGCTCAGTCAGTGGAGTGTGCTGCTCTTGATCTTGGGGTTATAGGTTCAAACGCCACATTGGGTATAGAGATTACTTAAAATCTTTAAAAAAAAAAAAAAAGAATATTGGGATATATTGGCAGAATGTTTCCATAAATGTTTACATTTATACTCCCATCAACAGTGTTTTTTATGTTCTGCTTTGGCTTCTTCAAATTAACTTGGTCTACTCACATAAATCTTTGAATGAAGAGCTGGCACCAGCATCTACACTCCATATCTGGAATTTTTCTAGGCCACTGGCTTTCAAATTTTTTGACCATAACCCATAGTGAGAAGTAAATTTTACGAAGTGACTCAACACACGTTGGTACATACCTGAAACACATGTTGCACAGAGCAATCACTTGCCCTTCCTCTATGTGATATACTCTGGTAAGTCCATTGTCTTCTAATTTAATTTTTAAAATAAGCTCGCTCATCATGATCCATTGGGTCATAGATCATTACTCTCAGTTTGAAAAATATTCTAGGACAATTTCTGTTTCACAACTTAACTTCCTAGAACTTCAGCCCAGTGTCATCAGATCTTGACAGTTTTTCAAGAGATGCTTGAAATCTAGGGTTTTTATATGAAAAACATTTTAAAACAATGTGCGTGACAAACAGAACGTGTCTGAAGGCCACATCACCAAAATGTGAAAAGCTGCTGTCTTTGGGTGATGGGATTTAGGGTCATTTTCATTTTCATTTTCATTTTTACATTTGGCTGCATGTTCCAAAATTTTAACTGAGAACACAATAGGACTTTTGTAAAGAGCGAAAAATTGTTACTTGTTAAATTTTTAAAAATTAATTAATTACTGAACAGAGCATTAAAATGACAAACGCCACAGGAATTTTCTCTGGGTAGACGCTTACTTGTGACTAAATTTTTATAATGGTTTCCGTCTCAAATTTGCAATATATCAAGAATAATTTCAGCCCAAGCATAACCACATGCCAAGCCTCAGGTTTACTGATTCTAGGTTTGTGCTCATCCTCTTTCGCTATTGTTTCCAGATCAGGACTTATGAAAACAAATAGTTTGTTCCATAATATTTTCATCATTTCTATTTAATTAAATGTTTAGCCCAGATTCTATAATATGCAAGTCTGATTCTGAGTAGATGTTGGAGAAAAAGAGCAGGTAATGCTTTCTTCAGAGTAATTATAGGGTAGTCTTCCATATAAGGTGGTTATGAGCAGTAAATGAGTTAAAATTTGTAAAGCACTTAGATGGGTGTTTGGCACAAAGCAGGTGTGAAATGAGTGTTGATCTTTCTGACTATTGCTAGCATTGTCATTATTATTGTCGTCGTTGTCATCATCATCATCATCACTATTATTCAATAAGCAGCAATTAAGTATGACCATTTCTTGCTAGGAGGTCGGAAAGATGATGGAGGGAGAGGGAAAAAAAGGGAGCTATGGGAAGAGAAGGAAAGAAAAAGAAAGGGGGAACTGGAAGAACTGAGAATATGATAAGTTTGGAGAGCCAGGGTAGAGGTGGAGACCCAGGACAAGGACAGAGCTGGTGAGATCCAGCAAAGGCCAAGGCGCCTACTAGACCTCGATTTCTCTAACTGCATGTGGCACCCATTGTGGATCATGAAATTAATTTAGGAAGTTACAATCCATATTTTTTTAAATGAAAGAGAATGGAGCAGAGCAGAACACAGTAGTGCAAGTAATGAAAACAAGTATTGTTTACTAAAAATTTGTTTTTTGTTTTATATAGATGTATGTGCGGGTAATAGCTGTGGCAGTCAAAAACTTTTGAAAGCCTTTTACTAGACCAAGATGAAACATTAGCCTTCTCTGCATTGTACCCTTTCTTCAAAAGGGTGTGTGAGAGTGTGGGTGTGTGCAGGTGTGGGTGTGTGGTGTGTGTGTGTGTGTGTGTGTGTGTGAGAGAGAGAGAGAGAGAGAGAGAGCATCCAATATACATATAATTACCCCGAAAGAATTTCAGAAAAGGAACATCTTGAGAGAAGCGAAGAAATCCCCACCCAAATGGGATGCCCTAAGTCTAAAGATACTTATTTCAAGGGCAAATTTTAAATACTAATAATAAATAGTGTTCATTGAGACCTTACTGCATGCCAGGCACTGGGCCAAATACTCCTCATTTAATCCTTCCAACAACGCTATGAGATGAAAACAAACACCAACAATACTAAGAAACCCTTAGATCAACAAACGTTTCAGATTTACAATCTACAGAGGACAGATGACCCTCCTCCCCATCTTCTTTCTCTCTCCTTCTCTCTGTCCCAGTTTCATGGCTCAGGAAGGGGACAGAAGAATGGCAAAAGAGAAGGAGAAAGAAAAGCCACTAAAATACAACAGATGGAAACAAGGAGAGGAGGAGGAGGGAAGAAGGTGATTAAAGAGAAAAGGAGAGGAGGGGCGCCTGGGTGGCACAGCGGTTAAGCGTCTGCCTTCGGCTCAGGGCGTGATCCCAGCGTTATGGGATCGAGCCCCACATCAGGCTCCTCCGCTATGAGCCTGCTTCTTCCTCTCCCACTCCTCCTGCTTGTGTTCCCTCTCTCGCCGGCTGTCTCTATCTCTGTCAAATAAATAAATAAAATCTTTAAAAAAAAAAAAAAAAAGGAGAGGAATATTGAACACGGTTGATGTCGTACCATATGTCTTTAATAAATTATCGTTTTGCATGTAAAATCTTCCACGAAGCTCTGTAAGGGGACTTTGTGGTTAGGGAGGGGTTGAGAAGGGCAGAGAGGAGTGGCGTGCCAAAACAACTCCTGCTCCTTCATTCTACTCAAGGTCTGCCTTGTCTACACACATGCATCCGATTTGGCATGAAAACCTGCCGCAGACAGACTGCTTCTGTGGAAACCAGTGCTGAGGTACTGATATCAGCATCTTGTGCAGGGGGAGCCTAGAGTCATGCATTTCCCCTCTCAGGGGAGCCCTCCATATCTATTTGATTTCTGTGAGGCATACCAGCAGGCTTTGGCTCCATGTTAATGACTTTCTTCCTTTTGAATTCCTGTGAGATGTTATTCCTTTTGGTTTCCAGGAGTTGTGTGCCATGGTGATTTCAGCCCAGTAACACTTTTGCTGTGATAAAAAGCGATGATGAGGAAGGCCTGCTGTGTATCCTCTGTCTAATGCTGCTACCCAACACAACTACTAATGCTGGCTTACAGAGAGTGCAAAGGCTACGTTCTGTTCCCAGGGCCCTGGTCATGTGCCTTTACTGTCTAATAAACTGAGAACTCCAAACCATATGCCATTCACACAGACTCCCTACCTGGAAAAGACCCCTTCTGGCCAGAGCCAAGTGGACCAACAATTCTGAAGAGACAAAAATATTGCAATTAGTGACCTAACTCTTACTCCCTAACTATGACGTGACAGACCATCAATTAGTAAACAACTTTATTGTTAGATATTCTTCACCAGCATTTTTGCCAATGCTGCTGTCATGTCAATATATTTTAAACTAGGGTTTTGTTTGTTTTGCTGGCCTCTACAACCCTCAACCCCTGCTCGTGTGTGTGTGTGCGTACACACACACACACACACACACACCCTTCCTTCACTGATGTAACAAAATGGGGTAGGAAAACATCTGCTTAAACTGATAATGACTTTATCAAAATTTCTACTTTGCCAAGAATAACAGATTTAAGACAATATTACCTATATGAGCCTAGAAACTCAAGTTTTAATCTTCCTGACCCCAAAGAAATCACAAAAGTATCCCCTTTGGCTTTTGTATCTTCCAACTGGGCCCAGGTTTTATCTGTGTCAATGACGCCCTAAATATAGGATCTTTTAGTGACTCAGGCCATGCAGAGGCACCAGAAAACTTCAGGCTGGGGCACCAAACCCTCATTCCTGATCCAGTCTTTGAAAGCACCCCATAGCATCTCAAAATGTAATGAGGGCAGTAGCAGAAAAAAGTCCTCGAATCAAAATTAATTTTAATCTACTTTGATTAAATGCCTTTTAGCACTTTGTTGAGACAGATGAAGATATTGTTACAAAATCGAAAAGCAAGTGATTCTCTAATCTCATTTTTGTTGCCAAGTTCCAGCTGACCTACTTTTAAGTTGCCCTGCAAAATGTGGCCTCCACCCACTTCCCCTCCTTCTTGTCCACAGCTCCTCCTGACCTCTGTGCCTCTCTTCCCTTCTGGTTCTTCTCTGTATTTCACAGACTCCTCTTTCTCCTCCAACTGTTGTCTGCAGGAAGGTCTTGAAGTTGGCCTTGACATCCTCTTCTTCCCTTGACCTGCTGGTAAGAACCCACATCCTCATGGCATCCCCTTGTCCCTTTTGAAGGGAGACACCCAAATCTCTAGCCATGACCTCTCACTGACTCTCCAGTCCCCTAAATCCAGGGTAACTAACCACTGGTCCTCTTTTGCTGGGACAGTCCCAATTTATGTTTGTCATTCCAACTTAATTATTAATAGTGCTTATTTTCACCCTTAGAAGGGTCTCAGATAATACATGATTTAGTCAATATATTTTTAGTCACCCTACTTAAGATTAAGGATTTCCCTCTGAACATTTACTTGATCCAACATATCCTCAGTCCTCACTACACACATTCTCATTCCCATTTCTGTTGGCAGTTTTGCTGCTCTTCCGTTGTTCAGAACTAGAAGCCTTGGACCTACTGACCTCCCCTCCCTCATCTCATCTTAACAACTCACAGAACAATGGCAAGAGCCAAGGTGAAAGGAATGGACACAACTCCTGACTGTGTCACTTACCAACTCTGTGCCCTTGGTTACCTCCTATCTCTGTGCCTCCATATTGTCATTTGTAAGACAATGAGAACAATATGTACTGACAGGGTCATTGAAAAAAGTAAACAAAGCACCTTCTGATGGGGCACCCAACACTGTGCCTGGCACAACCAATATGATCGATTTTTATTCATACACTCATTCAACACAGATTTATTGAGCACCTACTACATGCCAGGCACTGTTCTAGGTCCTGAACAAGACAGACAAAAATATCTGCCCTCAAAAGAACTAACATCCCAGTGGAGGGATTAGACAATGAAATAAAGAAATCATGTCAGGTGGTGATAAGGGAAGGAAAAGCCAAGCAAGATAAGGGGGATGCGGAGTGCCAAGGTGGAGAAGAGTTGCTATTTTCAGAAAGGTGGCCAAGGAAGATGTCACTAAGAAGATGACATTTGGACTGAGACCTAAAGGACGTGAAAGAATTAGCTCTGCAGATATTTAGGGGAAGAACAGGCACAGGCAAGTTCTCCGAGGCAGGAATAGGCCTGATGTATTTGAGGAACAGCAAGGGCGACAGCTTTGTGGAGCAGAGAGAACAGGTGGGCATGTGGAGTAGAGAGAACGGATGAAGCCAGAGGTAGCAGGAGCCCAACAGTGCAACCTTTGTAGATACCAGTGAAGGGTTCAGCCTGTCCCCCGAGTGAGGTGGGAGCTGATGATCAGTGTGTGCCAAGGAGTTATTGTGTTGAGATAAGACCACAGGAGGCCAGCCAGAAGCAGACAGAGATTAGGAGGAGTTTGCAATAATCCACACAAGAGATGATGGTGGCCCAGACCAGGATGGCAGCAACAGAGCAGATGAGAAGTAGGCACCACTCCTTTGAAGAGTCTCTCAATTTCCCACACATTTCCTTCCCATAGACCCCAGCCCCATCCCTGGCCTTTGTCACCTAACACCTGAATTACTGCAACAGCCTCTCACCAGTCCTCGCTGGACCTCCTATTCCTGTCTCTCCTTCTCTCACTTTCATCACATCACTTCCCTGCTCGGGACAAATAGCTGTGTCCTAGCAGCTATCCAGCCAAGTCCAAACTCCTCCACCCACACTCAAGACCTTCCACTGGGTTCTGCATCTTCAGTGTTCTTTCCTACCATAAACCAATCCCTACCAGTGGTCCACAAATTCAGTAGCAACTCAAATGGTAACTTGCTTCCCAAATGGCTAAGAGATTTGCTATTTGATTTGGCTGTTCAATATTAATAGGGTAGTTCTTTTAATTGGATCTCACCACCAGATATCTATTGCAACAACAGACAGTAACAGCTGACGTTGATGAAGTGCTTACTGAGAACTTTACAAAGTGCATCTCCTTTAAGTCTCACAACACCTCCATGAGATGGATACTGTTATTACCGCCAATTTTACAGATGAGGAAACCGAGGCACTGAAAGGTTAAGTAAATTGCCCAAAGTCACAAAGTCAGTTAAGTGTGGGTGCAGCGCATGGAGGTGGGATTTGAATCTGGAAAGTCCAACTTCGGAGTCAGCACCCTTAGCCATAACCCTCTGTTGCCTCCATACTTGGACACTCTGTCTCACATTTCTCCATGTAAATCATGTAATTGTCAGTGCACGTACTCACAACTCTCATGAGGAAGGAGGGGAGCAAAGGGAGAGGAAGAAGCAGACTCCCGGCTGAGCAGGGAAGCCCCACGTGGGGCTCGATTGCAGGACCCCGAGATCATTACCTAAGGCGAAGACAGATGCTTAATCCACTGAGCCACCCAGGCACCCTTCAACAGACATTTTTAAATAAAGCCTATAGTAAGCTAGATCCTGAATGGGACTGGGAGACACTGTGAAGACGGTACTCAGTAATATTTCTTGCCCAGTTGGGAGGATGGGGGAAATGCTTCCTGAAACATAATTATCTATTATAACTAACCATTTTTTATATAAATACCATCAATGACACTGTTCATAAATAGAAGTATGACTTCTATGTCATTTCAGTATAAATTCATTGAGTACCTAGTTTGTGCAGAGAGCTGAGGCAAAAGTTTATTTCAAAAGGAAAGAAGACAAAAATCCCTGCCATTGGAGAATTCCCAGTCTAGTTACCACTTTTCAGTCTGTGTTACCATATGTCTTAGGGCATGGTTGGACATAAAGAACAGCAAATCCATTTAAATCTGCTTTAGGTAAAAAAGAATACAGGGAAATCTCACAGAACTCAAATATCAAAAGAACAACAAGGCCTTCAGGTGATTGGAACAGAGAATGACCAAAGAAGTTACTTTCTCCATCTTTCCTTCCCTCTCCCCATCCCCCTCTCTCTCTATCAAACCTAACCCAGATTTCCTTCTTTCACTTTGCTTTCACATGATCCATTATGGCTCCCACAAAGTGGTACCCTCAGCCTCCAAATACCTACATGGTGATCTAGCAGGTCCAGCATCACTGTCTATTAACTCGATTTTCTATATTCTAATCCCAAATGTCCAGCAAGACAATCTAACAGGCCGACCATGAAATAGATTTTCCCTCCTGGTACAAACAGCTATGGCTGGGGAGTGGGGAAAAGATGAACAAGGTCATGTTGAATGAGACATAGGGACCACTGTTCCTGAGGCAGAATTCAAACATGTGGATGGTGTCTTCTGTAGAATAGAATACAATACATGGTACAATAGTTGCTCTAGAATATAACACACCTCAGATTCATATATTGCAGGCTTCATCTATTCATGGAATTTCAGAAACATAAGGAATTCTGGGAATTTTTGGACACAACTTGCACACTTGAGCTCAGTGGAAACCAAAGCCCAAGAGCAGTTGAGGGTGGAGGCCAGACTAGGCCCTGTATTCTGTGACTCCTAATTTAAAGTGCCTTCTCTAATGAGCTGGGTGTTATATGCAACTGGTGAATCACTGAGCTCTACCTCTGAAACTAATAGTACACTGTATGTTAATTAATTGAATTTAAATAAAATTTTAAAAAAAAGTGCTTTCTCTACCTTATGCCTAACATTTATCAAACCAGCAGACTTTTCAGACCACCTTTGACATGAGGTTGCCCAACCATAGTCTATACATCACAGTACGTCAGTTTGTCCTTTTTACTATGATTTCAGTACCTACTGAGCACTTTCACACATATTATCCCATTTAGTTCTCACGACAATCATGAAAAGAATCGTTAAACCTATATTGTAGATGATAAACTGAAACTCAAGAGAAGTCAGGAGACTTGCCTACATTTTATAGTTAGTAGTGGGCTGACCCAGGATTTAAACCTAATGTATCTGACTCTAAACCTTTGATCTTTCTCCTATGCAATGCTGCCTCTACACCCTAGAAATCAGTCAGGTGTCAATCATAAAAAGGGACTGGGAAAGCAGATTGACAAGATCAGAGGTTCAAAGAGTTAACATGTACAGTAGAGGAGTGGGGTGCTCAAACCATAGACACAATGTCTTTAATTCCTGACAGTCATGGCTTCTAGCACTTTCCTCCCTCAGCATTTATGTCTCCAGCACAGAAGAATGAATGACAGGAGCATTTTCCAATGCACATATCAATCCCATTTGCACAGAGGGGAAAGCTGGTTCTCATATAAGATTGTTCCACAGCAATGATTCATTCTTTCAGTGGCATCACTGCTACCTTTGATATGGATACTATTATTATCCATGTAATCAATCTTGAACCCATGTATAGTCTGGTTACCCTGGTAAAATTCTTCACAGTTGTCTAAACCACTTCAAATGCTTCTGGATACTTTGACCATGTGTTTCTGGGACCAAAAAGGAGTGAGGCACCAATATCTAAATCCCAAAGTGGTTCCAAAGAGTAGTACTTCAAAGAACTTTGCACAAGGCAATCCCTTAAAACATGTATACTTGTACTGCCTATTGATTTATGTTTCTTTGCCATGATGGAGATTTATTATCCTTTAAATGCAATACTGGGGGCACAGGGGTGGCTCAGTCGGTTAAGCATCGACTCTTGATTTCGCTCAGGTCATGACCTCAGGGTCGTGAGACTGAGCCCTATATCAGGGCTCCAGGCTCAGCAGGGACTCTGCTTGAGATTCTTTCCCTCTGCCCCTCCCCCTGCTCACATTCCTGTTCTCTCTAAAATAATAAACAAATCTTTACAAAAAGTAAAATGCAATACTGGACTCCAAATCAATTGCACGCTCTGGTTTCAAGAATTCCTGATAAGGCTCTCTCGACAACACAGCTAGGTATAGGGTGATCAACCTTCTCAATTTGTCCTTAAACAACGTATTTTTTATAGGTGTGCAGAAAACCCGAAGTATGAATGTGTGACAATTGTACAAATAGATCAAACAGTGATTCTTAATACTCTAAATAACAGATAAAATACATCCAGCAGATGAAGAGCACAACTGACAATGATTCGTTTCAATCCGTAAAGGCCTGACAGGGACTTCTATGTAACAGCGAGTCTTTAGCAGTCAGCACGCTAGTCTTTGAGTCATTGCCTTAAACAACAGGCCTCGCCAGATTTCACTCTTCTAATGGTTGCGGGGCGGGGGGGGGGGGGGGGGGGTTGCTTTAGTCCCAGGCGCCCTGTTGAAACTCCTACCTCTGCCTATGTCCAGCAGTGTTGGAACGGGCAGCCCAAATAATGTACACATTAATTAAATTTTCAATAGGGGAAGAAGGGAGGGACCCTGGTGAGAGTCCAAATTGCTTTAATCCTTTCTGGGGAATATGAAGAGTTAACACTTTACCAATCTAGCTTCTAAAAACAATTCTTCAAGACTTAGCCCTGCAGTGCTAAATGATTGATGTCATTTATAAGTAACCTAATAATGTTGAATAATTTATTTAAAAATAACAGATGTTAAAAATATAGAGCCATGCTAATCTGTGTCTACTGAAGAAGATTTTTGTGATTATCATATATAATTTGAGGTCAGGATTGAGTTTCATTTTGTTTTAAAGATCTTATTTATTTATTTATTTATTTGATAGAGAGAAAGAGAGAGTGCAACAGAGTGGCAGGAGGGCCAGAGGAAGAGGGAGAAGAAGACTCCCGCTGAGTGGGGAGCCTGACACAGGGCACGATCCCAGGACCTGGAGATCATGACCTTAGCCAAAGTCAGATGAGCCAAAGTCAGACACTTAACCAACTCAGTCACCCAGGCGCCCCTTGTTTTGTTTTTTAAACAATCTTCAGATACCTCATTTTAGTACTTATAATAAAGTGAATTTAGGAAAAGTTCAATTTTGAGCCGGTGGACGAGGCTACATTATAAATTTGTAATTCCACAAATACATGCTAATCAGTGTGCTGGGTGGTAGGAGACACAGCAAAAAACAGAAATGGTGCTTGTCCTCCCTCACTGGGTTTCCATTCTACTGTGAAGACTGATAGTAAACAAGTAAACAAATACACAAATAATTTCAGACTGTGATTAATAAAAATTAATAGCAAATCTACTGTCAGTCTTTATATTACTTTATCTATAGGTCTTTGAACCATTCATAACAGCCAACCTCAATATCATACATTATTCAACAACAGCTTTCTTTCTCAATTCAATGTTTGTTAGTTCCTGCTTCATTTAAAAAGTAAATCTTCCTGAAAAAGAGTGATTTAATATTACGTCATAATTTTTCTGCTAGAACTATATTGTCCACCTTAGGCTATTAAAAATTCTTTATTACTTTTTTATTGTTTTATTCAATATTTTAAAAGCCCTGGAGACAATTGACAATATCAAAATGCAAGGTCTTACAAATAAGCCTGAAGTGCAGTTTCTCACCACTCATAAGGCCATCTTTGCTTGCTAGTAAGTTTAACACCTGTTCTTTCTGGTTCTTAGAACAAATTGAAGCATAAGGGGGAAAATCTGCATTCCATCTCTGTTAAGTATGACCAGTGCCAGGATAAGGGATACGGAAGGTAAAGCTGCCTGCAGGATACAGACAGCCAACCAGCTTCTCTAGAGACGACAGTCAGGATGGCTTCCTGACCCCCTCCCCACACCCTATTCCAGCCTCCAAGCATCCCTCTTGCCCTCCCTGCAGAGGCAACTTTCCTCCCAGCTTCCCTAAGAGCCTTCTCCTTCAGTAAAGTTTAATCCTCAAACAGGACCCAAACTCACTCATACAAATGTGTCAGTGATTGATGACAGCAAGGATATTACCATTTTAATAAGGATCAAGGTCTTTAACTAAAAAATGAAACTCCAAGAATAAGGTCTAGCCCTGATGAGTGACTGGTGTGGGGGTTATATCTATTTGGCCAGCCCTAAAGAGATCTTGACTCTACATTTGAATTCTCCTGGTCTAAAAACCAGCTGGCACATGGGGTGCTGGTGGCTTCTGATGCAATCTCATTGTCATACTCCATGGTCATGATATAATAGCAAGTAATGCTGTTTTTGATGTATTACAGAGTAATACCCAGGCAGGTACTCAACTAAAAAAAAAAATCACTGTAGGTACCCACAGTCCATCTTGGATTATCTTTTTTAACAGTTTTTCCATGTAGTGAAATGTCCTCCGTCTATCGCATTGTTATTTAGATTTTTATGTGCTGACATTTGTCTCTCCTTCTAGGGCACAGACTTTTTCTAAATCTGCCCATGGAAAATATTGACGGGTAGCCTCTTGATTACTAAGTATAAATTAACTTTTTCAGGACTCACTTTAAATGTCGTTTTGTTCTGGATGCCCTTAATATTGTTGTTGTTATTATTATTATTATTATTATTATTATTATTAATAACAGCAATTATGTTTATTGGCTACTTACCATGTACCAGGTGCTCTTCCTTACACTATGGCTTGAGCTCACAACAGCTCCACATTCGTTATTATTATCCCTCTTTCTGTAGTTGAAGAAACCGCCCAAGGTCACACAACTGCAGAGAAACTCTCCTACATTTGTCTGCTTCTCTTTTGAAAGATCTGATGGGAGTCTGTCAAGGGTTTTGCTCCTGTATGGGTTAGGAACAATAAGGAAAGAAAGATACTATGGCCTGGCTGTTACATGGGACACATGAATTCACAAAGTTAAGGTTAAAAGATAGGCAACTTTTAAAACCTCTGTGTTTTGTGAGGGATATTTATGAGTTTGGAGGTGAGTCAAGAAGGAAACAGGCAGTTGCAGCGTGTGAGAACTATAATCAACGCTATGAAACTCAGCAGAAACAGCTTCAACAGAGGAAAGAGAGTTCCAATTTAGATTCGCCGTTTCCAAAACAGGCGATAATAGAGCAACAAACGGACTGCCAACCACAGGTTTGAAGCATGTGATGTCAGGACCAACCCTCCCTGGCAAACCCAACCTTACCCCAGACTAATTTTTAAGTGCTTATGCTTTACTGGGCATTATTATTAGCTTTGCTGTCGTAGAATAAACCCCGGGTTCAGTCAGAGCAGGCCTGAGAGCAGCTTAAGTATGGTTCCCCATTTTGTTCCTCCCTCCCGCCCTCTCTCCGTCACCACTGTCTGCAGATCAGCCCAATAATAGTCCTAACTGCCGTTGGTAGACTTCACCCCAGTCTACAAGGTCCTTTCACATAGCTTATTTCATTCAACCTTGTGAAATAAGTATGACTAGCCCCATATTAAATAGGAAGATGGTTTAGAGAAAAGTCATGATTTAATCAAATCACACTGCCAAGAAGGAGCGGAGCCAGAACCAGATCCAAATTTTCTGGGTCAGACCAAATGAAAGCCCACCAGAGAAAGGGTACCACATGATTATCATTTGATCTACCTTCCACCTCAGACTTCAGGATTAAAATGAATAACAATTTATTAGATTTAACGGGGTCCTGCCATAGTCTACCCACATCCAACAAAAACACATCTCGGTCCCCAGGACTATCCCTTACATCTTGTAGTTTAATTTAATTCATTAGAGTTTGTAGAGAGCATTGCTCTCCATCAGTTTCTCTTTTTCCCTGGAGGTTTATAGACAATACAAATAAGTATTAGTGAAGAAGAAATCCTCCTACATGTCCAGGGTAGGCCTGGGAGTGATTTTCAGTGCTTCGTTATGAACAGTTGAGGGGAAATAGCTTTTACAAAGCACATGCCTATCCTGAGTACTCTTGAGTCTCTACAGTATGGGCAATAGTACTCATTCCTACTATCAAGATAGTAGCTCATTCTCAATAAAAACGGCTTCTGTTCACTTGGAAGTGAGGAGGAAGAGAGGAATTGGAAATTACTGTGAGTACTATTTAGGTTAATGGTCAGTAATTCAAGAACCAATTATCCAATTTGTGGATTTTTTCTGTTCCTATACTACCTCCCTCTTATTGTCTACTGGGCATTTTCACTATTCGTTATCATCTCCTGCAGAGGGTATTAAAGAAAAAGAGTGGAAGTGAGATTCAAAATCAAATTTCAATCAGTGATTATTAAGCACCTACTTTGTGCCAGACACTGAGATAGGCGTGCAAATCCTAAAGGAGTCATACATGACCCCTGCGTGTGGGTTCCTGTGATAAATGCTGCACTAAAAATAGGTCTAAAGTGTTACAGGCGCCTGTCGGAAGCGCAAGGAGCCTAGAAAGGAAGGAAGCAGGGGAAAGCATCAGATTAAAAAAATGACACTTCTGCTGGGACTTGAATCATGCCTAAGAGAGTAAGCTCTAGATTCTAGAATCAGAATATGTGAGTTAAAACCTCCATTATATAAGTAGATTATATACTTTTGGCAAGTCATTTAGCCTTTTAGTTTCCTTATCTGAGAAATGGGATTGGGAATGCTTTCAACTGCAAACAACTGCCCCCCTAACAGTAGCTTTAAAAATTGTTTCTCTTTCTCACACAACTGGAAGTACTGTGGTAAGCAATTGCTGGGGGTGATTTAGCTGTTCAATGATGTCATCAGGATTCTGGGGTCTTTCTACTCTTCCTTTCTTACCATATTGGCTCATTGCATTATGTTTCCAAGATGGCTACTGCAGCTCCATCACATTTACACCAAAGGCAGCTCCAGCCATCACATTGACACCTAAAGCAGAAAGGTAGAGGGTAGGCTGAGAGTATTAACCATGTGTGTCCCATTTTATCAAGAAAGAGCAAAGCTGGGGCACCTGGGTGGCACAGTCATTAAGAGTCTGCCTTTGGCTCAGGGCGTGATCCCAGCGTTCTGGGATCGAGCCCCACATCAGGCTCCTCCACTAGGAGACTGCTTCTTCCTCTCCCCCTCCCCCTGCTTGTGTTCCCTCTCTCACTGGCTGTCTCTATCTCTGTCAAATAAATAAATAAAATCTTAAAAAAAAAAAAAAGAGCAAAGCTTCCCAGAAGCCCCCAGCAGACTTTTGCTTACATCTCATTGGCTAGAATTGGATCACAGAGCCACCGTAGCAGTGATGGAGACTGGGAAAGTGAGTATTTAGTTGGATACATTAACACTTCAAGCAAAATTGTGTTCTGTTAGCAAACAAGAGGAGGAGAGAATGGATATTAGGCATTCAATTGCTCCACCTAGTACAATCGACTTCAGAATATTAATATAAAGGTTAAAATAAGCTGAAGTGCCTGGCATGCTGTAAGTGCTCAATAGATGTAGCTCTTGAAATAATAATTATCCAGGAACAAAATGATTCAACTCTGAACTAGGACATCGCAAAGGGAATAATTTTGAGACCTAGTTAAACTAAAGGTCTTGAAAACAAAACAGATGAAACTCTTGGTGGAAAAAAAAAAAAGGCTGGTTTTAATTTTTCTACTTTTATTTCTCCTTTCCCTTATAACCACAGAAGTGTCTGTTTTCCACATTATCATCTTTTTTATTTCTAATTATTTTGTAATTGTGTACCTTGTTAGAATTTAAGTACTTTATTATTTTAAAAATCTAAAGGAAATATAAAATTTTAAAAATCAATCTACTTGATTAAAACACTTCCTACAGCAACTTTAACTCTACTTCCAATTAATTGCCTGCACAATTATATAATCACATAATGCTGGGCACTGTGATCTACTCTTAGCAATGTATTTGTTTTAGACATAGCTTGTCTATGTGAAGAAGTAGAAGTATCTCCCATGTAAAGTAGACAAATTAATTGCACTGTTGTAGTCACATGACGTTCAACATTTCTAGAACTAGCAGGCAACACAGCTCCCAGAAACCCAATGGCCCATTTGCTGAACCCATCTCAAGGCACTTTCAGGGAGGCTCAAACAACTGATGGACTCACCATACATTTTCCTACCCACAGAGAATGGTTTAGGGGCCAGGATCCAAAAACCATTGGCAGCTCTGTAATTGCATAGTGTTAGAGACGAGAGAGGTAAGTGGCATGGGATATAAGCTGAGAAGAAAAGGAAGGAACTGGAATATGATACCCCACTGCAAACCCTCATTACACCCTCCCCACTTCATCCCCTCCTGTCCCTCCCCAAACACGAATAAAGTCCTCTAAAATTTCCTTAGTAAGGGGGACAGAAGGGAACAAAATTGCAGAACAGAGCCTTCCAAACTCTTGTTAGATTTGGGCAGCATCTTTTAGCCATTCTGTATTTTTCCATTAAATATGTATTACATTTGTGTGGAGTGGGGAGGGGGGACAGACTATGACACAACTGGGCAGCAAAGGAAAACATAGGATAAGTTCCTCTTTGTCTGTGGCCTGAGGTCAAGGCAATTCTTCCCTCACCCTCATGAGGCTTGCTTTTTGGCCCAAAGTATTATTACCTTTACCTTTCATAGCTTCAGTTTACAATAAACTATGGGTCAGCAGTTACACGACTGACCTGGAATGATTTCACACTGCTGCCTGCCACACCACGCGTGTGCAGGGTAACGAACTGGAGCCAATGACTGTGGAAGCAGCTTCTGGTCAGACCAAACAGCACAGCCACTGCAGACAACTCTCTTTTCTGTTGTCTCTGATTTGATCTTTTCACGTTTCTTTTCATTTTTTTTCTTCAAGAAGACAAGGGTGTCTCATTGAAGCTTCAGGGAAATGACTGAATTTTAATGGAATCTAATTGGCTTACATGGTTATCTCAAAGGAGCTGTGGTCATAAAAGTTAATTAAATCAGATTCATTTGCATATTCAAGACCATTCTCTTCCCTCACTTTAAAACCAGAGAAAGAGAAGATGTGTCCCTCCTCCCTGGATAGGACACGCAACAATGTCCACATCGTTTTCTTTGTATGCTTGGAATTAGAGTAGTAGGTAATTTTTTTAATCCTCTTGCGTAGCTCGTATTCTCCACTTTTTTTAGGTGTGTGTCAGTGCAAGAGTTAAATTGGTATGCATTGTAGGTCTTGCTTTGAAATATGAAACTAGTCCTTTATAGAAGGAGTTTTGCTGTGCTTAAGACTGAAGTAATTTTCTAAACAAAAGGTGAATTCAGAATGTTCAGCAGAAAAGGAACTAGCAACATTTACAGCCACAGGACTAGCTAAAGTATCTCCCATTTGTGTGTGTGCTTGCTTGCATGTTTATTGGCAACAACCGTGTCCATAGCTTTCTTAGGGGTCAGAGGAATGGAACGACTGGACCCTAAGAGGATGTCTAGTCTACCCGGCTGCCTGTGGTAGGCCTAAAATAACCAGCTGAAATGGAACTCTGGCCTGTTTTCTGAAGCCTCAAGGGAAGGCTTCCTCCTTTATAATCCAACCCATTTTTAACAACCCTTAATATCATACCCGAAAGCATTCCCTTGTGTCAAACCTATATCCCCTCTGCTGCTGATTTACTGTTTATTCTCACATGTATGCAATGCTGATGTGGGCGTTCAAACTCAGTCCCTCCACACTGCTCATTTATACATTGCCTTGGAATAGCAACTGGATATTGATATGGTCCAGTGCCCAGATCAATCTCTACAGATTAAAGGCAGTGTCTGCCCTACTTCCTTTGGCCACTCTTGCCTGTTAATGCAGGTAAAGGTATATCATTAACTTCATTCTCCCCGTCATAAGAAGACAGGCTTGACTTATTTTTAGGGTTTTTATTTCTTTAATGAACACAAATGTGCCATCCCAGTGCTTAGTTCTCGAGAAACAGGAAAGACCAAGACACTGCCCTCCTGCATGGAATTCGGACATAATACAAGTAATTACAAGTGAGGGAAGTGTTACAAAAAAGTGTAGGTTACCAAAAAATCACACAACCATATGAGCTAACATAGCCTGGGTGGACAGGAAAGCTTTCTGGATAAAGTCATGTTTCACCTGAAACCTGAAGCATGAATAGGAATTATCAAAGTGGAGAAGAATATTCATGGCAGAGGGAACAAAGTGCCCAACAGGAGAAGAGGGTGGCCTGTTGGAGGGCTGGTGCTGAAGTTCAGGCAGCAGGACAGAAGTGTGGAATCGTCAGACATCATTCATGGCCTGTACCTGCTTAGCTCTGGGAGGATTAAACTGGACTGAAACCCAATCCCCTAGTCTTGACTCTGGCAGATTCAGAGCTTGGAGCCACTGGATGCTTAGCGACAAGCATCAGGGACCTGGTGAAAAGGTGGAAGGAAAAGGCCCCACTTGAGCACCCAGAGGCCCCGATGGCCCTAGAGGCTCCGGTGAAGTAGCATGGCACAGCACAATAGCAGCAGTCCCCTCGCAGGGGATTGAGGTGCTGTGCGTGTAGTCTTGAACAAGTCACACTTTCAGGGCCTCCAACCCCTCATCTGTAAGATGAGGAATTTAGGTATGGACCCTCCTCACTCGTACTCTAGAAGCATTTAGCAACAATAGTCCCTATAAGGTTCATTTGTTCTTAAGTGGGTCACATTATTACTAAGCTAGCCTACATTTGGGAGTGGGAGGAGGAGTTATTCAGTCAGCAGATCTCTCTCCAATTCACTTTTTTTTTGGTGGGGGGAGGGGTTAATTTTTTTTTATTGTGGTAAAATATACATAACATAAAATTTACCATTTTAATCACTTTTTTTTAAAGATTTTATTTATTTATTTGACAGAGAGAGACAGCCAGCGAGAGAGGGAACACAGCAGGGGAGTGGGAGAGGAAGAAGCAGGCTCCCAGCAGAGGAGCCCAATGCAGGGCTCAATCCCAGAATGTTGGGATCACGCCCTTAGCTGAAGGCAGACGCTTAACGACTGCACCAACCAGGAGCCCCCCATTTTAACCACTTCTAAGTGTACAACTCAGTGGCATTAATTACACTTGCAGTGTTATACAGCCCTCACCACTGTCTATTTCCAAAACTTTTCCACTCCAATTCACTTTTTTTTTAACAGTGAGAATAGTTTCTCTTTTTTTTTCCAGTTTCATTAAAATATGATTGACATATAACATTGTATTAAAGGTATACAACATAGGGGCGCCTGGGTGGCACAGCGGTTAAGCGTCTGCCTTCGGCTCAGGGCGTGATCCCGACGTTGTGGGATCGAGCCCCACGTCAGGCTCCTCCGCTATGAGCCTGCTTCTTCCTCTCCCACTCCCCCTGCTTGTGTTCCCTCTCTCACTGGCTCTCTCTATCTCTGTCTAATAAATAAATAAAATCTTTAAAAAAAAAATAAATGTATACAACATAATGATTTGATAGCGTATATGTTAAATAATTACCACAATAAATTTAGTTAACTACAATTCACTTTCTTTTTAATTAATTATTTTTAGGGGGGGTGTGCACAAGCAGGGGGAGGGCAGAGGGAGAGAGAGAATATCAAGCAGACCCCCTGCTGAGCACAGAGCCCAACCCCAGGCTCCATGTCAGGACTCTGAGATCATGACCTGAGCCAAATCCAATAGTCGGACACTTAACCAACTGTGCCACCCAGGCACCCCAACTCCAATTCACTTTTAAGCAAGTCTGGCTAAGTTCTACAAGTGTCCTCACAATCCATGAACCTGACCATCTATCATGACTCCTGACTTGGACCTTGAGAGATCAGATACTGGCTCTTAAAGCAAATGATGCTTCTTACTTCTTGTATAAAAATGTGTACAAAAGGTAAAAAGAAAGATAAACTACTATGTAGTTAAATCCTCTCCTTCTGCCACTAGGTAAGTCACCTTGTTCAAGATCACAGTGCTTAATTCCACAAATTTACTGAACTCCATCTGCGTACCTAGCACTAAACTAGTGACTTTGCACATGTCATTTGACAGGTAGATAATATTTTTCCCATTTTACAGATAAAGGAATAGGCTATGGTGGGACCAGATTTTCAACCCAAATCAATCTGCTTTTAAAATTTGGTTCACCCCTCTATACCTAGTTGCTTCCCCAAAGACAGCTATAGGGGACACCTGAAGAGGACATTTTGAAAAATGAGGAAGAGCAAAGGAAGACAAAAATAAAATTTGAGCTCATGCTTAACCTACTCAGATTTGTGGTTGGTTTTGTCACATAAGTTCTACCTTCTCCAAATCAGTCTTTCTTATCTCTCTAGCCCATGGAATTGATGGTATTTACTGCCCCACTTTTCAAGGATGGTATGTGGCTCAATTACTTAATTAAGAAAATCCTTAGAGCATCAGGGTGTTTAGCAGGCAGGAAGGGTTAATAGCCCCAGGAAGGGCTGAGCTCCCTGCACCTCAGGCTGGCACAGAAGGCCAGGAATAGTGAAGCCAGGTGAACTGCCCACCCTCCAGAAACCTTGGATGCAAGTTTTAATAGAACAGAAAATAAATGTTAAGACAAGGGAATTGTCAGATAAATTAGTATTAAAAGTTCAGATTTTGTTTTCCTTTTCCCCTTAACAGGTGCTGTGAGAATTCAAAGAATGAGGAAGGAGAATGGGTTAAAAATAGTATGACAATAGCCAGTGTGACAATAGCATGATATAAAAAACATCATGGATTATACAAGAGGACTGTAGAAAAAAACTTGAAAGAAATAAAAGCAGAGTCAGGAGCAAGCACACTAACACCGTGGGATTTTTAAAGGCTCAGAGTGAAACCATAGTAGGACATCATAAAATAAAAAAGAAATAGAGGGTTCCAAAGTATGATGATTTTTAGGGATGACTGGGGTGGCCCAGTAGTTAAGCATCTGCCTTCAGATCGGGTTGTGATCCCAGGGCCCTTCTCCCTCTCCCACTCTGCCTGCTTGTGTTCCCTCTCTTACTGTCTCTCTCTGTCATATAAATAAATAAAATCTTTTTTAAAAAAGTATCAAGATTTTTAAATAGAAATGTTTGTCCCTCAGGGTAAAGTCAGACATCATTATCTTGGCTTGCAGGGCTTTCTGTGGCTTGCCTCTCCAGCCCCATCCTTTCTACCACCATGAACAACTCTCTTAAGAACCGCTTGAATGCTTTTCATTTGTTGTCATGCTCTCTTGCTCTCTCTCCAAGGCCTTACTTCCCTTCTCAAATATGTCAGTGTAGGTCAGATCTCCCAGTTATAGCTCCATGCTAACTTATTATCCTTGTAAATATTGCTCAACATCTGCTTTCCTGCTAGAAGGTCTGCTCTCCCAAGGTAGGTCCAAATCTACCTTGTTTTTGCTCTATTGCCAACCCTAGCACTTTTATGAATAAATGAATGAATGTTGGTGGCCATTTAGGTTTCCAACTGCCTAACTTCATGACATTTAAAGAAAACAATTGCTTCTTTAGTTCATGTTGCGTGTCAGAATTTAACTAGAGAAGCAGAACCAGTATAAGGGTTTTTTCAGTTTTTTTTTTTAATCTATCCATTTAGTTATTACAAGGAATCACCTTACACAGTTGTAGAAGCTGGCTAAGCAAGCCTGACATCCACAGGGCAGGCAATCAGAAAGCAGAGATCACAAGCAGGCTGGGACCACACAAGAGTGAACTTGATGATGAGAGTATCCTGCAGAAGCCAGGGCTTTCAGTCCTGGAGTTGAATACACACACTTGGCCCAGGAGTCAGTGAAATCAAATGAGGATCCAGCTGGAATGGAAAGCAATTTCAGGCCCAGCTGCTGCTTCACACCAACAAGGCAAATCAGCAGATCAGCAACCCCAACATAAGTTTTGTCCCAAAGTGTAGAAAAAGATTTTACAACTTTCCTTCTGCTCTTCGCATGGACTCTCTGACATCACAGAGGGTTTAAACCCTGTTTTTTAAAGCTTTTCTTGGGAGTGAGGGGGAATTGGATGAAGGTGATCAAAGGTACAAACTTCCAGGTGTAAGATAAATAAGTACTGGGGATGCAATGTACAACATGTTGACTTTGGTTAATACTGCTATATGGTACATTTGAAAGTTGTTAACAGAGTATATCCTAAGAGTTCCCATCACAAGAAAAAAATTTTTTTTTATTTTCTATATCTACATGAGATGTGGATGTTAACTAAACTCACTGACGTAATCATTTCGCAATATAAATCAAACCATCATGCTGTGCACCTTAAACCTTATACAGTGCTGTATGTCAATTATATCTCACTAAAACTGGGGGGTTTTCCACTGATTAAATCACCTAGAACAATATCCCTTTGGTTAATTTAAAATCAGCTGAGTAGGGACTTTAATTACATCTACAAAATCCCTTCACAACAGCACCTAGATCAGTGCTTGGTTGAATTGGGGGGGGGGGGGGGAGGGGGGTGTTACGAAATAGCTGCTGCCAAGCTATCAGCCTCTAATTTTTGCAAAAGAATCTTCTTTGTAGCTCACCATAGCCAGAAACATACTAGAAAGGGAATTCTGGAGGATGTAGTTCAGCCTAGCCAAGTGGACACATCCCAAACCATCACAGGTCACATCCTAGGACGATCATCTCCTGAACCTCCAGTCTGACCCTGAGTGAAAGAAATCAGTGACAGAAACTAGCAACCTAGCAACATGCATAAGTGGGAGGGGCCACTTTGCTCAAAGAAGTAGTGCTGACCCTGCAGAGGCAAAGCTAATGAGTAACCCTGAATAGGAGCACAGAGCTAACCACCTTAGAGGAGCATGTTCTCAAGAAGTAGAGGAGGCATAAGGGGGCTCTTATAGCCAAAATGGTGGGTGGTAAGGATCTATTTCTATCAAAAGCTGGCATTCCAGGGTTCCAAGCTGGAATATAGGTAGGTGTTCATCAATGAAAGTTTGTTGAAGGAATGAATGAATCAATCAGTGAATGAATGCCTCCTTCTTCTTTTTTTATTTTAATGTTTTTTTATTATGTTAGTCACCATACAGTACATCCCCGGTTTCCGATGTAAAGTTCGATGATTCATTAGTCGCGTATAACACCCAGTGCACCATGTAATATGTGCCCTCCTTACCACCCATCACCAGTCTATCCCATTCCTCCTTCTAACTCATCTATTCAGGAAAGGTTAAGGCCCTATGTGAAACTATGGTGGTAAATAAGACACACCTTAATGGAGGGTTCCTAGGGCAAAGATCAAACAGCTCCAGCTATAGGCCAAGTGTTCTCTTGAGAAAGAGCCTTTGACTGAGAGAGAGAGCTATCAAATTGGCCGTCATCAGTCCAGTCCCTTAGTGAGTACTAGATACTTTTTTGTTGCCATTTCTGCATTGCCAGAGCCACACACACAGGGGACACCAATAGGCTTTGTGCTGCTTCCAACCCAAAATTAGGAATGAGAAGCTGAACATCTAGTTGAAGTGACAATCTGGTTATCACAGAAGCCTAGGTATGACTTATCTTGAATAATCAATGATTGAATTATGTGCCTTTAAGCTTAGCCTATACCAAATGCCTCTGGGAAAGGTTAAAAAGAAAAAAAAAACTCCGAATTTGCTCTCTGGCTTGGAGTGATTGAATTATGCTGTGGGCTATGGTAAATTCATTGCAGTGCTAAAAATAGATGAAGGGCAGTTCAGTAACCCTGGGGAATTTTATCTGCCTCATTCATGCATCCAGAGATGCTGCTTACGTAAAGCCAAAATAAGCACAACCAAAGGGCACTGAGGGAGATTGAGAAAAGGTGATGATTCAAATAGAAACCAAGAAAACAAGCAAGCAGTTAACGGCAAAGATGAGGACTAGTCCCCGTTGCAAAGATCTGAGCAAGAAATGGGCCTCTGATGGTGATACAGTACCTTGAACTTTCTAATAGTTTCTAGTGGCAAATTTAGAAACCTCTTTCAGGAGAAAGCCACAGCCTCCAGCTGTTCTGTCTCTACACATTCAGGCATAGACCCTCATCACAGTCTCTCGGGGATTTACACATCACACTGGCAGAGCACACTCATCATCCCTCCTAGAAATACTCCTCCTCCTTGACCTCCAGGCAAAGCATCAGAAAGTCAATTAAGAACCATTTTAAAATGTTACTCAAGCAACTCAGAGATAAGCAAAGATACTGAAAAGTTCCAGGAGTTCCCCTTGGCCAAGTTTACCACCAAGTTATTTTATTAGACAAGTGGTTTTTAAAGGAAATCATTTATCATAAGGTTGCAGGAAAGGTCTGTTCCTGGTCTCCAGCTGCCTGTGGACAGAGTCTAGAATTGGCTGGAGTAGCTCTAAGAGGCTGGAAATTCAGTTCATGGTCAAGTATGTCAGTGTTTTAAAACATTCTAACAAACCCAACAGCACCATCTGTAAGGACTGCATAATTTGCAAAATTTCTTGCTAAATCAGCTGGCCAAATGCAAAGCCAATTGCTTTGGCGTCGGTACAACAGCGTGCTGCAGCCGGGAAGTATTTTAAGTGGATAATGAGTAGTCTCTTCTCTCAATGACTATATTCAAATAACTTCCACTGCCTAAAATATGCAAAATCCCTAGTCAAGGCTGCCTTAGGAACTTCTGCCCCTTAACTCAGAGTTCGAATCTTCGGGGGTTGGGAGGCAGTGATTAGATCTCCCTTCTCTATTGATATTGAAAAAAGCAATTGCCTAGCAAAGACCTCAGATACTTCCCAGCTCACCTACATACACAACAGCCCACAAACACACACGGAAAAACTCAAAGACACAGCTCACATTAGTCCTGAGATAGGCAAGGCTCATCCTGCAGCTGCGAATAGCAGCCAAGTCTTTCATTTATTTAGTTACTGGACCTCCTCTAAAATTATTAATTATTTGGGTACTCCAAATGCCTTTTTTTTTTAAATGAGGAAACACAGGTAGAAAGTATTTCTCTGCCTTTTTCTCTTGAGAAATGTAGTTCTCCATTGGTTATCCATGGAAAATGTTCTCTCTCTCAAGTAGCAAAACAGATGGATGTTCCTTCTGTGAAGAAACCAAATTCTATACTCTTTATATGCAACCTCCATTACCTCCATCTCTGGAATTTAAGATATCAATAGACATGCAATAAATGCTTGATTGTTTGTTTATTAAGTGAGCCGCTCCCCCAAGTTACTTTAGAATCTTACCGCTCAACCCACTGTCCACCGACAAGAGTACCAGCATCATGAGCTTGTCAGAAATGCAGACTCGCACCCCAGACCTCCTGAATCAGAATCTGCATTTTAACAAGATTTCCAGGAGACCTGTAAGCACATCGGGGTCTGAGAAGCACCATTTTAGAATACATCTTGATTCATAAGCTGTTACTATTAGTCTAGTAAGGTCTGTCACTCCTCGAAGATCATTGCTTGCCATTGGGGACACTTCCGGGGAAGCAGTGAGTAATAACTGACTTTATGGCGCACGAACTATGTGTAAGGAGTAGAGGGCACACAGTTAACGTGATGGGAGTTACACAGCTAGAAAAACGTGGAGGAAGGTCAGAGCTCAATCTAGCTTCTGGGCCCACGTTTTCCATCACTGGTCTACAAAGCCTGGTGCTGCTGCTCAGCATGTGGGGACTGGCCGTGTTATGGAGCTCTCCCCTGTTGGGCAGGACATGTGACATCCCTGTCTTCCACCCACTAAGTGCAGTATTCTGATGCCCCAAGAAAACCCCCCCTCATTTCTAGATACCCGTGGGGGTGGGCCTGGCTCACACAGAACCAGTGTCTTGTGGCTTTCGTGCAGTGATTTTTGAGAAACTAGTTTTCTGGAACTTGCTTCTTTCTTCCAATGTTTAATCTATTTATAAAATTCTTTGACATTTTACATTTTATTTTTTATTTCAACAGAAGGCTATAACTATTGAGTATCTACTCTATGCAGTCTAAAAGATAAGGTCCCTGCCTGCCAGCAGCTGACCATCTGGTTAGGGAAATCAGGCCTTAGCAATTCAAGGCACGCTATGATTAAGTCTAGAAATGACAACAGCACTAACAAAAAGTCCTAGATTCATATTCTGACTTTATACCACTTATTACTGACAAGTCTACTGATATTCTCTAAGCCTCATTTCCTCCATCTGTAAAATGGGGGCATTATTAAACAATACATGTAATTGCCAACACAGTGCCTAAAGCATGACACCTGCTTAGTAAATATTAACCACCCCTATCACTCACCACCTCCTCCCAATCAGTGTAGATATAAGACAAAAATGAGGTGGAGAAAAGATGTGCATAAGGGAAGAGATAGCATTCTAGGCAGGAGGCACCGCCTAAGCAAAAACTTGGTGTCAGGAGTGAGCATGCAGAAGGAAGAAACTGTACAGGACTCACAAACTAGATGAAGTGAAGGGTTCAGGTCAAGGAGTTACGAGAAGTGAACACGTGGAAGAAAAAAAATGAGTTTGCATTTGTACAGAATCTCCTGGAGATTTCGGACTTTCTTTAGCATCATGACTTTCTAAGAAAAAAGTGTAAGCCTACAGAAAAGTTGAACCTCTATACCAATGAGGATAGATATATATATCTATTACCAGTCATTGGCTTCAAGAAAAAAGAAATACCTGGCATTGCTAGGAGATACATTTTAAATTTTTATTTAAATTCAAATCTGTCATCTAATTTATTTCCAACTTCACTAAATGTGAAGCCCAGACCTGGGCTGATAAATAAGTTCACATAAAGAATATATTTAGTTCTTCAAGTTTATAAAGTCCACAATTTTAACATAAAAGAGGATTAAAAAAATCCCAAAATATCTTAAAATGTTCAAGAAGCTATTGCTACTACTAGTGAGTTCAAATAGCTTGCTGCAGCATTCTTATTACTGCTGCTCAGTAGTAAAAGTACTATGTAACACCCAGCAGAAATGAAAATAATTAGCAAATCAATTAAGGCCCTATCGACACTCCTCTTGCCACCCCCCAATCACATCTTTGTTGTAAATAAGCTTTCTTGCCTTCATTAAAGTCATTAGCTCTCCATATGTAAATAATAATGTCCTTTAATTTAAACTGATTAAATATCAGGGAACAAATTGCAATCCACTCTTTCTGATCTAGCCAGGATATTAAAAACAAAGAGCATTATTGTCTTACTTAGCAAATTCAACACAACTGTATACACTTTTGAATTCATTAATTTCCAGATTCACCTTCCCTCCTGAGGACATTAGCCAGAAGGCTATCTTTAGCCATAATACACACACACAAATACTATAGTAATGAAAGAAACCACCCATTTCCTTCCTCCTAAGTTCCAGGAAGCTATGTTATTTCTGTGGACCAATTTCTATTTGCCAACTGTTCTCCAGAGCTTTTAACAGAAAATAAAATGTACTAGAAGCTATTCTTCAAATGACAGCCAAGAACACATCTCCTAGTATCTCCTCCCTTCAGAGGAAAAAGCAAAAAATGTTTGTGTGTATTTAAGATCTTTACATTTAGTATCTTGTTGGATTCCTGAAATGTGTAAAACCCCACAGTGTCTTGAAAAGAAATGTTCAAAGGACCCTCTAGTCTCTAAAGTTAGCTAGATTCTTGCAAAATTCACCTCTTATTTTGGCTCCTTTAATTATCCTTTTTAACTTAATGCTGGTTATTTTTATCCCACCTGTCCTTATACCACATTGTTTACGACTGGTTAAAAAAATTATATTTTTTAAATAAATTATATCAGTGGTAACTTCTCAGTGTGTTCCCCTCTCCCATTTACACAAGGGGAGTTGGTGGGGGTTTTGGGCTTCTTTTATCCTTTTCCTTCTTCAGTCAAAACAGAATAAATTATCCATATAATCACCAAAAAACAACTTCTTAACTATTTCCCACTCCTCAAACTTTGGTCTTGTTATAACATAAATTAGATTTATCTCAACCAAGAGTCACATGTGGATCGCTTCATCATGAGAAGGGAGATGGAGGGTGGGGGGGACTTACTTCCTTCTGATTTGGATCCGAGACAGATATCTTGTGTTACCCAGAAGGGAACCGAGGCAAGACATCCCCATTGCAATTCCCCACACTCCAGTCTTTCTCTCTGTTCTTGTCCCTCACAAATACCTCCCAGAACGACAGATTATTTTTTTAGAGAAGCTCCAAACTGCCTAAAACTCCAAACAGGACAGAAGCTTTAGCAAAAGTTTATGTAACTGATACTTATTTTCCTCATTACGACCAACACAAAAGACAATCTCCCCTTCCTGCTCCTCAGATGATGCCCTTCGCTTCCTGCCCAGGTCAGATTCCTCTGCTGGAGGTTCAGCCAGGGCTCCACTTCCTGCTGCCTCAGAGCATGCTTCATTTCCTGTGAACTTGATGCCAGTTTTCCTCACTGGCTCCTTAGCCTGTCCCACCATTTGTTTACCTCTTGCTTGCTCCTGACGCCTTCAGGACTTGTCTCCCAGACCTGCCATTCTCTCCCTGTTCTTTACCCACTCACCAGCCTCACCCTTCCTTAAAACCATCTTTTCCACAAAAGTCATTCAGTAGCTAAGGCCAACTGGAACTTTTTACTATCCTGTTGATGCTGGTTTGCTTTATTAGCTTAATAGTGAAAATCACCGCCTGCAGGATTCCATGTCTTTTAAAGGCCTAAAACCTCACATTTAATTAGGAACATTTAATATTTGAATTGTGCTGCTTATCAACTATGAGCCATGCCTTTGTTTTTTGGTTTTCTTTGTTGTTTTTTTACACTAAGGAAGACTAACCTACCAGGTACCTCTCCTGACCCCCAAGGTTAAATTAGTTCTTCTAGTCATTCTTTCTCATAATACTTGTATTTTTTTGTTGTTTCATTTATGACCAGTGTAACAAATTGTCTAGTTATCTATTTGACAGTCCCCACACCACCCCTCCGCCGCAGCCTGTAAACTTTATGAGACCAGGAAAAAGCCCGGTTGGTTCCTTGTCAAGCTGTCCTCTTTTTTTTCTATTCTGCCTTCCTCACTTTCTGCTGCCAACACAAACACAGGGCGTGGCACATATTAGAAGATCAATAAATACATATTGAATGCACCACAAAATAAAGAAAAAGAAATGGGAAGTGATGGATATGTTAATTAGTTTAATTGCAATGAATATTTCACAATGTATACATATATCAAATCATCAGTTTATACACCTTAAATATATATAATTTTTGTCCATTATACTTCCTAAAGCTGGAAAGAAAAAATACATATTGAGTAGATGAATGAATGAATGAGTGAATGAATGAATCAAAACTTTTCCCTTTTTTCATCCCTACTCTTCTTTCAATGCTACACCTAGTTCTCACTTCCAACCATAATGACTACTTGGCTCCAGTAGGACCGAAGAAGTATATGCCCTGCCCCTTGTTGATTATGTGAATGATACCTTTGAGGGCCTTCCAGGAACAGCATTCAGGCCGGAGTCACAATGGTTAAGACTTTTGTTTAACTGCAATAATGCATCTTTCTTTAATCATTTCCATTAAAAACGTAATCTCCCTTTATAAATGTTCTCGACATCTCTGTCGATGCATTATATAACCTGACATCTCTGGGTTCTGTGGTGACAGATTTTGACATACATATAGGAAATTCTTCTTCAAACACGAACAGAAGTTGGCAAAAGATTGCTTTTCTGCACTACTTTACGAAAACCACTAATGTGGAGTGGGTTGCACAATAATAAATTATTCAGATCATAAATCTAAAGTAATTAGTTCATCATGATCAATACAATCTAAGTGAATTGGTGTGTAGCATTCAATTTTCGTAATATAATTAGTTTTGAAATATTCAAATTAAGGAGACTAAGATTATCATAAAAAGTACTGAGTCTCTTGATGAAGTAGAAGAATACTGCATTTTAGTCTTTATACTAATAAATCTAAATTATGTTCTTTTTTACTTAGATAAAAATTTCTTTTTTTTTAAATCAAATCATGTCTGACTGGAGTTACTAAAGCCCTAGCCATTGAGAAATATTTGAAGAATGATGAAAAGTCAGCAAAGATCATTTGCTGATGAATTTGAGTTGTCTTGTGATAAGAAATTTTATTTTTTTCAGTAACTAAAAGCTGGCAGTTTTGAAAACGGGTCCCTCAAACCCACAAAGAACTTTTCTAAACCACGAAGAACAGATAAGTTTTCTTTCTAATGAGAAACTTCAGATTATCATTCTATTCATATGTCCAATATAAGCTATGTCACTTCCATAAACTTATTTCTGTGTTCTGGACTTGCCAAGATAATATATTGTCTCCTGTTTTCAAATTTTTCTCAACTTGGAAAAGTGACATCTACA
Source organism: Ursus arctos (assembly GCF_023065955.2). NCBI lineage: Eukaryota > Metazoa > Chordata > Mammalia > Carnivora > Ursidae > Ursus > Ursus arctos. Next base: position 40,227,715 of record NW_026622886.1, on the reverse strand, counting down.
TGGCTCATTAAAAGTGTCCTCGATGAATTCTTGTTGTGTTAGGTAGAGTTTCTCAACCTGAGCACAATTGACATTTGGAGACAATTCTGTGTTGTGGAGGCTGACCTGTGCATGGTCAAATGGTTGGCAGCCTCCCTGGTCTCCACCTACTCAATGCCGGTAGCGTCTCCCAGCTGTGACAACCAAAAAGGTCTCCAGACATTGCCGAATGTCCTGTGGGTGGCAAAATTGCCCCCATGGTGAGAACCACAGTTTTTAAGTATTATTTCCTTCCAAATGAGAAGGCATTATTAAGTTATTATCTTTCTTTATTCTTTATCAATGCTAATAACCATTCATGGAACAGTATTTAAAGCCTCCCAAGAAAAATTCACCCAATTAAAGCAAATGGAGGAATGCATTTCATGGAGAAATTGATTTTTTTCCCTTTTCCTATTCAAGTAATTTTGTCTCTGGCCTCAAACTCTTTGCTTTGAGACCTGAGAGTTGCAGCTATAGCAAAGGGAGCTTCTGTGGGGCAACTAATAAGCTAGAGCAGTGTAGTGCAGTGAGGACGGGAACGTCCTACAAGCATCAGATGCCTAGCTGCCTATCCTGCCTTAAACAGTTTTGTGCCTTGATTTTTTCTTATCTGGAAAATGAGAATGATTACAACAGCAGTACGTATTCAGGTTTGCAGTGATACATAAACAATACATAACGAAGTACAGATAAGTGTGTACTTATGTATTAATTAGCGGTTATTAGTTAACGGTTATGAAGTAATTTGCCAGATCACTCAGAGATTGGCTATCTCTGCCCTGGCTTCTGCAGCAAAACTTCTAATCAATAAGCATAAAACTATCATTTCCCTTAACCCTGAATTCTGGGGGTTTGGTGGGCTCTGCCTTCCAGCAGGACTCCATAGATGAATTACTCCGCAGCTCTCATAACTCTAGGGATATGTTCACCACATTTTTTAAACATGATGGGAATTGATTTTTATCTTTAATTTTTGCTTACAAATAATTCATCTGTTATGAGAAAAATAACAAGCTCCAAAGGGAAAATGCAGACACCCGTCTGTTCCCACACTGCCTTGAGTCAAAGGATAAGAATTATCTACCGCCAATAAGCCTAATGAGAAACAACCTCAAGTTCTAATTTCAATAGACTATAAATTGAGGTCTAGCACTACCCACGGTGGTGTTCTTCTAAAATTCAGAGTTAAATACTGTCTCATTACTCTGTCATATTAGCTGGGATTCTTTCTGATGAAAGTGGCTAAAACCCAATTAAAACTAACCTAAGGAAAAAAATGGGGGGCGGGTGGAATTTATCAGTTCTTGCAACCTGCAAGTCCACGGGCGTTCTGGCTTTAGAGGGAGCTGGATCGAGCTCAAGTCTTGTCATCAGTTCTGTCTCCAGGCTCTGCTTTCCTCTGTTGTGCTGGTTTCATTCTCTCCAAGTTAGAACTCATCTCTTATCAAAATGAAGGAATAACAAGGAAAAAGCATGTTGAGAAGCCAAACCAATGGCTACTACACTAGATAATATCCTGATTTACATATGATTGTTAATAAAGAAACAAGCTAAATAGAGACCTGCTCCCTTAAGAAACCCAAGTTCTACCCATTATTCAGAGACCAGGAAAATTGCCACCTCTGCTATGTAGCTTTGTTTGATAACTTCACCCCTAGTAATTTCTACGTTATCAAAATGCTAATGCGCTTATTGTCTACATAGTTTATTTTGCAAAATAGCATGAATTTCTTTGTATTATTAACTGTATGTAGAAAAATATGCACATATACATTGTATATCTCCAACTCAAGTTTTTTTTTTTAGAGAGAGGAGCATGTGTGCACACATGCACACACATGAACGCACGAGCTGGGGAGGAGTGAGGGGCCAAGGGAGAGGGAGAGGGAGAATCTTAAGCAGGCTCCACGCCCGGCGTGAGGAGCCCCACATGGAGCTTGATCTCAAGACCATGAGATCATGACCTGAGCTGAAATCAGGAGTCGGATGCTCAACTAATTCAGCCATCCAGGCACCCCTCAATAAATAATAAATTTATTTTATAAACCAAATTTATTTTTTATTATAAAAGTTACACCTATTTCTAATTATACCCAGCATATTGAACACTCATATTTATTATAGATTTTTCCCAATCTCCCTTGCCCTCTCTGCCCATGTGACGATAAAAGGATTTTATTTAAAGCATAAATACACAAAGACAAAGAGGAAGCAAAAGCAACAAAACATGGGAAACTGGAAAGTCAGTGATAACTGACTTCACAAAGCCAAGGAACTGGAACAGCTTTGCGAGAAGCTCAGGGGTAAACCAGTCTGTCCTACAGAATCCCAGAAAGACTTAGGAAGGAGAAGTTGCACATACCTCTGAAAATGGAGGTTTGGTTCAGGAGGGAGGCTGAAAACTGAAGGCTTGACTGAGTGTCCATGTAAAAGCACTTTCTTCTGGTAATGAAAGGCACAGCATGGGGAATATAGTCAGTAGTAGTGTAATAGCATTTCATGGTGACTGGCGGTGAGCAAGGCACAACAAATAGAGTTGTTGAATCACTACATTACACACCTGAAACTAATGCAACACTGTGTGTCAACTATACTTCGGTTATTTAAAAAAAAAGCACTAAGTCCACCAGCCAGGACTCCTCTACCCAATGGAGCAGCACAGCTGCCCCTCCTCAACCTAGCAGAAAACCAAGCCTCCTCCTTAAGGAGATAAAACAGAGAGACTCAAGCATCGAAGTCATGAGGCCTAGCTGGGGTCAAGGACATACTGTCAAAATCAAGGACACTTGAGGCATCTGGGTGGTGCAGTTGGTTGAGCGTCGGACTCTTGATGTCGGCTCAGGTCTGATTTCAGGGTCATGAGATCGAGCCCAACGTAAGGCTATGCACTCAGCGGAGAGTTGACTTGAGATTCTCTCTCCCTCTCCCTCTGCCCCTCCCGATCCTGCTCTCTCTCTCTCTCTAAAATAAATAAATCTTTAAAAAAAAAAATCAAGGACACCAGGCCCAGCTGGAGTGGAGGAGTGGTCTGTGCCCACTAACCATGCAGCTCCATCCCTAACTACAGCAACAGTAATGATGCCATTGTGGCTCCCATTTGCTGAACATTGACTATATACCAGCCACTGGGCTAAGCATTATACGTGCATCACATCTGATCCTCAAATAAATCCTATGCGGTAAATACTATTTTGTACTTTAAAATACTATAAGGGGTGCCTGGGTGGCTCAGTCTGTTAAGCATCTGACTCTTGATTCCGACTCAGATCATGATCTCAGCATCGTGAGGTTAGGCCCCAGGTCAGGCTCTGCAGATTGGGTGTGGAGACTGTTTAAGATTCTCTCTCCTTCTGCCCCTCCCCACCTAAAAAAATAAAATAAAATACTTTAAAAGGGAAGTAAATGTTATTTAACTGGTTAAGTTATAATAAGATTAAGTAACTGACTGAAGAACTCACAACTAATCAATATCAAAGCCCAAGTTTGGACCCTGAATCACTACAGTAAATGATCCCCAACTATCAATTAATTTGTTCATTTATTCATTCAACAAACATCTGCTGTGTGTCCAATACTGACTCATCAAGATTTGTAAAGATGAATATAACATACGGTCTCTATCCCAAGAAGCTCTCAGTATAAAGAGGTCAACAAATCAATAAACAAGCATAACTGGTACATTGAACAAGTAGGTCTCCAAACTGGGGTTAAAGAAAGGATTCTGTTATTTCTGTCAGCCAGTTCTCTGACTCTGTTCTGAGGCCCGTGTCTTCCCTACATGGAAAGTAGATGAAATCTTGGGCAGATTCCATAAACCCTTTTGAACACTCTTAGTGCAAAGTCCCTCTGTCTCTGTTAGTCACAAAAACAGTCTGATTTTAATTCAATAGTCTGAACCTCATTCAAAGTTAAAGCTTCTCAGGTCCCCTGCTGGAGAACAAGTGAGGAGGAAGGGGTATGGTGAGCTTCTCCTGTGTCTCTCTGCATCGTGCCGCTCCTCCTCTTCTGTGCCTTCCCAATACTGCAGCTCCCCCAGCGATGGAGGGAGAAAGAGAGGGATGAACAGGAGGCGGTGACTTAGCTATCCAGTCCTCTTGAGGTCTGGCAGCAGTGTTCTGTGGCCTTGAAGAGTTTTAGGGCTGACTGTTCCTATGATGGGGCCCTTTGGTGGGATCTCAAGATACCCCCACTAGAGCCTTCTGAATAGCCCAATGGACACAGGCCATGCCTCTCCTCTGGCTTCTGATCTCTCTCTCCCCCTCTCTCTCTCTCTGCCTTCAGCCACCCAGAGTCATACCTCTACTAGAGTAACTGCTCTCTTCCAGTTATCTTCTTGGGCAGAAATCAGAAAAGGCTCCAGGCTATTTTGCTCCTGTGAGTCCCTGGTCCAGTCAATGAGAAACTTTTACACACTCTTGCCAGTCATCATGAATGAAAGTGCAGCATATTCCCCCATGAAGACTGTTTCTCTCTGTTCTGCCAGCAGGCAGGTGGCTCTAGCCCCAGTCCCTCACGCTCAGCATGCTCAGGCCCAGGACCAATGCCTATCCCTTTGCCCTCAAACCCCATGGTACTTCTACGTTTCTCTTGAATGGTCCTGTTGAAGGCTTCTTGCTTGACTATGGAGACTTGAGGGTGGTAGCTCTCAGGCCTCCCTCTTTATTATTGCACATATTTTTACTTCTAGAGCATTATGCTTACAGAGACAACTCATGGTTTCACTTAATTTTCCACTGAGGTCATAATCTATTTTGAGAAATGCATTCTATGCAAAATATATAAAAAATAAGCTCAGAGTAATGCTTCCAAACACAGGACTATGTAACCCCTGAGAAAAAGAAAACCTCTGGGGTCTTGTTTCTGATGGCATTCATCCTTATTAGAGGTCACTTGGGAATTATTTATAAGTCAAGAGATGAATAAGTGTCCCATGCAGCAACAACTTTCCAGACACACAAAATTAGGCCTAATTGTCAACTTCTGAATTGCACTCACTAAGTCTTTACTTGCATGTCTTGCTTTTGCTAGATCATTTGGAAATAATCTTATCCCTGATGCTATCCGTTTCTCCCAGACATTACCATGCACATGGACATGTATTATTTTCATGGAAGTGTGGAACTTGCTGTCTCCTGAAAAAGCTTATAAAAATTCTGAGACAAATAATAGCTAAGCCATATAAATCCAAGGCAGGCAATCCAGTTTGGTTCCTCTTTGAACGATTACTCTGTGTGTTCCTCAACTTCAAGGCTAAGGGGATTATTTCCTCAATATCACTGTCTCACCCTTGTATTTCCTTAATTGGATTCCCTATTGGGTATAATATCAGGCGTTACCAAACATCATGATAATCCTATTTGTTTTCAATGGGATTGTGAGATTTTTCTTAATTAAACATGAAGCAAACTTCAGTACTCAAAGTGGGGCACCTGGGTGGCTCAGTCGGGTAAGCATTGGACTCTTGTTTTCAGCTCAGGTCATGATCTCAAGATTGTGAATTCAAGCCCCCAGTGAGGCTCTGTGCTGGGCATGGAGGCTGCTTGAGATTCTCTCTCTCCTTCTGCCCCTCCCCACTCCCTCTCTTACAAAATTTTTTTAGAAAACACAGAAGCTGCTTATTAAACAGTTTCTAAATGTCCTTCCTCTTACCAGACATGATCATAGATCAGTATCAATCACAAACCCCACAAATCACACGGCCAGCATACCCCAAAGAGGGTTACCCAGGTCCACTACTGCCCTATACGACGTCCCCAGGACTAGGCTTAAACGCTGCTTTCTCCCTTTTTTTTAAAGATTTATTTATTTGAGAGCAGTGTGGGGTGGGGCAGAGGGAGAGAGAAACTGAAGCAGACTCTGCCCTGAGCGCAGAGCTGACGCAGAGCTATATCTCACGACCCTGAGATCATGCCCTGAGCCAAAACTAAGAGTCAGTCGCTTAACTGACTAAGGCACCCAGGTGCCCCTTAAATTTTTTTTTTTCATCTTTTTGTTTTATTCAGTTTGCTCCAAGGGCAAAATCAATAGTCACAGGGATCACAAACATTATTTTGATTGGCTCACGAGCCCGATCAGTAAAACCTGAAAAACAGAAAATGTTACACAAGTTGCAAAGAAAATACTCCTGGAGTTCACTGACATGATAGCAAGTGGAAATAATATAAATGCAACAGGTGTTAACATTTAGAACAGTACTTGTAACCTGCTCCTTTCTAGACAATTCTGGGACCCTGTTGCAAACCCTTCATAGATCACTGCTGTTTTCTTAACACTCACAACTCCCCCAGGCTCCCAGAAGTCCAATCTATCACCTTTGTCTCAGCATCTCCTGAGCACACATCAGGCCTGGCACATAGTGGGCCTTCAATAAATATGGACTGAATTGTTTTATTGAATTTTAAGTAAAGACAGCCAGACCTCTTAGCAGTCATGTCACAGATGTTTTAAACCTCTTTTTTTTTTTTTAGTTTGCTCACAGTCAGCAGTTGTTTTATTGCTTTTACAATAAAAATTAAATCAAGGAGGAGTCATTCACAGAAGGAAGTGGAACTTGAATGATTTAAGGCCATTTCATGTTTCTCTCTAGTTCTGCTTTGGTCTTCTACCAAGCAACTCTGCCTTTAGCTTTAAATTTAAAAAAAAGGAAAGGAGAAGGGGAAGGTTAGAAAGATTGGGTCAGCTTTTCAGAGAAGGAAAGAAACATCACTATTGTCATAAACTACAGGAAACATTTCTTGAGCCTCCTAATGTGGGTGCAACTACAGGATCAATTGAATGACTTAGGAGCCCTGCTTTGAAGAAGAGAGCCTAGGAAGGGCAAGAGGGGCCTAACTTCCAACTTGCTTGGACTGACTTTTACAAGAGGTCTAAACTATTGAAATAATCCTCCATGATTCCATTTATAATGTAAAAGTGGAGCAAACTGTTGTTCATGAATGTGCTGAAAATAGTCATTTTAATGTGTATATTAATTTTAGGAAAAAATTTATGATAGGGTAGAGTTGAATTTTATGATTTTACATAATTCCAGGTATCCTTGTATAATCAATGTGTGTTTACGACTCTTTTATGGGACTCAGGCATGATTTTACTATGTTAAATTATTTTAGAGGATTGCAGTTGTAGCTTTATCTTTTCGACATGTTATCGATCGTGACTATATTTTCTGTGACACTGAGTTCTTGGTCAGCCCTCAATTACAACATTGGCACCAGAGGAGAAAATGTTCCATTTCATGGAAGATGTGATTTCTAAGAACACGAAGTGGCAAGAAAAGAGACTGACTATAAAATCTAGAAACATGTATTTATGGCTACAAATTGATAACAGGAAACGTCTCAGGAAGAAGGAGACTGGCAGATTGTAGGATGGATCATCTGCAGAGGCTTTCCAGAGAAAATCGGCCTCAATCTGTTGTCAGAGAATTGAGTGAAGATGAGAAGACATGCTGTTGGTGGTTATAGTCATTGTTACTGAACATCTGTCCAACAGAAAGTGTCTTACTGCCCAGGCCAAGTCACTCTCCTCTGCCTACTTAGTTACTCACACCAGGTAACAGAACACTCAGGGCATAGAAATGGGTATGTAAATGTGTTTGTTTTCCTTGTAATGTAATAAATCTGATTGCTTGCTGACCATGACCCAGGCACCGTCCTGGGTCTCAGGAATTATAAAGACGGTTGTAACTTGGTCTTTCTTTTCCAAAGGCTCCCCATCTGATAGAAAAGACAGACAAGTAGATAATGCAGTAAGGCCAATGCTATAATAGAGGTAGTGTTGGAGTACAAGAAAGCAGATCTTAAATCTACATTTGTGGGCACAAAGAAGGCTCCTCAAAAAAAAGTATGAAAGGATGAAGATGAAGACATCCAAAAAGAGGCCAAACTGATCCCGCTAGGCCAGCTAAGGGCAGGTGTCCCTCCAAAACAGGGGCCGCTTTAGCCCACCCCGCTTCTCTGCCACGTGAAAGGGAAGAGAAAAGCATTTGTCCTAAAGACATTGCCCCACGGAGAAGAAGGCTCAAAGCCACTGAGTTTCTTCCACCAAGACCCCACTCCATACCACCATGGCCCAACTGGATATTCCTGGTGGTCTCACTGGTGACAGACCTGTCCCAGAGCACTCCTCTGAAACTGAACCAGAGGAAGCAATGAGCTCTTTCTAGGACTTAGAGGATGGGGCTTGAGTAAATGATGTTTGGAGAAGTAACTACATTTTTACCCCACTTATGGCTTTGGAAATAATGGAGTAGAGGTGCAAGGCAGGTCCCTTAGAAGTACCCCTATGACTGTCCCGGCCTCCCATTTCCTGTCCAGTTCCTGCTCTGAGTCTATGACCCAGTCTAGAGAAGCCTTATCTCTACTACTATTCTTTTAAGTCTCTCTATCTTAGACAAAGATCCAGACTTCTCAAACTTAACCAAGAATTTAATATCTTTGTTCTCTGGCTCCACTTCCCTTTCCCCTACCTCTGGCTGGCCAAATGAGGGATAGAGAAGAAGCACATTTGGGGACAGGAGAGGTGCAGAAAGAAATAAAAGAATAGTTTTTTTGAAAATCGATTAATATCTCATCCCTCTTGAACACATGGTTTGGTTGTCTATCAGATAAGGTAGTTGCTGCTCTCCAGAATTGCAACTGAAAACTTTTAACAACATGGTTGAAAATTGAAAATTGAACAGTTAGGTCCACGCTTGAGACACATCACGGGATAAACAAGTTTTCTATGGGGTGACTTAAAAACTAAACACCAGTTGCAATCAGAGAGGGGAAAAAAAAAAGAGAGTTCCAAAGCCCAAACTTTATTTATATGTATTGTATAGATGATTTTCTTAATATGCAGTTTTGTATGTTTAATCTTCTGAATTTACAAATACACATGCTAACGATTTGTATATCCATGGTATCAAGAGTTTCTTGTTTCTGTCATATTATAGATATGTTTATATTATCAAGACTATATGATTTCTTTGCTTTCTCCTCAGATTTTCCGAATCAAAACTAATTCACCCCAATTTTTGCATCCTGGCCAGTCTCCTTCAGGTTTTTTAATTTAGATAAGCCAGGAGACTTTTTTTTTTTTTTATGATATGTTAGTCAGGAGCCTTTTTTGTGTGTTTTTTCTCAGTGATCCTGTGTAGCGGCCACATGTGCAAGCATAAATATCCCCGGTGGTCTCCCCCTTTGGGAGCATCAGATCTCTAATAGGCGAACCCAGTATTTACAGTAGCTGCCATACAGCCATCAAAGCAACTTTTAAGTGACTGTTCCTCTTTACTGGTTCCATCTAGCTCTCAAGCTCTAAATGGTATGTTGGAGTGCTCCAGGGTTCAGTGCTCTGACCTCTTTCTTATCGATTTATCTATCTACCTAGGTGAGCTCATTTAGCCCCAGGGCTTTTAAGATCCCTTATAACTCCAGCCCCAACCTCTCCCGTGAACATATCACACTCATATCTAGCTGTCTACTTGAAGTCCTTACTTGGAAGTATCTCAGACTTCAAATACACAAAATACAACTTTGAATTCTCTGCTACCACATGCAAACATGCACACACACACACACACACAGACACACACACACACACACACACAATATGCCTCCTGCACTATTCCTCAGCTAAATAAAAAGCAACTCCATTCATTCAACTCTTGCAATTTCTCAAGGTGAAAACCTTGGAGTCACCATTGACTCTTCTCTTTCTCTCATATCTAGTCCATATCCAGGATCAAATTACATTTTGCCCTTAACTCTGCCATTGCCCTAAGCCACCATCTCTCACCTGGATTATTACAAGAGCTGTCTAACTGGCCTCCTTGCCTCCACCATTCCTGTCCCACAGTGTATTCTCCACAGACAAGTCAGAGTGAGTTTCTTAAAATGTTAAGTCTGATCAGGCCAGTTCCTTGTTCATAATACTCCCATGCCTTCCTCCCTGGCAGAGGAAAACCCAAAGTCCTTCACCGTAACTTACAAGACCATGCATGATCTGCCTTTCCTTAACCTTGAAGCTCTGACCTTATCTCTTACCTCATCTCCCTAGTCCCCTCTACTCTCACATAGTTTCAACTATACTGGCACACCTCACATGTGGTAAGTAGCTTCCCCATGAGAGTTGTGCTTGCTGTTCTGCCTGGAATGTTCTTCTCTGAGATAACCTGTACTTGAAGTTTCTGCTTGGATCTCACCTTATCACAGATGTCCCTGACCATCCCACATAGAGAAGCAAATCTTCCACCCAATCTTGCTCTCTTTCTCTCACCCAGCTTTATTTTTCTACATGGCACTTACTGCCTCCTTGGAGACAGGGAGGCCAGTTAGACAGCTATTGTAATAATCTCTGACATATTATACATTTTTTTATCTGTCAAATGTCTCTCCACACTACTCAATATACTCCATGGAAACAAGAACTTGGGGTGTTTTATATTCTACCCTACCCGCAGCAACTAGAACAGAGATTGGCACAGGGTTGGTGCTTTTTCAATACTTGCTGGATAAATGAATGAAAAAAAGTTTTAGAGACCTCAAAACACCATGTTCCCTGATGGCTGGCCACATGGTTTCTGACTATAGCTGGGAGATGTTCCACTAGAATTGCCCTACTTTGGCCCAAACAGATAATGATAACCTGGGTACCATGGTCAATATTGGCAATACACCTGGAAACATTATCCTGCCCTGGTACCCAGCCCTGGAGGGCCTGCACCTCAATATTCTATGCAACTTTAGCTGTTATAGCTCAAGAAACGTCCAAATAAAAGCAAGTACAAAGATCCAGGAAATGGAGAGGACTGCCAGAATAAGTAGGAGTGACAAAAGATGAGGAAATATGATCACAATTTTTAAAATCATAATGTTGTGGGTGCCTGTGTGGCACAGTAAGTTGAGGGTCTGACTCTTGATTTTGGCTCACGTCTGATCTCAGGGTCATGGGATCTAACCCCATGTCAGGCTCCACGCTCAGTGCAGAGTTTGCTTGAGTTTCTCTCTCCCTCTCCTTTTGCCCCCCCCATCCCCCATGCTCTCACTCTCTGTCTCTAAGATAAAGAAATAAATCTTTAAAAAAATCATAATGTTGTAATCAAGCCCAAGGTGAACTTGTATACAAAATCGAAGATACAAAAGAAACAAAAGAGGGAAACTCTTTAAAACTTGGAATGGAAGGTAATATGATGTGATAGAAATTTCATGAGGGCAGTGAGATAGGGACACTTGAGTTTAAACCTAAGGTCTAGGGGCGCCTGGGTGGCTCCGTCGTTAAGCGTCTGCCTTCGGCTCAGGGAGTGATTCCAGCATTCTGGGAACGAGTCCCGCCTCAAGCTCCTCCGCTGGGAGCCTGCTTCTTCCTCTCCCACTCCCCCTGCTTGTGTTCCCTCTCTCGCTGGCTGTCTCTCTCTCTGTCAAATAAATAAATAAAATCTTTTTTAAAAAATAAAATAAAATAAATAAAAAATAAACCTAAGGTCTAGTTGCATGATCTTGGGCATGAACTATTATGAACTAGAATTTATATGCACAATTAAGATAATGGTACCTGTGCCATAAATACCATTATGAAGAGGATGCACATACAAAACACACAGCAAATGCTTATTCCCTTTCTGTGGTGAGGAAAATATTAAGATAAATGAAAGGAAGTCCTAAAGCAGAAGGCAAGCTTAGGTAAGTTTTGTTATAGGATGAGAAGAATCAAGTAAATGAATAGAGGTAGGAAATATACATTATCTTATATTCATTCTGCATTTTCATCAAACTGTTTTTGCTGACTTAATCTCCTTTGACCTCGTAAGCTACCTTATGAGGTAAGAAAGAGAGATATCATTAAACCCATTTTACAGATGAGGAAACTGAGGATGGAATTTTTTTAAGTCTTTTTAACACAAGTTCAGTGCTCCTCCCACCACCCCACAGGGCCTCTTTATAGAATTTAAATCACTTCTCAGAAAAGCTTAGTCACTTAGCAGAGACTCCCTATGTTTCACTATTAATGAAAAGAAAGATCTCTGAGGATTTAGTTTGTAAGTGGAGTCAAGAACTACCAAATGCTTTCTCAGCACACCTCACAGGCCTGTTATGAAAATATCCATCTGGCTGGAGCCTGATCTAATTCTCCAGAGCAAGCTTCTCAGCCCACTGTTTGCTGTCCTTAACTGGGCATGAGTGCAGTCCACCCGTGAGACGTGCCCATGGACATTTTCTTCCTGCCTCTGGTTTTGGAGGGCATGTTGTTGTGCATTCCCAAGGGTGGAGGGCAGACTTGGGAGGCCTGGGTCTTCAGTCACAATAATCCCAGTTACCAGAAACAGCTAAACCAAATTTATAACATATGTTTCCACAGCCTCAAATACCCACCATTCGTCCCATGACCTTCTGTCTTTAAACAAATGCCAAACAAGGAGATTCAATTATTCAGTCAGTCTAATAAGGAATCAGTTTATGCTGAACCTCCATGCTAGGTTTATGTAATTTTACACTGTGGATCACACTGAAAACTTTATGCCAGCTTGTAGCTGCAGTCAAGGAAGACTCCTACCTTTCTTTAGAGTTAAATTAGTTTCCAGGCAGAACTGACCCTCAAAGGAGAAAAAGCCAATCATACCACATCAGGTTTTTGAATGAAAAACAGCAGAGAAATAGCATCCATTCATCCATGCAACAAATATTTACTGTGCTCTTTTGAAGGGGCAAGCACCATACAAGGTATTGGGACTGTAAAATGGACAAGAAGCAGTCCTTGGTCTCAGGTTCAGGGTTTTGTGGGCAGACAGACATTGAATAGTCTGAATCATTTACAACATAATGTAATAAATATTATGATGAAAAGATTTATAAGGTGCAATGGGAGCTTATACTACGTCATTATTGAATGTTGCCAGGAGATAATCACCTCAGTAATTAGATTGACCAACTCATCCCAGTTGGCCTGGGATTTCCTGTTTTTACCACTGATAGTCACATGTCCTGGGCAAAGTGGGATGGTTGGTTACCCTACCTGAGATCCTAACCCCCCCCCAAAAAAAATTAATTTTACTCTCCTTGAAAAAGATCAAACTTATTCCCAGGAGCACAAGGGATCAGAATGACCTCATCAGACTGAAGACTCAGTAGTTGATGGAAAATTGATGTCTCCCATGGCTCTGCCAGAGACAAATGAAGATTGGCCTGACACATTCACAGAGCTCCTGCGTGGTTTCCCTGGCCTTTGACTAGAGTCATCTGTTTAACCCATATGAACTGTAGTCTGTTCATCTGTAGAACTGCAGTAGATATGGTATTAGTCAGGATAAGCCAGATTCTGCTGCTAAATCTTAGTGGCTTAGAATCCCAAAAGCTGGGGCGCCTGGGTGGCACAGCAGTTAAGCGTCTGCCTTCGGCTCAGAGTGTGATCCCGGCGTTATGGGATCGAGCCCCACATCAGGCTCCTCTGCTATGAGCCTGCTTCTTCCTCTCCCACTCCCCCTGCTTGTGTTCCCTCTCTCACTGGCTGTTTCTGTCTCTGTCAAATAAATAAATAAATAAATAAATAAATAAATAAATCTTAAAAAAAAAAAAAAGAAAGAATCCCAAAAGCTTACTTGCATTGCCGATCCACTAGGGCTATACTGCTCATCATCTCATTCCAGAAGCCAGGTGAATGGGGCAGCCACCATCTCAACCATTGCCCGCCCCCAGTTCAAAGGGAAAGAAAACATCCTTCTTGCCTCAGAAAACATTCTCTCACCATCCACTAGCCATCTCTAAACCAACGCTTTTGGTTGATTTTAGGCTTTTTTATTGTTGTTGCAACAGCATACCCCGGCCTATTCTGACTGGTGGGGATACCCATTGGTGAAGCCATGACCCAGAGAGGAAGTAAGAGTAGTGAAGTGTTTGGTACCTTCTTCAGGTGGCGTGAGTGTCCCCAAAGGCAGTCTCCTCAGGATTACTCATGAACTATCCTGCTTAAAAACCAAAGTTAGTGCTGAGGTTAAGTGTAGGGTGAGGGTGCTGCTACAGATCAGCATTCCTGGTTTGACATTTATACAAACTTGTAAGTTTCTCGCAGAGAACACTTTTTCCACAGCCAGAGCCCGCAGCCGTGGTCCCACCCAGCTATTCTTCTGACAAATAACGAGCAGCTGGTCACAGGGCCAGAGAGTACGGTTGGCACAGCAATTCCCCTCCCTGCTACTGAAAACACAGCAGTGCTGCATCATTCTTATGTTTTAAAATGGGCTTTTTAAAGCCACTGGATCATTTGGAACATATTTCTCATGAGTTTGATGACATTTTAACTCTATTCCCCTCCGTTTTCGTTTCATTGCAAGTTTCCTGTTCGTGCTAAAGATAGTCATAAACAAACTCTGTGGTTTGTATCTCAAAAAGGGAAACATATGTAAAGTCCAATTATCATCACTTTTCTCCGAGAATGGAAGGGCTCTGCTTCCTAGAGGGTAACGTCCATTTGCAAATCGCCCTTTGACCGGCACTAAATGGCACGTCTGAACCGTCGGCCTCTCCTTTTTAGAAATCGTTCAAAAGAATCGGGTGGTTAGTTGCAACATCTGATTATAAAGTGAATAGCAAAAAGGGCTTTCCTAGGGATCATTCAGCAGGAGTTTCAACGTGGCTGGACTTTTATGTAACTGAAGTCATCCATGATGTTCTGATGAGCATGGGCGTAACATACTGCCTGTGTAACTGGGACATCAAAAAGTTCTGACCTTTTAGTTAAGTGAAATGAAATGTTTCTCTTAGTCTGATGGTTGAATGGGTCCTTGTTAAAAAAAAATCATAAAAGTTTAATTCTGTTTAGGTGAGTCCCATTATGATCTTGCTTGGAAATGAGTTATCCTGAGCATGAGTTTTATAGTGACTGATTTCCTCTTCTGCTCAACACAGCAATTACTTAGCTGTGTTCTTACGTGTGAAAGCACATTCTCTAGAGTTCAATTTATTTAGCTTCACTCCTGATGACACTGGGAATGAAATTTCAGCATGATCTCCTGAGGATACATGGACAGGAAATTGTCCAATGGTGAAACTCCAGTGAGACAGAAAAGACCAGCTTGCATCTGAAGTTGAAGAAGTTGGATGGCCGGAGCCTGGAAACAAGCATAAAGGAAATGGTTCCTGGGGATAGAGGGAGAGTCTAGTCTCCCAGGCAACACTCAGCACAGGAAATAATTACCTTTCTTACTGAAATCCTGAGAGGTCTATTAGGTCCCTCCTATGTTCACAGACGGTGGGAATTCTTGAGGAGACATGTTATGGGTGGTATTCTCAACATGCACTCTGGGTACAGTGTGAGGGACTGCAAAGCCACATGGCCTGCATTGCACAAATCCGTGCAGCCCTGAGCAGGAACAGACAAGGAATTAGTATTTCCCAACACGGGAGCCTCAGATCCCTATGTTTCCATTAAGGGGCTTAAGGGAATCAGAAACTACACACAAGATTCAAACAAAGTCTCATTCACTTACTTGTTGATTCCTTTACTGATTATGTCCAAGTTGCTCTGCTAGGTTCTGGGAATTAATCAGCAAATGAGGCAGCCCTAATGCCTCATAGAACAAAGCTAATGTTCTACTGGAATTGTCCAGCAGTATACAACTACTTTCAAAATTATGTAATTAAAATTGTGGGAAGTGTTGCAAAAGAGAAGTGTCAGATGTTAGGAGAGCCTATAACAGGGAACATTACCTGGTCTGAAGTTCAGGGAAGGCTGCTCTGAGGACATGTTGTAAAAATTGGGAGCCCCTAAAGGATAAGTTTTAGTTAACTAGTTAGAGAGATGGGGCAAGAACATTACAGACAGAAGGGGAAATGCAAAGGCCCTCAGGTGTAGAGGAGAAAGGCATTCTCAAGGCCCAGAGAGACAGCCAAGTGGCTGGAGCATAGACGCCAAGCAGGTGAGGAGAGAGCAAGGCTCTGAAGGCTATCAAGGGCTCAGGGCTGAGCTGGGAGACAGGACATGGTTGACCGTTACATTGTATGAGTAACATAAGTTGTATTGCTTGTAAACACATAATAAACAAATCACATAATACAAAATGATATGAAAAACTCCTTGAAAGTCTCCTTTTACCATGTACCTTCCACCCCAACTCATAGTGGTTAAGAGTAAGAACTATGAACAGTGTTGTGTGTGGATTTCCAAATCTATTGCTGTAAGTATTTTAAAGGGAGAGTTGCTTTGCATTGTGCTTACATAAATTAAATTATACTATGCATATTATTGTGAAATTTTTCATTTAGTAATATGACTTAACAATCTTTCCCTACTTTCTATATTTGGATCTACCTCATTCTTTTATTTCACTATTCTTCTGTTGGCGGACCTTTTTTTTTTTTAAAGATTTTATTTATTTATTTGACAGAGATAGAGACAGCCAGCGAGAGAGGGAACACAAGCAGGGGGAGTGGGAGAGGAAGAAGCAGGCTTCCAGCGGAGGAGCCTGATGTGGGGCTCGATCCCATAACGCCGGGATCACGCCCTGAGCCGGGATCACACCCTGAGCCGAAGGCAGACAATTAACTGCTGTGCCGTGCCACCCAGGCGCCCCTGTTAGCGAACCTTTTTTCAAGATTCCAAGTAGTATTGCAGAAGACTTCCAGGAATATGGAATTCTAAGCCAGCACCAAAGCCTCTGTCTCCCACTCTAAACAGTAGAAATTCTCAACCAACTATCTCAAAATAAATACACAGCTCAGCTCAAAAGAGGGAGAGGAAAACCCACAGGTGCCACAAATGTGGAAGGAAAGCAAAGCCAGAATGGGCCTGTCAGTCTCCATCAGAGGCCCAGGTGTCTTAGGCCTGTGGTTCCCATGCAGGCAGGGGTAGGGGATGAGAGCTCAGTCGTGCAGGGGGCCGTGAGCAAGAACTGAGCGCCTGCAAGCAGCTGGAATTGTCACATGGCCATCAAAGAAAGGATCAGAAACACATCGTCTACCAACCCAGAGGAGTCATGAATAAGCCTACTGTAACCCAGAACCACTCTGGGAAGAAAAAAATACCACCTTGTGAAGTTAAACCCTCAAGCCTGCACCATATGTAGTTTTATAGGAACCCCAAGGTTAGAAATTAGCATAAATACATCCACACAGAAAAATAGACAACATTACTGAAAGAATATAAAGAAAATCTAAATAAACAGAGTGTACCATGGTCAAGCACTGGAAAACCCAGTATTAAAAAGATGTCAGTTTTCCTCAAATTGTTCTATAGACTGTACAATTCTAGTTCAAAATCCCAGTGGCTTTTTTTTTTCCAGTGGAAATTAAAAAGCTGATTCTAAACTTATATGGAAAAGAAACAGGCCAGAAATAGCCAAAACACTCTTGAAGAAAAACGAGATGGGAAGAGACTTAACATTAAGACAGTATGATATTGGCATTATTTCCAGGTGAATTATAGATCTAAGTGTAAAAAATAATGAAACCTCTAGGACACAAAAAGAGTGTCTTTGTGAACTTGAGGCAGGAAAGAAGAAAAGAGCAAAATAAAGAAGGAAGGAAAAAAGGGAGAGGACGAGAGAGAGAGAGAGAGAGAGAGAGAGAAATATATGGGGTCATATGCAGCAAAAGCAAAGGCAAAACCAAAAGCAAAACACTTCTGCTGGGAGACATCCACAACTCAGAAGACACATGACTCCAAAAACAGAAAGTGAAAAAACAATACCCTGTAAAGCCCTCAGTAAAATTACAAATTGCAACCAAAACAAATGCTCAATTGGAATTGCATTAAATGCATAGCTCATCTTTAGTATAACAGGTAATTTATTAAGTATTTACTATATGCTTGGCACTGGGCTGAGTGTTCTAAACAGATCATTTTATTTAATCAGCTCATTTTATTCAACTCTCATCCTTGACACAGGAGTTAACAAATGTTATTACTCTCATTTCACAAACAAGAAAGCCACGCCTCAGGGACACCTGGGTGGTGCAATCGGTTGAACCTATGACTCTTGGTTCGCCTTGGGTCGTGATCTCCAGCTCACGGAATCAGCCCTGCCTCAGGCTCTGCACTCAGCTTGGAGTCTGCTCAAGATTCTCTCCCCCTGCTCCTCCTGCTCATGCGCTCTCCCTCTCTCAAATAAATAAATAAATCTCAAAAAAAAAAAAAAAAAAAGGAAGGAAGGAAGAAGGCAAGCAAGCCATGACTTAGAGGAGTGAAGTAACTGTCCTGAGATGACCCAGGAAAGAACTGGACCTGAGTGGTCAGACCTCAGGCTCCTCGCCACAGGACACTATGCAGAAACATGGACTGTACTGCATATTCAGGTGTTATTGTTTCTATCCTTCAATAATAGTCCAGAAAGGGTTTTTTTTCAAGTGTGAATTCACATATTTTGTTTGTTTCTAGGTGTTTTACAGTTTATTTGTTTTTAATTCTAGTTAGTTGACAGTTCAATATTAGTTTCAGGAGTAGAGTTCAGTGGTTCATCATTTACATACAACACCCCGTGCTCATCACAAGAGCCCTCCCTAATACCCATCATCCCCCACTTCCTTCCATCAACCCTCAGTTTGTTCTCTATCATTAAGAATCCCTTGTGATTTGTTTCCTTCTCTTTTTCCCCCTCCCATATGTTCACCTGTTTTGTTTCTTAAATTACACATATGAGTGTAATCATATGGTACTTGTCTTTCTCTGACTTATTTCGCTTAGCATGATACACTCTAGTTCCATCAACATTGTTGCAAATGGCAAGATCTCATTCTTTTGATGGCCTATATATATATACACACCACATCTTCTTTATCCATTTATCAGTCAGTAGACATTTGTGCTCTTTCCATAATTTGGCTATTGTTGATAATGCTGCTATAAACACTGGGGTGCATGTGCCCCTTTGGATCACTATGTTTGTGTCCTTTGGGTAAATACCTAGTAGTGCAATTGCTGGATCATAGGGTAGCTCTATGTTTAACTTTTTGAGGAACCTCCGTACTGTTTTCCAGAGTGGCTGCACCAGTTTGCATTCCCACCAAAAATGTTTTATAGTTTTTGATGTTACTGTGAATGAGAGCTTTCTTTCCGTTACATATTCTAAATGGTTACTATTGGTGATTGGGAAATCGATTGATTTTCTTATGTCTTATATCTGACTACTAAGTGGTCTTATTAGTTTTTCAGTTGATTCTCTTGGATATTCCAGGCTGTCAAGATGAGGTATATAAATAATGACAGCTTCCTCTCTTTCTTTCTCCTGACTACCTTATTTGCCAATTTTTGTGCATTTTTATGGCATAGGGAAGAGTTCATAATGTAATCCTGTGGTGAAGGGAAGTCCTTAATGCATTCCAGGCAACAGGAACTCTGTGTTTTGAGCACAAGGTTAAGAAATAGGTTGACCCATTCCCGAAATTAAGAGTAGTTTGACATGACTATAAGGTGGGGTGCAAATGAGGACAGCAAAATACAATAACTTGAAAGGGAAAACAGAGGATCCTATAGGATGACCAGCCATTAAAAGACCTTCAGCAAGGATGTGGTGTGAAAAGCCTTATATTTTAGAAAAACTACCAAGTCAGCAGTGTGGGGGAATACTGAAGAAAAGGAGACAGGCAAGGAAACTATGACAATAATGCATGCAAGGAAGGAACCACCTGTGGAGTAATAGGGAAAGGGTGTGAATCTATGAGAATCGAGTCCCTACTCATTCAGTTGCCTTCCAGCTGTGATCTTTTTTTTAAGATTTATTTATTTATTATAGAGAGAGTACATGAGCGCATGCACACGTGCGAGCAGAGGGGAGGGACAGAGGGAGAGAGAATCTCAAGCCGACTCCCCACTGAGCACGGAGCCCACCAAGGGACTTAATCCCACAACCCCCAAGACCACGACCTGAGCCACAACCAAGAGTCGGAGGCTTAACGGACTGAGCCACCCAGGCACCCCAGCCTTCTAGTTGTGATCTTGAAACAGTTACTCCATCTCCCCAAGATTCAGTTCTTCTAATCTGTAAAATTAGGATAATAGCACCAACCTGGCATGGCTGTGAAAGTTAAGCAAGAGAAGGTGCGTGACATGCATTAAAAGATGGTAGCTCTTTATGGTGGAGCTACACAAGGGAGGTGAGATTGCAGATGAGGTCACAGATTCAGAAAATGGTATCCCTCAAAGTGCCATGTCAACGCTATCACTTCCTCTTCTGAGTTATCAGGGAAGATAAACTGTGATGTCTAAGTTATGGAGGAAGATAAAGCTGTGTGTGACACCCTTTCTGCCACACCCCAAGTTCCACCTCTCTGGTGCTCTTTGCTTTCTCTTCCCCCAGCCCATGCCCCACCTTTAAGACTGCTGTGGTGATTAGATTTGCATCATGACACAGCTGAACTACATGGCTCAAAAGTTAGTGTACCAGCTCAACAACAACAACAGAACAACCCAATAGAACATGGGCAAAGGACTTGAATAGACATTTCTCATTTCTGCAAAGGAGATATGCAGGTAGCTTCAAGCACATGAAAATATGCTTATCTTTAGGGAAATGTAAATCAAACCACAATGAGATACCACTTTGTATCCATTAGGATGGTTATAATTTAAAAAAAAAAAGTAAAATAACAAATGTTGACAAAGATGTGGAGAAATTGGAGCTGTTTTCATTGCTGGTGGATTTGTAAAATCATTTAGCCAGTGTAAAAAACAATTTGGTATTGCCTTAAGAAGTTAAACATAGAATTAAACATAGAATTGCAGTAATTCTACTCCTAGGTATACTCAAAAGTATTGAAAACAGGTACTCAAACAAGCACAGGTAAACACATGGTGTGGTCTGAATGTTTGTATCTCCCCAAAATCACATGTTGGAATCCTAATGCCCAATGTTATGATGTTAGAAGGTGGAACCTTTGGAAAATGATTAAGTTATCAGGGTGGGGCCCTCATGAATGGGATTAGTGTTATAAAAGAGATCCACAGAGTTCCCAAGCCCCTTACACCACATGAAGATACAAGAAGTCTTTGAGCCAGAAAAGGGCTTTCATCGAACCATGCTGACACACTGATCCCAGGCTTCCAGCCTCCACAACTGAAAGCAATAAATTTCTGTATTTATAAGCTACCCAGTCTATATTTTGTTTAGCAGTTCAAAAGGACTATGACAACACAGGTTCATAGAAGCCCTATTTACAAGAGCTAAAAGGTTGCAACAGCCCAGTGTCTATTAATAATGATAAATAAAATGTGGTATACACGTATAATAGAATATTACTCAGCCATAAAAGGAAATGAGGTCCTGATCTATACTACAACATGGAAAACGTTATGCTATGTGAAAGAAGCCAGACACAAAAAATTATGTATTATATGATTCCATTTATAATAAATAACCAGAACAGGTAAATCCACAGTAGAGACAGAGCAAAGATTGGTAGTTACCAGAGACAGGGAGGAAAATTACTTAATAGGTATGGGGTTCCCTTTTGGGGTGATAAAAATGTTACGGAACTAGGTAGAGGTGATGTTTGCACAACGTGGTGAATATAGTATATGCCCCTGAAATGTTCACTTTGAGATGGATAATTTCATGTTAATTTTACCTCAATAACATAAATAAGTGAAATTACATTTTCTAATTATTACAAAAGACTCTTCATAGAAACTGAATGTGATTGGCTGTATAGACCCTTGACTCAAGTCACCAGTGAATGAAAAGTAGTTTGCGTTAAACCACGTTGGGACCCAGGCATTAATGCCCAGGCATTCTCTCCTGTTTCACAACATGAGTAGCCCCAGTGAGAGCAGTGCCATCGCCTACCGATGCCATTACCTTTAACTAGTTGAAAACTGCATTGGGGCCCTCGTTTTTTCTCTCCATTGTCTTGTCTTCCCACAGTCCCCTCTGAACACTCCCAGCCATGGGCTAGTTCCAGGGGCCTTTGGGAGGCAATTTTTCTCCTTTTGAGTTGCTGAATTTTCTCTGACTGTGATATCTTTAAAAGTCCTCACATGGGGATGTCTGGGTGGCTCAGTCGGTTAAGCATCTGCTTTCGGCTCAGGTCATGATCCCAGGGTCCTGGGATGGAGCCTCACGTGGGGCTCTCTGCTCAGCAGGGGATCTGCTGCTTCTCCCCCTTAATCTCCCTCTATGCTCTCTCTCTCTCTCAAATAAATAAAATCTTTATAAGGAAAATAAAAGTCCTCACATACTGTTATATGAAATTATTATGTCTTATGTCTAGCCTATAAGCTCCATGAGGGCAGGAACCACTCTGCCTTGGTTCACCGCTATACCTAGCACATAGCACAACAAGGAAATTTATCAGCCCATCCTGGCAGACCTGGGTTTCCTGGGGGCTGAGCATCACAGCACCTGAACAAAAAAGTCAGATAGATAAATTGGTTCTCAGTTTTAACATTTTAACTTTATCTTTGTCCTGTGTGCATAGGAAAAGAGATTGAGTACAAACCAGCTAATGCTTCTCTAATATCACCCTTCACCTTCCCAGTCAAAATACCACCTTGGCCCCCTTACCAGCCGATAAAACACCTCTTCCACCTGCAGCTCTCTGATGCTGCTCGTTCATCACCACCTGAAGATAAAAATGCTAGGATATTAATTCAACATGGTTTGAAAAGTGAAATAACATCTCCCCGTTTCTTTCTACTCAGAATTCAAATTGTTTAATTTGTTGTATTAAAAAGAGACAAAGCATTAAACGCCCTCTCACTTCACTGTTTTTCTTTTATTCTAGGTGACTCACTTTCGTCCAGCTACTGACTTCCCAGGAAATGTTGCCAGTACTCGAAGCTGCAATGGGACTAGTTCATTGCTCTACATCAACAAAGTCTTAATCTAGCTGTAAGGCTCAAAGAAAGACTCTACAGGTAATAATTACAGACAAGGGTTGTTCCAAAGGAAAAAGATGTTTTGACACTGTTAAGAATCACCAGGTGTAGGTGCCTCCTGTGTCAAGCACAATACGTGGGAAGAAGACCAATTTACTCGTCAGTTTCGGGTTTGAAACTCAGCTCTTCCACTCACTGTATGAGCTTCAGCAAGTTATTAAACAGCTCTGAACATCAGCTTATTAACCTTAAAAAATGGAAATAACAGTTAATTCCTAGGGTTGTTATATGCATTAAATACGTTATTGTATTTAAAGGTGACCTGATACATATTGGGCTCTCAACTAATAGCCATTATCATCATTCTATGCCAGACTCATCTTATTGGGGTAAAATTTCGTTTATCTCTTGTTTACGTACATACACGCACAAATACACAAGTGTCTCCTCACCTGATTTTCAGGCTTATCTAATGATAAAACTGTCAAAATAGAAAAGTAAAACAAACTGTTTAATGTACTACAGCCATGAAAACAGTTAAAAAAACAAAACTCTTGGGGCGACTGGGTGGCTCAGTCGTTAAGTATCTGCCTTCGGCTCAGGGCATGATCTTGGCGTTCTGAGATCAAGGCCCACGTCAGGCTCCTCCGCTGGGAGCCTGCTTCTTCCTCTCCCACTCCCCCTGCTTGTGTTCCCTCTCTCACTGGCTGTCTCTCTCTCTGTCAAATAAATAAATAAAAATCTTAAAAAAAAAAAAAAAAAAAAAACCTCTTAATCCATATGAATTCCGTTAGGCCAGACAAGTCTGCATTAATTTTACCCATGTTTGCCAAATGTTACCCAATTTTCGAGGCTCCTTTCCTTATCACAATCCATAATTTCCACAAATATACACCTATGTTTCCATACATACATAGATGCCAATGAGAAACTAAACCAGATGTAATTTTTTTTTTTAAAGATTTTATTTATTTATTCGACAGAGAGAGAGACAGCCAGCGAGAGAGGGAACACAAGCAGGGGGAGTGGGAGAGGAAGAAGCAGGCTCCTATTGGAGGAGCCCGATGTGGGGCTCGATCCCATAACGCCGGGATCACGCCCTGAGCCGAAGGCAGGCGCTTAACCGCTGTGCCACCCAGGCGCCCCATAAACCAGATGTAATTTTTTTAAAAAAAGGGCATTGAGGAATATATTTTTCAAGTACCGTCTGATTCTTGGGAGGCTCAGAAATTATTTTCATAGTAAGATGAACTTAAATCAATTCCATAACTAGTTAGACAATGCCTACTACATTCAAGACACAGGAGAGATCCAAAGATAAATATGATACAGGCTGTGCCCTCAAGGAGCTTATAGTCTAGTAAAAACCTGATAATATCAGCCATGTGACAGATCTCATTATTCTAACAAATCACTTCATCCCAGCTTGGCCTGTTCAGTGGATCTCACGGAAATAGTTCAGACAAAATCAGCTGGAAACAGTGCAGGTAATTTTCTAGATTCTTTGGGCAGATAATCTTGTTTTACAGAATAACAAAACAAAATAAAGGTTTCTGAATTATCTCTTGGGGCTGGCTCTGTTGTTTGTGTTCACCAGGTAATAACTCAATTATCCTTTTCTATGTAGATAGCACCATTATATATGAGACCATAGCAGAGAAGCTTTGGCAAGATTATTTGCACAAGGAGGTATTTCCTTATTTGTACCAAACACCATGATATTTAAGCAACTCGAGGGAAATAAATTTTTACACCGTGCTGGATATTCTGTGCTAAGAATTCTTATGTGGTGCACTAGGTAAATTCCATGTAAAATAATTTTCCTTAAGACTCAGAATGTTCGTGAAGACACCCTTCATGATTTGTTTTCATTGAAAAAGTTTCATCCAAAATTTGACCTTACAAACAATACCAGCACACTCTGAACCAGACACTTGCAAATCACTGTGGATCTCTGGTATGCTAAGCCCTCTAGGGAGGAGAAGGAATGGAACATCATTTCCTCTCCACCACTAGGTAACTATTAATAGTCCAGCATTCTAATGAAAACCCTCGTGACCTGGAAAAGTTAATGTGCCTTTCAGTGTCCTATTTATACAGAAGGAATAACTCAGGATCAAGTCCAAGATGTATACACGTTTTTATACACACACACACACACACAGAGTTCATGGACTTATCCCATTCATTATGAAAGCCAGAAAGAATTACATAGTCTATATTTCTTCTGGTTCAGGAGTTACACAGGGGCGCCTGGGTGGCACAGTCCTTAAGCGTCTGCCTTCGGCTCAGGGCGTGATCCTGGCATTCTGGGATCGAGCCCCACATCAGGCTCATCTGCTGGGAGCCTGCTTCTTCCTCTCCCACTCCCCCTGCCTGTGTTCCCTCTCTCACTGGCTGTCTCTCTCTGTCAAATAAATAAATAAAATCTTTAAAAAAAAAAAAAAAAAGGAGTTACACAGTCTATATTTCTTTCAGTTCTCACATTACATAGCCAATGACTCAGGACATTGCAAAATACTGAAGTTCTACTAGAAATGCCTTTAGGAAAATGATAGACCAAATTTTGGAGATAATTGCAACCCACTAAAAATAAATAAATAAATAAATAAATAAATAAATAAATAAATACATACATACATACTGTAAAATAAAAAAATCATGGCATTCCTCCCCCTAAAAACTTAATGAAATTCAAGGGTTATGTCAAAAAGTGAGACCAGTAGAATGGAAAACGTAGTCTGAAATAAGTTTAAATATCAGTTATACAGACATTGTTCAACTTATGATTTTTTGACTTTATCACAGTGCAAAAGCAATATGCATTTAGTAGGAACTGTACTTTAAATTTTGAATTTTGATATTTTCCTGGGCAAGCGGTATGTGGTGCGACACGGTCTCATGATGGCAGGCAGCAGCAGTGAGTGGTAATGCCCGGCCAGCTATGCCATCGCGAGGGTCAGCAACTGGTATGCTTGCCAGCCTTCCGTACCCGTACGACCATTCTGCGTTTCAGGACAGTATTTCATAAATTCCATGAGACATTCAACACTTTCTTATAAAATAGGCCTTGTGTGAGATGATTCTGCCCAACCATAGGCTAATATAAGTGTTCTGAGCACACTTAAGGCAGGCTAGCCTAAGCTGTGATGTGCAGTAGGTTAGATGTATTAAATGCCTTTTGGCTTAAGAGATTTTCAGCTAATGATGGGTTTAATGGGATGGAAGCCTGTCCTAAGTGGAGGAAGATCTGTATATACTTATATTGTTAAAGTGAGAACGTAATTATTATTGGCAGGAATGTGTATCATGGTTTACAAGGCTCTTTTCTTTTTTAAGTGTCCACTTGGACTTCACTCCCTTTAAGAAGACTCTCTTGGCTCTTCTTAGAACAGGTTAGGTGCCCTTTCATGTTCTTCTTACCTTAGCACTTGTCAAGTAAGCCTGGCAAGAGTTCTGTAAGATGGATGTAGTTTTGGTTGCCGTTCTGCAGATAAGAAAACTGCGTTCAGAGAAATTGAGTGACTCGTCTTTCCAAGATCACCAAGCAGAACCAGGAACCAAACTCCCATCAAATGATTCCAGCCCCCACATGTTAGCTGCAAGTCACAGGGGAAAGGTCATTCAATGGGCTTCTCTTCCACTTACTCTAAGACTGCATCTATTCAACATTCAATAGAGAGATGAGCAACTATCTGTTGACTTTGGGCAATAAGCATAGATCATTTGGGTAATTATAATAAGAATGTACTGAACGCTAGTGCCAAGTGCCAGGCACTTGGTAACTGCTTAATGCATTCTCCCATTTTGTTATTAAAACATCCTGTCGTATACAAATGATGATTATTTCCCTCCACCCATTTCCACACTTCACAGTTAAAGAAACTGAGGCTCAAGGAGGTTAAATAATTGGCCCGAAGTCACACCACTAGAACATAACAGAGCAGGCTCTCTATCCAGGTTTCTGACTCTGAGTCCACCTGCTTACCCACCGCACCTATGACCCACTTCAAGCCCCTCCCCCAAACCTTTTCCTTAGATATTTATTTAAGAAGGGAAAGTGTAGGCTACAAGGTAAGGATTGCCCTGAATTATCTTAATAACTGTTGAAACCTTCCCTTTTTTAAACACATAGAGACATTTACTAAGAATTCTTTTCAGATTTGGGTTCAAATTCTGATTCAGCCACTTAGCAGATGGAATGACTGTGTTCACATTGCTGAACCTCCAAAACTCAGTTTTCCCCATTTGACAAAAAGAGCTGATAAGACTCAATCAGTAGGGTGGTTGCACCTGAAGTGAAATCATGTATCAGAAACCTCCAGTTATGGAACCTAGTAGACAGAAGTCATTAAATAAATATCAAACCCAACCCCTTCCCTTCCCCTGGGTTCTAGCTTTAAATATAGGTGTAAATCAAGCACACATTAGATAACAGAAAAATCTTCTTCAATTCATTAACTCAGCCATTCACCTCCGAATATTGTCGACCTTTCTTGACCCTCTCCAATTAAGGAGATTTTAAGATGACAACTTCCTAACTTTTTTTTTTTTTTTTAATTCTATGTCTGGATGGCAATAGCCCCTTGAACATTTTTTTTTCTGTTTGTTTGTACAAGTGCATAAATGTATCTATATCTTAAACATAGTATCAGTGATGATAGATACTCTCTTTAATTCCACCATTATCTATGAAGTCCCTCCTGCACCAAAAACTATCCCCACACCCAAGGAGTTCATAGTTTATTGGGTAAACAAACACAAGCATAGCTAGGACACTGTGTGATAATGGTGCCATAACAGAGGCATGTACCAAGTTCCATGGGAGCAATTAATTCTTTTTGAGGTGTTAGGGACTAGTTCGCCGTGGAGGTGACATTTGAGTTCAGCCACAAAGAATGAGTCAGTTTCTCCAAGGCCTGAGGAACATCATCAAAGTCAAATTTCAAGGAGGGTATCCTGTTAAAACTAAAACCACGAGAACGTCACATCAGAGAAAATACTCTGCTTTTGCTTGGTCCTCATTATTAGAGACAAAAGAGTCGTGATAACTTTCAGGGTTAATCTGCTAAAGTCATTTGATGGTGGTTTTACAAAGCAAATGTGTGGTATTTAACTATCCCAAAGCCACCATTCTGTAGCCCTTAGGATTCCGAACAACGTGAGTTTCTCCTTTGAGGGCTCATGTATAATGAATGCATGTTACATTAAAGATTATTAAAGATTTTGAACCTTCTTTTTTATGTGTAAGATTGGTAGCTTTTAAAATATTGATGCATTTGTGCAAGTTACTTGACTTGAATTTTACAGTAAACTCAGGAAAGAAAATGTCAAAGTTGAACTAATTTTAAATGAACTCTTTAAAAAAAAATACTTCTTAAAATGGGTAATATTTTGAGATGAATTAGTCTACACATCTCATCCTGGATCTCAAAGTATAAGTAGCTCAAGGGTACAAAATAGTAGGATTGAAATAGCAATGAAGACTTGCGGAAATGCCCCAAGACTTGTTTTTGTTCTAAGTGCAACCCATGTCTTTCTACTTTTTGCTTCTAATCATTCTTCCATATGTCAGCATACGGACATTTTCCATATGCTGACAAATAAGTCTAGTAGCCATTCACATGGCACCTGCTACTCTCTTCCCGTTGCCTTCATCCTTTCACCGTTCACCATGTCCAGCCGGCATTGCCATCAGGAGATGGCGCAGCTGATGCCATGGAGCTGATGTCAGGATGACAAGGCAACTTTGGTGTTACACTGAATAATTAGGAAGAATGTCTCTCTTCCTTTCTTGACTTACTCTCTCAGAGAGACAGGACCAAGGCAGACATCTTTGGGCCCCAGAGATGGACAAGATTATCAGTGCGGTGGCCCTTACAAGCTTTACTCACAACCTCCCCATCCCCCTTTCCACAGGACTCAGACGTCAGGCCCTGGGGCAAGAGACAAGCTGACCGACAGCCCCAAATCTCTCCCGTCTAACCGTCTAACGATTAAAGCTTTGTTTCTGGGTCCGGCTTGTGCCTGGCTGCCTTGCCTGTCAGAACAAGTCCTCACCAAAGAAGCCCTAGGACTATGTCATGGAGATGGCCTGGCATGCCATTTCCTCAGGTAAAGCCAAGTTAGTCTGAACTTCAGAGATCACCTAGCTTGGGATTATAGGACTCTTGAACTTATTCCTACTTGCTTTAGTTATTTGATAAAAATAAGTTAAGCCTCATAACAAACCTTGGAAGAAGCTAATGTCCATTTTTATTTGGTTAAAGATAAAGGAAGGAAGGAAGGAAGGAAGGAAGGAAGGAAGGAAGGAAGGGGGGAGGGAGGGAGGGAGCAATATAGGGAGGAGGACGGGGAGGGAGGAAGGTCTTATCAAAGCTATACCTTTCCCTGAGTGAATGTTTGGTAGAAATGTTCCATCTCTGTAACCACTATGCCTAAATCACTCTTACAATTTCAAATATTTTGTCCATTTTCCTTAGAAATAGTAACAGCTAGAATTGATATCACATTTTGCAAAGCCTTTCCATATACATTCTTTCATTCAGTTTTTGAGTATTCTGTAAAATAGTACTGTGATCTCCATTTTCCAGAAGAAAAAATTAAGCAGTGCCTCACACCCAACCTCACTGCCCCCGCTTTCACTACTAAACTTTATTAACTGCTCAAGCTACACTGAAAACAGCATTTCCTTGAGGAAGCCTTACCTGACATCCTTGGCATCTGTTCCAGTACAGCAAAGTACCAGCACAAGAAGGAGCTCGGGATGGCCAGAGCCTGCCAGACATCGCCTCAAGCCTTGAGTTGTCCCATTCATTCCCCCCAAGGCCATATGTATAATAGTATTTTCCATGTGTGGCAGGATGTGAAAAAGGCTAAGAGGCACTGCCATGGAATCACGGCTAAGAGCATAGGTTTTGCACTTAGTAGCTCTGTGACTTTGGGCAGTTATCTAACCCCTCTGGGTGTTAGTTTCCTCATCTGGAAAATGGAGATAGCAACAGTGAGTACGTAGAGAGCACTTACTACCATGGGGGTTGTCCCATTTGCTTTTCACAATAGAATAGGGTAGGCGAATCATACAGAGAGGAGGCTGGGGCTTAGAAAGGTGAGAGTCACACTGATATCAAGTTGCTTGAACTTACCATGGACAGTATAAGAGCAGTGATTCAAACCCACACCCATATTCGTAATCAATCCATGACCCTGGGATCATAACTGAACCTTCCCCACAGACTTGTTATAGGACTAAATCTGATCATCTATGTGTAAATGATGTTCTTCTTTTCTCGAAATCATAACTGAAGACCAAAACCACCCCGCACGCCTGCCGGGGCTCTGCAGCCTTTACTGAGAGACACCATTGAGAGGTAGCTGGAGTTCCCACCCACCATCATCCCCCAGACACTACCTCACCACCCCAGCCAACAGAAGGGGACTTGCAGACCTGCCTCTATGTAAGCAGAGCCCATAAAAGAGACTTAGGGAGACAGATGCTGTGCCTGTACCGCTGAGGGTAGGGATATCCATTTCAAAGCCCTCTTTCCTAGAAAGATGGCCTCTGCACTTGTCACTCCAAGAACTGACTGGTCACACAGGTGGTTGGAATTGGGAGCCACCTCTTGCCATAATTGGCACTGCATAGTGGGCAAAGAGGCACTCGTATCAAGGTTTTACACAACTGGGATGAGGGGGTCAGCAGGAGACAACAGCTAAATCCTGCAAGGGGTCACCAGTGCTTAGGGAAAAGGCACCAGAGTGAGTCCCTCCCCGATGGGGGATGTTGAAGCCCCCTCATGCGCTCACCTATGAAATATGGAAATGGTGATGCATTCCCCATGGGACTGTCATGAATCCCAGGTGAGATGATGTATGTGAGAGTCCCTCTGCAGAGCGGACCCACAATTAATGTTAGCTCTCTTGCCACGTTCTTGCTACTCTGTTAAAAGCCTGGATAAATACTTTGAGTGTGGGAAGAGAGGGTAGCTTTTCATAATGTCAGATTCAATCTAAAACGAAAAGTCTGTGTTTGCAAAGTTCTATCTCCCTGGATTACCAGGCAGATTTTGAAATTTATTAACCTTTTTAGTCATTTGTGATCACCAGCAAGGGGACTTTTTTGAATAATCAAAAAACCTTCTCATTCTGGCAGCCAAATAAAAGGAGGCCAGGTGTTCGGGATTAAAAATGCATTACCCCCACCACTGACTTTCTGGGGACGGTGTCAAGAATTTTCTCTTTCATAATATGTACCATTTCTGAAGTAGAGAAAGAGGAGGGGAAAGGGAACAGAGGTGATGAGAGGACTTTAGGAACCATGAGGGTGGACAGAAAAATGAAGTGTGAAAGTGGCAGCCAGAAGATAGGAGAATCCTATTTTTAACCATTTATGGTCTTCTTCCTTCCCCTTAAAAATAGACCTTCTTCCTGCCCACAGTGAATTGAGTGGACAATATCTGGGGGTTCCATAACACCATTTGTATATCTATTTGAAGGCATGGACATCGTGTATCTTTTGGTCAGGCTGGGTAGGCCTTTTAACACTAGATACACAGCCCAAATTTCCTCTAGAAATGTTTCTAAGAAAAACACCCACATCCACACTATTGTTTTTAAAAATGATCCTTAGCACAGGGGTGCCTGGCTGGCTCAGTCGTGGAGCATGCAACCTTGATCTCAGGGTTGTGAGTTCAAGCTCCATGTTGGGGGTGGAGATTACATAAAAATAAAATCTTGAAAAAAAAATTATCCCTAGCACAAGGCTAAGACTATTTTCTTGAAGTAAAACTAAGATGATTTCTGATTGCTAATAATACTAACCGCACACGTGTTGAGTGTGTGCTCTCCGTGCCAAGCACCATGCTAAGTCTTGACATTCATGGTACCCTTTTGGCAGATGGGGAAGTTTCAGCTCAGGAAGCTAGCAGACTGGATCCAGGCCACAGAGCTCATGTGTGGTGGAATTTGTATTCAACCCAGGTCTCATCCAAACCCTGACACTGTCACCTCTGCCATATTATCAGCTTTAGAAACATGTAGTACCAAGCTGAGCTCTGACACTGAGCACCGCAAGAAATCCAGCCCATGGGAAAGGCAAGAAGGAGACACAGCACCGCTTGCTATAGAAAGAAGGACTGTATTACAAGCCCTTCAGACTTCGTACACAGCCTCGTGGTGCACCATGCGGCCATTTTGAGGCACAAGGATTACTTCGGAAAGCCTTCTGTAATTTCAGAGTTTAATGATATGAAATTAGACCTAGAATGCTCAAACAAACCCGTTTCAAAACTACAATACCCCTGGCAATGAGCACTTCCATTAGATTTGAGACCATTACGTCTCCATCTCTGTGTGAGGGAAATGGATGCTTTTACGTTAGAACAAACACAAAACATCATTTTCATCCAGTACAATTTCCTGAACTCCTTTTATCCAATTTCCCAATCTTTCAGATATTTGAAACTGAAATAAAGCTTTCCTCTTAGCCCAGTTTCTTGTTCACTTTAACTCCACAACAAAATTATTCTTAGGTTTTATCATTGGCCTATTTCTTACATGGGATTTGGGTTTCATTATTTCAACATGGGGTCAAAAATAGAAAAAAATGCTCCAGTAACAGACTTTTGTTATTTTCTCTACAATATAATCATCGCATCATGCCATTTTGCTCAACCCTTGCACATCATATGGGAGATCCTTAAACAATTACAAATCTACTACAAACAATAGTTTCTGGTACTTAGGTATTGAGGAATTTCTTAAAGATGATAAACACAAGGTATTTACAATAGATTGAGAGATGAAACAACCTAAATAGAAGAGAAATATTCCCCAATCTTATATGAATGAAGATTGCATACATCCCAACTGGGAAAAGTTTCATATTTTTTAAACACAATAAAATGTTTTTAGTCTTTGGACAAGTATTTTAAAAATCCTTGGTTAAACATATTTACTGTGTATACATATATACATTTACTATTTGTAAGACTTCTCTAAGATGCCATTGGGGACTGGGACAAATAATAAATACATGGGTCACCAACTTCAAGAATCTTTCAGTCTTATAAGGGAGGTAAGAAATGTGTTCACAAGCTATAATATAAAGACAAATGTGGTAAGTGCCATAAAGTAAGGTGCAGAGCATTAAGGGAGTTCAGAAGAAGGAGGGATATTCTCTATGTGAGGAGATCAGAAGATGGTAGGCTGGGGGCACCTGGGTGGCTCAGTCATTAAGCATCTGCCTCCGGCTCAGGGCGTGATCCCAGAGTCCTGGGATCGAGACCCACATCGGGCTCCTCTGCTGGGAGTCTGCTTCTTCCTCTCCCACTCCCCCTACTTGTGTTCCCTCTCTCGCAGGCTGTCTCTCTCTCTGTCAAATAAATAAATAAAATCTTAAAAAAAAAAAAAAAAGAAGAAGAAGAAGAAGATGGTAGGCTGACCATTCTAGGATAATGAAATGCATGAGAAAAGGTAATACCTGTTCAGGAAACAATCCCCTTTGGAATTCAAAATGTCAATGGGAAATATAACAGGCGTGTTAGCCAGAGATCGGATCATGGAGAGCAAATTCCAGACCCAAGGGTTTGGAGGTTAGTCAGTTGGAGAATACAGACTCACTAGGTATAACCAGTATTTCAAACTTTACCTATTTTTGCCTATTTAAAATATCTCTCTTTTAGACAACTTTATTGAAGTATAATTGGCATAAAATTAACTGTGCATGTTTAAAGCATGTAATTCGGTAAGTTTTGACATGTGTGTGCACCCATGAAACCATCACCACAATCAAAATAATGAACATATCAATCACCCCCACAAGTTTCTTTGTTCCCCTTCGTAATCTCTACCCCCTGCCCCATCCCCAGGCAACTACTGATCTGCTTCCTGCCACTGTAGATTAATTGGCACTTGCAAGAATTTTGTATAA
Organism: Ursus arctos; assembly: GCF_023065955.2. Taxonomy (NCBI): domain Eukaryota; kingdom Metazoa; phylum Chordata; class Mammalia; order Carnivora; family Ursidae; genus Ursus; species Ursus arctos. The sequence continues at coordinate 40,193,982 of NW_026622886.1, read as the reverse complement.
ATGGAACTATACAGTATGGACTCTTCAGTCTGGCTTCTTTCACTCAACACAATTTTTTGAGATTCATCCATATTGTTGGGTGTATCAATAGTTTGTTCCTTTTTACTAGTAAGTAGTATTCTATTATATGGATATGCCATAATTTGTTTACTCATTCACCATTTTGATGGACATTTACATTATTTTTAGTTTGGAGTTATTACAAGTAACGCTACTTTCACTATTCATATTCAAATCTTCATATCGACCTATGCCTTCATTTCTCTTGCATTAATACCTAGCTGTGAAGTGACTGACTCACATAGTAAGTTTCTGTTGTGCTTTTCAAATAACTGTCAAAGTACTTGCCAAAATGGTTTATCACTTTGCATTCTGACCAGCATCATACGAGAATTTCAGTTGTTCCATGTCAGAACGCTTGGTGTAGTTGCTGTTTTTTAATTTTGGACACTCAGGTAGGTGTGTAGTAATATCTTATTATGGTTTTCATTTGCATTTCCCCAATGACTAAGAACTTTTCATGTTTTTATTTGCCACTTTTATAGCTTCTTTGATGAAGTGTCTGCTCAAATCTTTTGCCCATTTTAAAATTAACATTATTATTGAGATTCCAGAGTTCTTTATACATTCTGAATGTAAGCCCTTTATCAGATACATGATTTACAAATATTTTCCCCAGTCTTGAAAGGGGCTTCAAAGAGTAGAGGTTCTTAATTTTGATGAAGTCTAACGTATCCATTTTTTTATGAAGTGTGCTTTTCACAATGCATTTAAAAAATCTTTGCCTAACTCAAAGTCACAAAGATCTGTGTTCTCTTCCTGTTTTAGAGTTTTACATTTCAGTCTATGATCCATTGTGAGTTAATTTTTTTATATATGGTGCAAAATTCATATGGTATGAATTGAAGGGTTTTCAGGGGGGAGTTGGGGGTGTTTTGCAGATAAATATCTAATTGCTCTAACATCATTTGCTGAAAAAGTTATCCTTTTTATCTAAATACCCTTGTCAAAAATCAATTGACCATCTATGTTAGGTCTATTTCTGGGTTCTATTCTGTTCCATTGATCTATTTGTCTACCTTGATGCCAATACCACACTGCCACACTGTCTTAATTACTAAAGTGTTATAAAAGCCTTGAAGTCAGATAGTGTAAGTCCTCCAAATTTGTTCTCTTATTTCAGATTATTTAAGCTATTCTAGATCCCTTGCATTTCCATAGAAACTTTAGAATCAGCTTATTAATTTCTACCAAAAAAAAAAAAAAACACACTGGGATTTTCACTGGGATTGCAATGAATCTATATATTAATTTAGAGAAATGCTCTCTTCACCATATTGAGTCTTCCAATCTGTAAACACAATATGTCTGTCTATTTTGGTCTTCTTTAATTTCTCTCAGCAATGTTTTATAGTTTTCCGTGTACCAATCTTTCACATCTTTTCTCAAATGAATCCCCAAATATTTCATATTTTTATGTTATTTTAAATCATTCTTGTTTCAATGTCTGATTATTCATATATTGAAATCCGGTGGATTTTTGTATGTGATTTCATATTCTACAGTCTTACTAAAGTCACTTATTAATTCTGGGAGCTCTTTCATAGATTACATAGGAATTTCTATGTAAATGATCATGCCATCACTGTAAAAAGAGTTTTACTTCTTTCTTTCCAATCCAGATAGCTTTATATCTTTTTTTCTTGTCTGATAGCAAGAAAACTGTGATCCAAAATCCTACAGTCCTCCCAAAGAGCACAAGGTAATAACTCATTGATGCTAGCACTTCATAAGAATTCTTCAAGTGCAAGTGGAGATGGCTGTCCATCAGTATTAGGCCAGCTGTAGAAACCCCAAGTCACAACAGTACTAGACTCTTAAATTTACCTTTGCATGACTTCAGCTTCCAGCGTGTATATATTTACACTTACATATGCAAGCAGCATTTTTTTAAAGCCTCCCCAGCTCAGATACCCCATTCTAGAACCAGGCCTCCCCAAACCCACCCAAAACTTCTCATATGGCTTTGGTCATCATTCTGAATTCTCCTTTTATTACAATGAGTTACTCCTCATCGTTTTTGATGTCTTTGCCAAATGACCTAAGTTGAGTCCATTTTAATTCATCTGATACTTTTCTAATAATATTAAATTTCAAAAAGGAAAGTGTCGTAGTTTTATCTACTACTTCCCAGAAGGCTCCTTGCACCATATGCAAATATACCCATCTTTTTTGTTTTTTGCAACCTCCCAGAAAGGCAGTATCTGTCAATGTAAAGCAAAAGTTCTGTTGCACAGTTTCCTCTAAACAATGGTATCTGTTGGCCTTATATCTGTCTAAAAGAGACCATTCTATAGATTGTTCTCAGGTAAAAGGATATCTGCCCCCAAGGAAATTTGTAAATTCTAACACTAGAAATAGAAGCTACAGGCAACTTTCAAATACCAATTTATTCTAATTTTTTAAAACTATTAGAGCTTAGTCTCATTGGGCACCCCTCTAAAGAAGTTTTTTCCAAAGTAAGAAGAATATTTTAGGAAGATGAATATAGCAGTGATTTGAAGAGTAAATGAGAAGTGGAAAGAGAGGTGAGTCAGGAAGATCAGTTACCAGACTATTGTAATAATCCAGGTCATATACAATAAAGATGTCACCCAGAACCAATAGTAATAATGGAAAGAAAACAGTGAATGTATGAGATTTTTTTACAGAGAGGTTAAATAAGATTTAGAAAATGAACTATGAACTTTCCAAAGTCTATTTTTAAGACACATAATTAATAAAGAGAACAAGGGAAAGAAAGAAGTCAAAGATGGCTAACTAGTAGAGAAAATGGTAGCCCACTTGCAGAAGAAAATGGTCAATACATAGGAAAATATGATAAAGGGCAAGTCTGAGTGGAAAGGTGATCAGTTAGATGGTGGACATCTTGAGTCTGACTCCAATGTTGAGAGGCAGTAAGAATTATTGAAAGAGAGTTGGGTAAGGATCAGGAAACCTGAGTTCTAGTTGTGGCTGGAAGACAGTGACAGACACTGTGGGACCTGGCCCAACATTCATTTTCCACAGCACTTTCTTCCTTTCTGGTCTCAAAGAAACCTGATTTAGTTTCTGCATTGACCCAACTTGATAGTCCATGTGCTTCAGAGGAGGCTGGACTCAGACTCAGGGGGTAAATTCTGATTGGTCTAAGTCAATCACATCTTCCATTCCCAGGGCATGTCACAGGTCTGGCCAATGAAGCATGAAGAAAAGTCAGCTGTGTGCTTCAGGGTAATGAACTCCCACCCTTAAGAAGAGCTATACCAGAAGAGATGGTCTGTCCTTTCAGTGGACATTGCCAGGTATGAATGGGACACTAGGAACCACTTATAGCCATCTGACCACCAGCAGCTGGCCTGGTGAGGATGGCAGAGCCAGGAAAGAGAGAAATTAGGCCCTGTGATGCTGTCATTGAACTGCTACACTAACCAACCTTAGCATGCCACACTCTTGTACTTCTTGTTATGGAAGATCACACATTTAAGCCAGTTTCATTGGGATTTCTGTTATTTAAAGCTAAAGCCATCCTTACTGACCCAGCAGCCTTGGCCCAAACCAATTTACTCTGCACACTACCATTTCTTCCACTATAAATTAAGAGTGATCTCTGTAAGAACTCTTCCAGCTCTAACCACCCACGATTTTATTATTACAGGTAAAAATAGAGGTCAAGAGGAAGAATGAACATCAGAGAAAGATCAAAACAAAAATACAGATACAGGAGTCATCTATGTAGTGTAAGACTTAGACTCTTGGGAATAAATGAGATTGTCAAGTGAATCTTACTGATTGCTATACATGTTAACAATAACATCTCATTTTATCCTCCCAACATGCTGCAAAGTGGGCCTCATTGCCGTTTTCTGTGAACAAACCAAGACACAAATGTCAAGAAAAGCATGAAAAATGTCCTAGACTCTTAAGATATTGTCAGAATTTCAACAGTATCACATATTTCAGACAGGTCAAGAAGAATGAACACTAAGAAAAGGTCAAACACCTTGATGACTTGGGAGGTTCTTAATGCTTTCAAGATAACTGTTGCCAGAAAGTCATAGGGATGAAAGACAGGGAGATCAGAGGGAGTGAAAAGGAAGAGATGTGAAGGAAGTAAAGACCATTTTTATCAGAAGTTTGGCAGTCAAAGAAAAGGGAAAGATGAAAAAGTACTTGAAGAGAGGAACAAGTCTGAGAGAAAAACTATTTTGTTTCTTGTCTGAAAAGACCCAACCATACAGGTGGGCAGAGGAAAAGGGACCCGTGGAGGAGAAGAGCTTTAGGAACAGGAGAAGGAGGGCCTCACTGGTGGAACTAGAAGACACAGGAGATGTGCTGTTTGCCTTCCCTCTGCTGTCTGCTCCCTGAGCTCCAGCTGAATTGAGGGCTCCGAGGGCCGATCGATGGCCAGACTTAGCTGATGTAATCACTGCTAAAACATATGAATAATGAATGAACGTTATTTCTTTTATGTGTTATTTTAATAGCCCTTTATAAAAGGATCATTGGAAAAAGACCAACATATCTTTCCAAAGTTTATTTTTAAGATGCATAATTAATACAGAAAAGTATTACTGTACAATAAAAACCAACATTTATCTCATTTTCCTAACAGAATATGACCTATGGAGAAGAAAAAGATGAAAAATATTATTAAAAATAAAATAGTTTTATATACCAGGTCCCAAATTTCACTGGGAAATTACCTAGACCTACATTACAGAGAGAAAATTTAAATTGAATAATAGAAGATACTATTCAGTAGGAACTTAGTAGATGCCAGGCCCTGTGCTAAACACTTCTTATACATTATCCTATTTAATCCTTATAACACCCTGTGAGATGGGTGTTATTAACTTGATTTTATGCTGAAGAAACTGAAGCTTAGAGATGTTATATCCCTGAGATCCACCTACAGTACTATTCTATATGAGTTTTCATAAATGAAACAATTATTCCTATATACAGAGTGTTAATTATGTTCTAGCAAGTGCTGGGTGCTTCCTAGTCTTGGGGCAACTATGTGAAGTATCTGTTTCTATTATCTTTATTACAGATGCAAATCTAAGGACCAGAAAATTAACCATGAGATGCTAGAGCCCATCCTCAAACCAGTATGGTCTGATGCCTACAAAGATTTTAAAAACTAAAGTTGAGGTAAGACTCTTTAATTTGAAAATGGCTTTATAAGATCATGTAACATATCCAGCAAGTGTAAGCCAAATCCTCAATTCCCTGGAAAGAATAAAGTATAGGATAAATTTCTGAGGATGAAAATGTTGCCTCTAGCACATAAGCTTAGTGGTGTAGTTAAAAACGTTTGAGTCAAAATTGAATGCCAGTCATGAGACACTAAACTGTGATGTGTTTAGTACTTTCCCCTTAAAAAAATAGTCAGTAGTTGATGTTCCAAAGGAAAGAATGTGTTTTGTTCTATGATGCAATTGACTATTAGCTTCCAAATGCCCATTGGCTTAGGACTTTAAAGGGCCCTAGCTCATTAGTTTTCTCTGAATTTAAAAGTAATAACTAACATAACCGGAGATACTGCAAGCCATCTTTTAGCACCAATGTCATTACTCAGTAAAAAGGGAAAACATTGCATTAAAAAACATCTGGAGTCATACTGCTGTGGTTTAAATCTAAGCTCTGCTACTTACTTACCTATGTGACCTCTGATAATTTTCTTATCCTTTCTGTGTCTCATATCCTCAACTGCAAAATAAGGAACGAAAGATGAGGTGATATGTGCCAACACGGCATGGGGTATCTAACTGTTAGCTGTTGTACACACTTGGACGATCATAACACCATTTGTGGCACTCTCAGTTTATTCTTGCCTGGCTGGATAAATTAAAATTATAACTTTTTTTTCAAGGCATGTTTAAGTGTTATCCCGGGGCATTCTTGCAGAAAAAAATCCTCTTTGAAAGCCTAATCCCGTCTCTTTTGTCATTAGGACCAGCTACGTCATTTGCAGGGCCCGATGATGAAAAATGAAAATGTGGGGCCCCTTGTTCACAAAGTAAGAAATCCAAAACGGCAACAGCATTAAGCCAAGTGTAGAAGCTTTCTCAGCACAGGACTCTGCAACTGCATGGCTCACAGGCCCTTGAAGCCTGCCCTGCTTGGCATCACTTTCCTTGATGAAAACATAAGATACCAAGCTCTCCAAACTCACTCAGTTGTTTATTTCTTGGAATATTTGTTTCTAACCCTACCTTTCCAAGAAAAGATTTAAAGTAATTCTCTCTACAGATAGTCTGAGAATGAAAATATTCTTCAGAAAACCAACTTCCTGTCCCAGGGCAGATTTTTACTACATCGTTAAACACAGCTACTCTCTTGGAGCGTGGAAAAGTCAAACAATCTTGGAGTTAATAAGGATTCATTCTGTTCAGTGATAAGCTCACAGACCTTTTCCTGGACTGAGAACTGCCCCAGTCACCTCTACACAGGGGCAAAGAGTCAATGAATCCTGGGGTACAGGGACAATTCTTCATCTCTGACCAATAGTATGAATCCTAGACTAGCAACTACAGGTTTTTTTCCCATTGGAAGAACCAACTCAAGTTTTTAACATGTTTTTCCCCTTGTGGTTTTTCCTCAAGTTGATCTCTAGATCATTCAACAGTATTCAAGACTGAAATCTATTAACATTAGTTCTGTATCAATATTAGGTTACTGGTGCTAATATCTATTGAACATTAAGAGAAATGCCAAGCCCCCTTCTTAATGAAGAGCCTTGATTTTATTAGGTTCAAATAGCAAAGAAGTGTAAGACTATACATAAGTATATTGTCTTTTATTTCAGAAACATCTAGTGCTTAGCCCAGATTTATCCCATATGTCCTTCCTATGGGCTCTAGCAAAGAGAAACTCAACCTATAAAAGATTCAGATGTTCACTTAATCTCCTCTGAACCTTCCTTGAACTGATAGCTAGTGAAGAGCTGCCACTTGTTTAATTCATTGGCTCCATTATTTTAACTTAAGCACCCATCAAAATTCCCAGAAGTCTTGAATCTGTAAGAATTGTTTGCAAGCAAGGCAACTCTGGTTTTTGCAACTATTGACAGATATTGATAACAGTGAGATAGTAATACCTGCTTAAATTAGCTCATTTTCTAATGTTGCTATTTTATCAGCATTTGAATTTGAGCTGTGGTTGACTAGGCCTAAGTCAGGAAGCCAGACAGCCCTGTAATCAGATCATGGAATAAGACCAAGTGTCAGTTATTGAAACCAAAGGAATACAGAATCTTCAGTCCAAAAGTAGATCCAAAACTAAGGATAAGCAGATTAGAAGAACCATGTACTAGAATCCAAAGCAAGTCCAAACACCAGGGCACATATTTAAGCAGTAGTGGAGCAGGTAAGCAACAGAACAAAATGTACCAGGTGACAGTCCAAGCAAGCAGTCCACATGTAAATGGCGCCACATTGTACAGTGCAGAACTTTTACGACTTGATCAACCCTGACTCAAGAAGGTATTGGAGGAAAACTAATATTCAGGACAAAAAGCAGTCTCTACAAGGATGGTGGTTATCTGTAGGACATGTTGGTTATTGCAAAACAAGGTGGAAACTTAAGTCCTCAGGAACTGGATCACGAAGATGAGAGTAGATTACAAGGGAGCCAATGCTACCTCAAAAAAACTACTCACCCAGAACTTCTTACAGTGACCTGCTTAGGAATAAGATTAGGCCCATGAGCTGGGCTTGAATGAATCTCTAGATAAAGGGGTTAGTGACAGTGGTGTCAGTTCACATCAGCTCATGGGAGCCAGTTGTTAAAATTTAAGGAATTTAGTAAGCCAGATGTTAAACACAGCCATTATTAAAAATTAATTTACATAAACTTCTAATTAAAGACATATTAAAACAAAGGTAATAAACACTCAAAACTCATCCCTTCCTAGTTATTTCACTACATTTTTCTATTACCTGTGGTCTTGAAGTTCTTTGAGTCTGTTGTAACTGTGTGGTGGAAATATTTCATATTGGCATGATACTGCGAGTCTCTTCCCACTTTCATGTTCAGTAACATCACATCAGGAGCTTGAAATTGGCCATTCCGGGAGCATGTACGCCATGGAAATTGAAAAGCACAACAAATCGGGGCTTTTTGTGGGGCCAAGGAAGGGAAGGTAGCTGTTAAACATATACTGGCATATCACTGGTTAGTGTCCCCAGCACAGAGTTACAGCACTGAAAAGTCTAATACCTATGCAGGTGAAGAGGATAAAGGATTCTGGGACTGCTATTTGCAGATTCCTAAACCCAGAATATACAATCTTCATGATGTGGCCCCAACTTACCTGTTTAGATTTAGCCCATACTCCCAATTCTCTGGACCCCTTTAACATCCCGCAATAATATACCATGTTTTCTCACACCTCCTTTCTCACACCTACTTAATACTGGGCACTGTGCTCTGGATTGAGGAATCAGAGATATCAGGCATCCTTCCTTCCCTCAAGTAGTTCACGGTTTAGGAAAGAAAGGGAAACAACAAATGGATGAATGCTTCTAGTCGGGTATGACAGGTGCTGTGACAGAGACAGATGTCCGCATGTGCTTTATGGAAATGCAGAAGATGCACCCATAAGTAAAGACAGCAGGGAAGGCTTCCTAGAAGAGGCAACAGTTGCACTGAGGCTTGGCTAGACAACATGCACATGTGTTCTTGAATTGAATTTCTTGAGTTCAAAGCCCATCTCTCCCAGTTTACTAGCTGGGTGACCTTAAGCAAGTACTTAGCCTCTCTGAACCTCCATTTTCTCATCTACAGAATGAGATCCCTCCTTCATAGGGTTATTGTGAGGATTGAATGAAATTAGTGAATGTAAGGCATTTAGCCTGATACTGATGATACATAAATGCTTTTACAACATTTGTCTTTATATTAAGTATTAGTCAAGTGAAGAAGGGAGTAAGGAAAATGTTATTGATAGAGAAAAGGGTGCGTGCAAACCGTAGATGCATAAAAGATTATAACATGTTTCCCCAAATGCGTTTTTAAAAATATGACTGTAGCCCCGGGGTTCTTGGGTGGCTCAGTCGGTTAAGTGTCTGCCTTCAGTTCAGGTCATGATCCCAGGGTCCTGGGATCGAGCCCCATGTCAGGCTCCCTGCTTAGCAGGGAGTCGGCTTGTCCCTCTCCATCTCCCTTGCCTCTCCCCACCCCACTCGTGCTCTCTCGCTCTCTCAAATAAATAAATAAAATCTTTTAAAAAATATATGACTGTAGTCCAAAATAATAGGGAAGTGCAAATTTACCCTCTTGCCAAAAAAATGGCCACTTCTTTAACTTTCTGTAACTATCACGCCCAGTTGTCAGACCCAAGAGTCATCTTACACCCTTCCTTCCACCCACTCCAACATTTACTCAAACACCAAGTCCGGCAGCTGAGTGCCTCCTGCAACTGTGCTGAGGTCCACTTTGTATTGCTTGCCCATATGGTCCAATACTAAGATAAAATACAATACAAATTAATTACTAGATAAATGAAATAAAAAGCAAAGATCTACAAAACACAAGTCCAATTTTTTCATTATTGGATTTAACAGATAAAAGATTACTCCTTTAACTTGCTACAAAAGTTTCTAAATTCTTACTGTCAATTTCTGTATTTATCTTATAGTAGATGAGTAACAACCAGTTTACAGACTGTCACCAGTCCGGGAACCATACTTGCAGAAGCACTGCTACAGAACATAATACCTCCTTAGCATCTCTAAAACACTCCACTTTCTTTCCTTAGTTCAGCTCTGAGACCTTCATCATCTCTCTTCTAAGCAACAACCTCAAAATGGTCTCACTGCCTCCAGTACCATATGTTCCTCCAATCCATTCTCCATGTTATAGCCAACCAGATCTTTTTAAGTCCCTTATCTAATTACGTTACTCTTCCATCAAAACCTTGTCAATTATTTTCCTTTGCCTTCAGGACATAGCCTAGAACTCCACCATCTGACCTCTGCCTCCTTTTCCAGTCTCTTTTCTCCCTACACATCCTCCTCCACTGCTCCAGCACACGCACGTACGTGTGCGCACGCACACACACACACACACACACACACACACACACACAGTCTTGCACTCTGTGCTACAGGTATACCAAAGGACATGCAGGTCCACAAACACCACTAGCTGTGTCACACCTCCATGCCTTTACTCACATTAATGCCTCTACCTGAAACACCCTTCTCCATCTTCTTCACAAAAGAAGAAGAAGGAGGAGGAGGAGAAGAAGGAGAAGGAGGAGAAGGAGAAGAAGAAGTAGTAGTAGTAGAAGTAGGAGAAAAAGAAGAAGTAGTAGTAGAAGTAGTAGAAGAAGAAGGAGGAGGAGGAGGAGGAGGAGGAGGAGGAGGAAGGGGAGGAGGAGGAAGAGGAGGAGGAGGGGAAGAAGGAGGACAAAAAAAATCTATGTACCTTTCAAGATTCAGTTCAAGGGTCATATCCTCTAGGAAACTTTTTCTGATTCCATCTCCCTGCCCAACCCATGCCTCAGGGACCTAAGACTGATTCCTTTGTGCGTTCGCTGCATCCTTAACACATCGTGATAACTATAGCACGTATCACACGTGTTTCTATTTGCCTCCCCAGACTGTAAGTTGCTCTTGCACAGACACCATGTCTAGACTTCTTTGTGTTATTTCCCTAACACTTAGCCTACACAGTTTCCAGCATCTTGTTGGCACTTGTGAATGGAAGGATGGATGGCCTGGAATGGAATAGATGAACAGATAGATGGATGGATGGATGGATGGACATACAAAGGATGGGAAAAAAATAGAGTTGAAAAGGTACAAGAACCAGATCAAGAAGTGCCTTGTATATCCTGTTACAGAATTTGGATTTTTTTTTTTTTTAAGATTTTATTTATTTATGTGACAGAGAGACAGCCAGCGAGAGAGGGAACACAGCAGGGGGAGTGGGAGAGGAAGAAGCAGGCTCATAGTGGAAGAGCCTGATGTGGGACTCGATCCCGCATCGCCAGGATCACGCCCTGAGCCGAAGGCAGACGCTTTAACGACTGCGCTACCCAGGCGCCCCCCAGAATTTGGATTTTTATCCTAAAGGAAACTGAAGGCCATGGAGTATTTTAAATGGAAGTATGACAAAATCCCTATTGGGTTTTTGAAAGGTGAGGATACAAAGGAGTCTAGAGAGACCAGTTTAGAATCTATTAGAGCAATGCAGGCAAGAAGATGGAGAAGAGATGGAGAGAAGATTGGTTCGAGAGATGTTTCGGGGATTGGACTATGAGGACTTTATTGATCGATAGGAATGGGAAGGATGATTTCCAGATTTCTGTCTTAGATCATTGCTGCCAGTCACCAATCAGAGGATAAGAAGAACGAGCAGGTTTTGAAAGCAAATAACACATGAGGTCCTTCCTTTGTGCTCAGTGGCAATTTCAAAGCTCACTTTTCTCAAGCTTCACCAAAGACGCCCAGCAGAGATTCTCTCTTGTTTCTCCTTCAGGGAAAATAGCAGTCATCAGGCAAGAATCTCTCTAGTTCCTCACTGCCAGTGACCAACATGTCTGTGTCCTCCTCCCTCAGGCTTTGGTAGAGGAGGTGCCTCCTCAGGTCTCACCCAAGGCTGTGCCCCAGGAGCTCAGCCCCAATGAAGCCTCTTCTTATACCTTTAACCTGTCCCTCTCCACTCTTCTCGGCAGCATATTGCTTTCAAAAGTCTCCCATATTAAAAAGAACTCCCTTCCATGTGTTGCTTATTCCTTGATTTTCTTTAACAACCAACTTCCTTTGAGATAAAAACTACTGCTAACTTCAAGTACTATTTGCAATACATTATTGTTGTTAAAAGCTCAAAAATATATGGAAGTATGAAGGAGAAATTACATGTAATTTCACTATCCAGAAGTAGTTCTTGCTAATAGGCTGGTATATTTCTTTCTAGTAATTTTTCTATGCAGATACACATGTATGTATTAATGACTATTTTATACTTTTCACTTCAAATTATAAGTATTTTGCCATGTTATTAAAAAATTTCCGTTGGCATTTTAAAAGATGTTAATAATCTATTTGGCTATACCAAAATTTATTTGATTAACTCTTACGATAGAATTTTTAAATATTTCTACTATTTTGTTAAGGTAAATAGCATTGTGTACTATAAACCTTTACTCACATTTCATATTATTTCCTCAGGATTAATTTCTAAAAGTGGGACTCTTATGTCAAAGAGTATGAACATCTTTAAAGTTTTTGATACATATTCCCAAATTGCTTTCCAGAAAGGTTGTACCAAATTACATTCCCATTCACTCTGCCTTTGCCAGGCTTATTATCATATTTTAGAATAGAAAAAGAATTTTTTTTCATCTAATGATCAAAATGGTATCTGACTGTTTTATTCTGCATTTCTTCAAGTAAAAATGAAGTTGGCTACTGAGCCATACCCTTAAAAAATGGTAGGGTAAAGATGGTAAATTTTCTGTTATGTGTAGTTTACCACAATAAAAAAAATTTTTTTTGAAAAGTGAAGTTGGACGTTTTTAATATTTATTCGTCTGTTTTATTTTTGGTGAATTATGTATTTATGTCCTTTGTCCATTTAACTATTGTGCTCTTAATATTTTTTCTTATTGATTTTTATGAGTTCTTTATATATTAAGGCATTAAATCTCTTGCTGTCAAATTTATGGAAAATATTTTCCCCTATTTGTTTTGACATTTAAGTTTGTTTATGAGCTTGGACATTTATGGAAGAGGAGATATATAGAGACATTTTAAATTCTTATATATTCAAATCTTTCAGTAATTTCCTTTGGGATTTCTTTTATTGCTACCATGTTCAAAAATTCCTTTTCTAGCCAGCCATTAGGGAATTGTTCATCTACATAATCCTATTATAAGTATTGTTCTTTAGTCTGAGCAGCAAAAGAAAGATGAAAACACTCATTCTCCATCTCAAGGAACTCTACCAACCAGTAAGGGAGCAGACATGTACACATATAAATACAAATGCATAAGGGACTGCTATAGAAGGACTGTTCACCCTACTTGAGAGAGGTTCATAACTAGGTCATGGGGCCAAATATGCCTAGAGCTCATCTTCTGCTTTTATCATTATTTATTAATTTGGGACCATTTAACACATTCACAAAACTGTACTGCTTCTAGATATATATGGAATGGGAATATGATAACTCATTCCAGCTAATCAGCCCTTTCTTCCTGGCTCTGGAGGTTTTAAAAACAATGACTCACGAAGTATTTGCCAGGCAACCATCCATCCAGCCTACCCACAAGTCTGAGTTTGTCAGCCTGCCTCAATTTTATCTATGAAATTAAATCTCAATTTTAGTTTTAGTAGCCATTTACTTCTTTGCTGTTTTTCAGAAGACACTTTAAAAGGAAACATGTAAATTATAATGCAGATAAAGAAGAAATGAAAAGCCTCAGGTACAATGGCAGTGATTGTTAATAAATAACCATTGACAAAGGTTTCCAGAAATTAATCAGCCCAGATGAGCATGGCAAACACTTGTGAAAGAAGCCTTCATAGAAATGCTTCTCTGCAAGGGTTCTGGGAAATGCTGAGTGTCATACACTGGGAAAAGGAGCATAAAACTGGTACATTTCCATAGGATAATCCTCAATGTGAGTTAAGAGGCTTACAGGTGTTTATGCTTTGTGGTATAATAATTCCATTTCTTGAAATCTATTTCAAATAAATCATCAGAGATTTATGTATACTGATAATCATTGCCATATGTATTATGGCAAATATTCTAAGTAGCCTTAAAAATAGGGAAATAATTAGATAAATTATTGGTAGAGCCATGCAGTGGAATATACTACATAACCATTCAAAATTATGTTTTCAAAAAATTCTTCTGTGTAGTGGCATAAGAATGTGCTTTCTTCAGAAGGGGGAAAGAAACATGAGAGACTATGGACTATGAGAAACAAACTGAGGGCCTCAGAGGGGAGGGGGGTGGGGGAATGGGATAGACCGGTGATGGGTAGTAAGGAGGGCACGTATTGCAGGGTCACTGGGTGTTATACGCAACTAATGAATCATCGAGCCTTACATCGGAAACCGGGGATGTACTGTATGGTGACTAACATAATATAATAAAAAATCATTAAAAAAAAAATGAAAGCTAAAAAAAAAAGAATGTGCTTTCTATACAGTGTAAGATGAAAAACATCAGGTTACAAAAGATACGTACGACTAATTCCAATGTAGGTTTATGTTGCATAAAAGAACTTGAAGAAAATACACCAAAATGGTTTTCTGTGGCTAGTGAGATTGCTGGTGCTCTTCACCTTCTGGATTTTCCAAACTTTCTACAAGAAACTAAGTTCTACGAGGAGGAAAAAAGCTATTTTTGTAAATGTTTGCTCTGTGCAGTAAAAGACCAATCCTTGTGACTGGCTATGAGTAGGCTTATTTTCCCCCAGACCCGTTTCCAGAAAACTCAGTGATGTTTAGAGGTATGGAGCTTCCTGAATCCTTCCATTAAAAAGACTGTAAGAGACATGCTTCACCCTTTACTTAAAATATGAATCAAAGCATCTGTGTTTCCCACCTTGGCCTGACAACATTCTCCAGAAAGACCCACTGCTTCTCAGGGAAAACAATAAAGAAATAAAAACGCTTTGAGTGCCTACCATATGCCAGGTAATTTCATATACATTGGCTTATTTGATCCTCATAGACCCCTGTGAGATTGAGTTTGAATGTAGGGAAGCAACTTTTCCAAAGTTAGAGCTGTCTTAATAAATAGACTGGGATTTGAAGTCCAGTCTATGGACTCCAAGACAAGAGCTCATCACAGTGGCCTTCTGAGTGTACATTTGCACATCTGAGTGATACAGAGAGTCCAAAAGTGTCCACGTTGTTTCAATTATTTCTCTGCTTCAAGAAATAAGACATTCATATTGTACACTCATCTGTTAGGTATATGATAATAAATATATATAGATTTTGCTACTTGTCATTTATTTAAGCTCTGCTATCCATTATCATCATTTCAAACTGTTTCATACGGAACAAATACACACTTCTTCTCAAACAACAAGCCTTCTGTAACATTTTGAAAGGATTCGTTTAAAAAAATTTGGGTCACAGATTGTGCATTTAAATTTATCTTT